>NC_136411.1:376533967-377134592 GCF_051521515.1 Lactuca serriola
GTGCGACCCTATTCCGATAAAAGGGAACCAGGCGTAAGGTTCCACCCCGGGAGATACACACCAGGAGCACCCAAAGGCAAAGGACCCACCGTCGATAAGGCATCACCAGAAACTGAGCCCGAGACAGAGCGAGTGCCCACAACGCCTGGTTCTCCCAGCCGACGCAAATACGCCGTCTCCATTGTATGTGGATCGTCACCATCAGCAATCTCAACAAAATTGGGTGACTTGGCAAGCATAGGATCAATGTTGAGTTTCCGAAGCAAATGTTGGTCAATAGTGTTGCTGATATCCTCCTCGAGAACGGAATCCGCAGCAGCAGACCAACGTCAGGAGATGACTTGGCCACTAGCCACACCTGATCCTTTGACCGCATAAGCAACCCTAACCCCTGCCTCAACAGGAGGGACATCGCCCTTAAAAACAGTGCCAACTTTGGCTAGAGCCGATAGTGTCTCCACTTGAGGTACTTCGTGATGCTGAAGATCCCCTTCAAAATCCCCCAATAACACTTGTTCAAGAGACAAAAGCCTCTCGCTACCTGAAACGACAACGCAAAACCCTTTTCTTTTCAACAAAAAGAAACTTGATATCAAATAAAGAAAGGAAAAAAATGGGGGAAGGAAGGTAGCACTTACCATCATTGTCCATAAAAAACTAAGGCATCTTTCCAAGCGATAGCTGAGCAACGCTCATTCCGACTGCTGCCAATACACAATCCAGCCAATCTTCACCATTAAATCAAATCCCTCTTAACGCACGAGCCACCGAAAAACCAACCCCCGATAATTGGGTGCCCGATCTGAAGCCATATGCACACGAGGATAGCCAGCCCCGACCAAATCATTGTTAACCTACAACCACGATCCTACCAGTTCTTTCGAGGCGCTTTCTGGTTAACTATAAAGGAATGAGTGTTTCGGCGCTGAGAAAAGGTGTGAACACCTGAATGGGTAGACAAACTGAAGAAAGACTAGAATACTTGAAGATGGGGAAGCACACCCGATGCTCGACACCCTAACTCAAACCCAACTATCTTGTTCACAACGTTTAGGGTCAATTCGTGAACAGAGAAACCATATTCTCGCATAACCTCGTCGAAGAAATTAGAAGCAGGAAGACGAAACCCAGTCTCAAATATCGCTACCGGAATATCGACCTTCCCGGCTGGCTGTTGATAAATCGTAGACCTTTTGGACAAGAATTGAACTCCATGCTCAGGCATGAACCCAAACCGGAATTGAAGAGACTTGAATTCCTCGGGTGTAGGAGCGATTCCAGATCTAACAAAAGTCATCAGGAATTGGAGAGGGAAAATATAGGAGAAAGGAGAAGCGATAAAAGAGGATGAGACGACGCTATATCGCCAGAACAGAATGAAAAGAAGAAATGAAGAAACGAAACGAAACTACGCTATCTCGTCAGAACAGCTCTATTACATCATAAACACATCATGAATTGTTCCCACCAAACGATGCTCATATCTAAGCTAGAACTACTCAGTTACCCTAAGCAAACACTGACGTCTAATATCCTAGGGGACTTGTTAATGTACCCCACCAGCAATACGTCAAATATAGCGGAACCATAAGTCTGATATGCGGTTTGGGAAAAGAGCGACATATGTTTAATGTCAGGTCCTCGCTCTTGCCCTCGCCCTTGGGATCCCATATTCATTCCTTGGCGCCAAAGCACTAAAGCCAAGGTTAACACAAACTGATACCCTCTAAGAGCGACAGGTGTAGCGCTTAGAACGTTGCTCCTGGAAAACCTGCACCAATGGAAAACGACCACTCGAGGAGCATGGTCTACCAATCAAAGGCCGTTTATCCTTGTCAAACCTGAAGAGGTAAAAGATATCGTCGGGGATATGTCTGAAGGGTTTTAGTACTACTACATCCTATGATGCACATACAACCCTAAATACCTTGGATCTATGTTTTCACAAATTATACTTGCAAATGGTTTCCAAGGCATTAAACCTATAGTTAGCATGCATTTGACATAAACCGTATAAGATACTAGTTAAGGTAACATACCTTTATGTAGCTTGATGTCTTGATGTATTTGGCCTTAAGAGCTAAGCCCCAATAGTGTGCAAGCCTCAAATGAACTCACAACACATCAAGGAAAAAGGTAGAACTTGAGAGAGAATTCCTTCCACACCAAAATCAACTCCATGAGCTACAAGAACTAGAAGTGGCGATTTTGGCTATGGAGTGGCCTATTTATATGTAGGATTCCAAGGGTCATGGGTATAACCCAAATCCATACCCATGGGTGTTATGATCCATGGTTCATGTGACCCAACTCTTTATGTATCAAAACATAAACTTGGTCCAACATGGATCATAAGCCCAATACATATAAATATAACTAATTACCATAATTAGTCCCCACAAATTTAATTAGTCTCCTTTGATCACTAAATTAATTCCAAATTAATTATTGATCATTACTAATTAAAACATACGATTTCATATTAATATATTATAACTTATAATATATTAATAAATCATATATAACCTTCTCTCAAAAGTCCATCCTAACAAATTGTCCTGATGATATGCAACCCAAATGGACCATACTACTCTCGGGTCAAGTACATACCAATAATAGTTATGGGCTTAGACATCTAATCCAACAATGTCTGTAACAATCCATTATTTCAAATCAGTGTAAATCAAACATGTTCAGATAAAAAGTTTAAATTGCAACCATGTGCAAGTAAATTCACATGATAACAGTTATACAATAATAACTTGGAATGCCATAAGGGAATGTTTATATAAGTTATTGTATGAACATACTTTGAAAGCCATACCTATATAAATTATACATACTTACATTTTGAAAACTATACTTATATGGGTTATATATATATATATACACACACACACATACACACATATATATATATATATATAATTATATATAATTATATGTGTGAAAAACGTGTTAGATTTAATTATTATAAGTCAATGCAAGTTAAAGAAATAAATCAAAAGCAAGGATTGTACCCCCACCACCTAGGACTGTTGGGTCAAAAATATGGTTTATACTTTACTTTTCTAGACAATTATTTTTATGTAATATTATATTAATTTATGGTCTAGTTTACGGCCGTAAACTCACTTACGGCCCATTTGTTTCTGGCCCATATCCAACATGTATAAATAGAGGTGTTAGGGTGAGAAGTAGAGATTGATGATTGAGCAACACTAGTAGTTTACGGCCAGAGAGACAGGAGCTTTTATTTGTGTGTGAATCTTGTGTAAGGAATTCCATTCATATCATTAATACATTCAAGATTCATAATATTCTTCTTCTCCTTCTCTTCTATTTTTACCTAACATCATCCGTTTGATTGGGATTCCGCACCATCAAACGGATCTGACTGATACACAGGCAGATTAGGGACTTTACAATTGGTATCAGAGCCAAGTTGTATTAGTCAAAAGGATTTATTGTTTCATCCAAAAATCGAATATTCTGTGTTTACGGTCCAAGCTTACGGCCGTAAACACCAAGTTCTTGGGCCGTAAACTCTATTTTGGGGCATTATTTGAACTTATTTTCGAAATATTTTTGCGTTTTTGGATAGATCTCTGAAAATTAAGGGGGGTTTCTTCTTTTCATTTTCCATAAAAACGGGTTTTGATCGAGTTTTAGAGCAAAAAGAGATGAAAAACGTCGTTTTTTGAAGCCGTAAACAGTTTACGGCTAGGGTTTCTCGGGGGCGGCGGTTAGGGCTTCGGAGTTTACAGCCTCGGATTTCACGGCCCGAGGTTCTTGGTCCGAGATTACGGCCTTCGAACTCCCCGAGGTTCTTGGTCCGAAATTACGGCCTTCCGACTTTTCAGCTTCGCACGTGTACGGTCCTCGCCTCGGATTCGTGGTCAGGCTCCCATAGGGTCCGAAATTCGCATCTGTGTTCATTAAAAAGAGGGAAGGGATTTTGCAAGTGCCAAGCATCGAACCTGCGCCTCTTCTATACTCTACGACACGCCTTACCAACTCTTCCAGCTGATCACTTGTTTCTATCCCCCGAAGTTTTGAATATAACCCGTCATTTTCGGTTCCAATTTCACATTTTTTACACTTTTAACCCCAAAACTCAATTGCTTTTAATTTTAAATTCCTTTTCATCCAAAATTAAAATAATAATAATAAAAATATATTATAATAATAATAATAATAAATTGTTTTTATTTTTTTTCTTCTTTATTTTTGACTTTTTATTTCAAATTTTGATTTTGACTTTCAGGTTTGACCTTTGATTTTAAACTTTGACTTTTTCGTTTAATTTTTAAATTTTCAAATTTAGATTTTCGGTTTGACTTTTCAAGTTCGACTTTTGAGTTTGATTTTTTTAAATTTGACTTTTAAGGTTGTTTTTAAAAATAAAAATAAAAAAAGATAAAATAAAAAAAATGCATTTTAAATTTGACATTTGTTTCTAGTTTCTTTTATTATTGATTTTAAGGTCTACGAGGGAGTTGAAAACATGAAAGAGAGTCGTCAGGATATGTTAAGACAAAATTTTAATTTTTTCGATTATGTCCCTGGAGAAACGCTCGAAACTCAGTTGCAGCGGTTTACTACACTCACTACCAAGATGAATATAGTTGGGATCTTCTTGTCTAAATCCGAGATAAACAAAAAGCTATTGAATTCACTTCCAAAATCGTGGGATATGAATGTAGCCATCATCAAGAAGACAAAAGATCTCAATCATCTTAGTCTTGCTGATGTTATTCAAGAACTTGATGCTTTGAAGTGTAGAGAAACAATGAGTTCTGAAAACATTCCAGTCACTGAAGTTACATGTACTCCAGCTTGTGAAGCCACGATTAAATTTCTTCGGGATCAAATTGATATATTTAAAAGAGAAGTTGAAGACCTTAGATATGAAGGATATCAACTCAGGAAAGGACAGAAACCCCTGAAGGCTGAATTGGAAGCAAAAACCAAGGACTTTAGGAAACTTCAGGAAGACTATAGTAACAAATGTGAAAACTATGATTATGTAGTCAAACAAAATGCTGAGCTAGTGGCTGAAGTTGAATCTTTGAAAGGAAAGTTTGAAACCGCCAAACTTGATGTTAGAAAATATGATTTCTCAAGTGAGGTGGTTGCAAATATGATAGACCAAAGAATGCAGTTTAAAAGGAATCAAAACAAGGGTCTAGGGTGTACCTCCTCCTTACAATCATAACTACACATCCATCCCTATGAAACAAGAAGAAATTGACAGGGAGGCACATCTTAAATACGGAAAACCAGCTGGATTTGTGTCAGGAGGAGTTATTAATGTTGAAAATATTGATGTTTCTGTTACATGTGCAGGTAAAGTAGCAGAGGATGAGAACAAGGAGAGTTCTTTTGAACAAACCAATGACTCCTTGAACTCTAAATCTGTTGCTTCAAACTTGGCTGCTTCTAACAAACCTGCCGTTGAGAAATATAGGCCTCCAATTCCAGCGCAACAAAGTTCCTGTTGTAAGTGTGCATATGGGAACAACAAGAAACGAGGCAAGGATACGCCACCAGGCGCAAGAATAAATAACTTCACAGTGAAGAAAAAGACATGTTTTCACTGTGGAACACCTGGACACATTGCCAGAAATTGTCCTAATCGCGCATATGTTTCCTACTATGCTCAAGGATGGAAAAACGCGCCAAGTGGGAGATACTTTAAAAGAAATCCTTCCAGTTCACGTTCAGACAATGTTGACTGGAATGAGCAGAAGGCTAAGAATCAATCCCACAAGGCCAAGAATCTAAATCCCAAGGGCAAGAAGGGAATGCCAGCCAAGAAGCCCAACTCAAGAGGTGCTCATGTGAAGCCAAGACCAGTCAAGTCAAAGTCATCTAGAAGATCGGTTTCAAGTTCTAAATCAAGTACTGAGCCACCCATAGGATCGAAAAAGAAATGGGTTAAACCCGAATATAGATGGGTTCCAAAGGTGAAAACTCCCAACTCTTCTTATGACTCTAATATTTCATCGTCTTCTGTTTGCGATAAGCAGGATATGTCATGGGAGAGAGTACCGTGCAAGAATGACAAAGGTCGACCTAGTTTCAAAATGGACTGGGTTCCAAAGACCAACTAATCCCGCTATGTGTCGGAGCAGCTATGGAGGCATATCATCAGACTTCGGTTTGTTGGTAGTGGCTGTTCCTGGCACTTGATAGGGGACATCTCTCAACTGTACAACACTCAGAATATTATTTGGGAGTATGTGTCCTTTGCGGGAAGAGAAGAAAGGAAGTGATCACTCACGTGGTTTGTGCTTAAAGACATGAAGAATTTTTGGATCTGTTCTGAGGTTATGCTTGCTGTTCTCAGACCTTCTGGATGCAAATTCAATCGGTGACTTACGGTTTGCGTTTTCTTCTCTAATACTCCTAAGTTTTTCTTAACCTGATTCACTTTAAAGACTAATTTTTGTTTTAGGATAGTTTAAATTTGCGCATTTACTCTCGTTTCTCTCCTATGCACAAATTTAGGGGAAAAAAATCCAAAAACATCAGAAAATCAGATAATAAAAAAAATGTTGGTTATGAAATGTGTTTGAGGGAGATGTTTTGGGAAGTGATATTATCAAGTGATAACAGGCAACCTGAGTCTGCGTAACGTACCCGAAGTTGAAGGGTCTATGCTCTGACTTGATGCGTCGGTAGGCACGAAAAATTTTAAATGGACTTGACTAGGGAGATTTGAACTTAGGAAATTTATAGACTTGACAAATATTGATCTAGTTAGATACGTTCAGCCTGAAATACGACGCTCGGATAGGTTGAGCAGGGAGATATATATGGGAATCTACTCGTCACATTAAATGAACCCGTACTTGGAACCGTGGCTTAACTTTTCCTCGATGTGCGGATTCTGTCCTTAATTCCGGTTGGATGGGGCGACTGGTAAATTCCAATAAATTAGGTCTGTAGAAAATCGTTTTCTTTCTTTCTGTCTGTTAGTCATATGTTGTCTCCTTTTCGTGACTTCTAATCCGACCTGGTACACAACATATGCAACTCCATTTCTCTGTAGGAAATATATATGTGTGTGAAATATATGTGTGAAAAACTTCTCATCTGTTAGCCATATGCTGTCTCCTTTGCGCGACTTCTAATCCGACCTGGTACACAGCATATGCAACCTTCTTCTTCTTAACCCCTCTGAAGTAGTTAGCAATGGAATTCTGAATCTCTTCTCTCTCTGAATGGTTGTTTGCTCACCCGGTGTAAGGAGTACTCTGGAAGTTCTTGATGGCTGGGGCATATCAGGAAGCGGGAAACACGTTCCAGTACACTTAAAATTGAACACATACAGATTGTCTATAGATCTCGTTGCTCAATTTAGGTGGACAACAATATCCCTGGTCGTCGTCAGATGAATGGTCCTTAAGATATAGTATTTAAGGAATTAGGATCAGATATAATTTTTTAGGAACTTAAGTTCACCTTGTCTTGTAACAAATAGTATGTCCTAAATTTGTCACAATTTTTCGTGTTTAAGTGGACAACAATACCGACGATCGACCAGACAAAGATGTAAATATGGAAGGTACCGACAAGTGGATAAAGGTTGTCTAAAAACTTTGATCCCAAATCACTCTTAAAGTTAGATATCATTTTTATTTTTGTTAAATTTGTCATAGTTTCTTCTAATTTAAATATTAGGGGAGAATTAAAAATTAAAAATAATGAAAATCAAAAAAAATCAAAAAAAAAAAATTAATAAAAAAAAAATCCAAAAATATTTTTGTTTATGTTTTAATTTGTGTGCTAAGTTTTCTTTTAGTTTTGTTTTTGTCTTGAAAAGTGATTTCAGGTATAGATAAGACTCATGGAGTTTGTGTTGAAGATTTCTGAGCCAAAGGCTTCGTTTGTGAGCATCGAAGAATTCGCATTCGAAGGAGCAAGAAATGAAGATCATTCTTTCAACATTCAATCCTTCAACCCTAGAAGCAAGGTGAAGCTGCAATTGAAGATTATGTGACCGATTGCATTGAAGCCTCCTCAATCAGTCTACTGCTATCTTTGTACCTGCTGAAATGATCTAGAAGATTTGTTCTCTCTGATGTTCTCTCTGAAGAATCTCAAGTTGAAAGCGCCATCTTTCAAGAATCAGTACAAGAAGCCTCCTCACCCAATGTGTGTTCAATGCCAAATTCTGAAGAAAACCTCAAGTGCTCAAGATGAAGTCATTTATTGAAGATTCATATGTTCATTCTGATGCTGTGAAGAAATCGAAGGTTAAAGCTGAAGCCAAAGCTCCCAATGAAGATCAACAAGAAGAGCCAGCTACTTTTTAGGGGGAGCTTGTTGGGTCATTAAGAAAAGAAAGCTATAAACCAAGGGGGAGATTGTTGGGTCAAAAATATGGTTTATACTTTACTTTTCTAGACAATTATTTTTATGTAATATTATATTAATTTATGGTCTAGTTTACGGCGGAGTTTACGGCCGTAAACACCTTACGGCCGTAAACTCATTTACGACCCATTTGTTTCCGGCCCATATCCAACATGTATAAATAGAGGTGTTATGGTGAGGAGTAGAGATTGATGATTGAGCAACACTAGTAGTTTACGGCTAGAGAGACAGGAGCTTTTATTTGTGTGTGAATCTTGTGTAAGGAATTCCATTCATATCATTAATACATTCAAGATTCATAATATTCTTCTTCTCCTTCTCTTCTATTTTTACCTAACATCATCCGTTTGATTGGGATTCCGCACCATCAAATGGATATGACTGATACACGGGCAGATTAGGGACTTTACAAGGACCGAAATGTAATACTTTTGTGGTGCTAGATCCGAAAACACCCCCTTTTAGAAGACCTAGGACGAAAACCTTTGCTTTTGGGATGTCATGGATGAAATCACTTTACTCTTTGAGCCTTATGTTGAAAACCCTTTACTCTTGGGATATATTGGCCGAAAACCCTTTACTCTTGGGAAATTATGGCCGAAAACCCATACTTGAGATCATTCTTCATTTCCACTTCTAGTAAACGAAATCACTCTCATTTCTCTCTCAAATATCAAACACATTTCTCTCATAATTAAGATCAAGCAATCTCCAAGAGATCTTCACTTCAAATTAGCTATAAAATTTGGTAAGTTTTACTCATAAAACTATATTATACAACACTTATACTAATAGTATCATTTTAATCACACATTATTATGTGTTTAAAACTATTAGGATCACGACTTCCTTCCCATATTCTAGCTCGAAGCCACCGTCTCTATTCCGTTATCTAAACCACTATCACACTTGAGGTGAGTACAATCCCCTACATTTTCATAACTTTTTCTATATTTTAATGGGGGGGGATACAAGTAAAACACAAGGAAACTTGTGTTAATATACAAACCATTGTTTATGTTTTCTTACATTTTATGTATCTATTACATGAAAACATTAATTATGCAAAACAATGTTATTATCAAATTGGCAAACATTTACATGCAGGACATGTTAAAACGAAACGGTTATCATTTTCGACGAAAAATACATTTTAAACTATAATAGGTATAGTTTGGGAAACATTCACATTATTTTAACCTTTCGAAGCAAGAAAAGGATTATATGAAAATATGAGTAACAGTTTCATGTACAAACATTTTTATTACAAAACACGTATCTCGTTGGAAATTTGTGAGTCATTCGTCTCCATCGTACCTACCAAAGGTATACCTGGAAGTCCTGTTTTATAACTAGAGTCTCCACCCGGAGAGCGTGATACTTGTGTACAAATCTATACGGGACTGATGATCCCACACCCTACCTAATAGCTACAGCCAGACCGACAGGTTATGGGTGACAAATTTCATAACATTTTTGATGCCTGAAGAACGTCGAGACAGACAATTCATTACAGCACGGTTATGAAACTCACATGATAAACGACAATACATTACTTTACTTGAAATCGACAATACACTTATTTTCCGTAAAAATATACCCCTTCAAATGATTTTATTTACGAATAAAACTACATATTACTAAACTAAGTATGGCATATATACTTGTACTTTTCGGTCTTCGAACATTTAACACTATAGTTCAGTTTTATAGAAAACATCGAATTTTTTGGAAATAAACATGATTTCATCTCAATGAATAGCATACTATTATTCATACAAATGCTTATGAACTTACCAACTTAAATGTCGACACTTTTTTAAATAACTTGTATGCTCAGGAAACCAGTAAAACAGGTTATCACAGCTTTTGAAGATTTGACGCTAAGGCGTTAAACAAAACTTTTGACATCATATTGTAATTGACTTTTGGAAACATGTAACGCTTACAATGATGTAGCTTTTTGATTATGTATATGATGGTTGTGTTTGCTTTCTTTACTATTCAATTGTTATGATACTGCACATGATGTCCTCCACCCCTGAACATTTCCGTCGTTCAGGTTTGGGGGTGTGACAATGTCCCCCCGACCATAGGTATGAAAAGGTCCTTTCTCCTCCAAGAGAATGGATCAAGAAATAAAATCATTAAACACTTACCTAACACATTTTCACCTTCTCTCTAAGAGACGAACCGACTTGATCATTAAAGCTTCTTTTTGGGATTGCCTCCAGGACGAAGACTGGCAATCTTGTTTCTTTTGTTGTGATTCTCAGGCCCTTCATTCCAACCTTTAAAGAAACAGAGTTATGTTGGAGACATATCACAACAGGCCCAATCTTCCAAATTGGGCCCAAAACCCATCATGGGCCTAGTATTCAAGGAAGCCCAACATGCTAGTCCGAATTCCAACACAGAAGTTTAACGGCCCAACAGGCCCAAAAAATGGAAGCCCAAATATTGGCCCATTCCGAAAACGTCAAGCCTAAGCCCATCTGCTGAGTACGTGGGGCATACTCAGCCTGTACGCTTAACGTACTCCTTTTGGGGCTAGTACACACAACATACCAACTGGGTACGCCCATATTGCTTCCCTACTCCATTAAGCACTTAATCCATTGAGTCATTAAGCCAAACTCTCAGATCTGATTCTAAAAGGCCACTTATCATGTAAAGTTGGCAACCTTACACACATACATGGCTTAATGGGGCTCTAGAACTCAAAAGAGCTTAATAAAGGTCATAACTCATGCATGGCTCCAAATGCTCCATAAAGTTGACATCCTTATGAACTTGGGGACTGAATGGAGCTAAGATCTAGCATCCATTGCCTCTGGAGTACATCAAAAGCTCTCCTTTAATACAAGGGGCTCAAAAGATACACAAAAGTTCCATGAACTAGATCTAACATAGAAGAACACAAAGGTGAAAGATTTTTATCTCAAAAAGCTTGCAAAAGTGGAAGTGATATTGGATCCATAAGCTCAATCAACTTCTTCAAGGGTTTCTTCTTCTCCTTCTTCTTCTTCTTCTTCTTCTTCTTCTTCTTCTTCTTCACCTTAAGACACCAAAATCTTTTTATCAAGCTCAATGTTCACCAAATCACTCTAGGGTTTTGTTTTTAGGACAAGGAGAGGTGGAGTCTGGTTAAGTATGTCCAACTAAGGCTATAATGAGGTTTAAATATGGTGAAAACCCTAAAAACTAGGGTTTGCCTCAGCCTTAAGTACACCCTGCATGCTCTATGTATGCCCTGCGTATATGGTTAAGACCCGTGACCATATCATGGCTAGTACGCAAAGTGTACCCGTTTAGTATGCCCCGCATACCAACCAAGGGACCAAAATTTAAAAGAATTAGCATTAAGGGCTAAAAGTGAAACTTAGCAAAACTTAAATGTTACAGTTTGGCGGGTCGAAGACACCAATGCAGACCCATATATTATTGTTATTTATATGCTAGTTGTTTGTGTGACTCTTGCATGTGTTGTATGTGTTTATATGTATACTGGGTGGGGCCCGATGCTAGGCATGGCCTAATGTGTGTGTTGGGCAAGGTTTATTGCATGTTACTGACAGATCTGTACCAGACAGCGTCTGATAATGTCGAGCATGGCCCGATAAATGTCGGGCAAAGCCCTATGTATGTTTGATATGTATGGTATGGGGTATTTTGAAGAACTCGCTAAGCTTTGTGCTTACAGTTCTCAATTTATGTTTAAGGTACTTCCAGATCAAAAGGGAAGAGATTGGGATGATCGCATTGCACACACCATGATTTTTCCTCTTATTGACTCTGATGTACTTTTGGGATGTTATTTGATTTACTCTGATACTTATTGGTTTTGACAAACATGTTTTATTGATGTTTTAATTACTATAAAAAAATTAGGTCTGGGTTTTGGGACGTTACAAGTTGGTATCAGAGCCCTGGTTTGAGGGATATGGGCATACTCTTGGGTGTGTCTGAACTCAAATTAAGGGTTTGACAGATTTTCATAAAAAGAAATGTTTTAATTAAAGGATTTTCTAATAAAAGAAAAGGGTGTGGTGCATGCAATCGACCGAGATCAAGTAAGTTTTCCCAAAATACCCACACATGTTCTTGTGATATGCTTTGAATTGTGAATATGTGAATCGCATGATAGATTAGGGCTAATGGTCTACTTAGGCTTGCATGATAAAATGCTAGGAGCGATGCCTTTATATGCCTACTATATGGGCTTATAGTCTTGCATGCTAGTACAGATCAGTCAGTGATAGGATGGCCTGTTTAGGTTATGCCTTGCTTTCGATTAATCAATGCTTGAATGTTGCTTGCTTTGTGCTTTTAGTAGTTCCCATTCACATCAACTAACTAATAACCAAATACTCTAAGTTACATATTACTGAGATTATATAATTTTAGAAGGTTAGGTTTAATCCTATTGCGCAAGTCTTGTTTGAGTATAACCATTGTAGTGTGAGACCTTTCATTCGAAGAATTATCTGGTGTCGGTGATATATAAGTGCATTCGTAATCTAGTTAGAGGGTGTTAAGGTAAGTTCCTGCTACAACTAATGACAGGGAGTGGTGTGGTGGTAGCCCTAGGAAAACCTAGGAGGTGATTCGACATTGAGAGTTTTGCTTTGCTGGAAGTTGTTCGGATTGATAGGGAAGTTACTTCAAGGAATTTGAGGTGATCCTTAAGGAAGGTATGGATAGATATGGTAAGTAGTATGGGACCATACTACTGGAAGCAAAGGATCCATACTCGAGTTAAGGAAAGTCACGATGATACCAGGAAGCTTGTAAAATGTGGGATTCCTCGATGTATGTGTGTGTATGTGTGTGTGTGTATATATATATATATATATATATATATATATATATATATATATTCTGATGGTTTGAATGGTCTATTTTCAATATGGTGGCCACACGAGGAGGTTATGGCAGTGGTTTGGGTTCTGGCTCTAGGGTTAGGATTATGGATGATCAGATGCAGGAGTTCATTTCCTCAGGGATTACCCGTATTATTCTTGAGCAAACTCATGTGATCTTCGGTATGATCAAGGAGGTTATCATGGAGATTCTGGATGAAATCTTGGGCGCTTTTTGTTATGAGATGGTTGCAATGATGGGAGCTCGCACTTTGACTTTCAGTGAGTTCCGGGCATGCGGGGCTCCAGATTTCTTCAGGAAGAAGGACCTGATTGTGAGCAGGCATTGGTTAGCAAATGTCACGAATTCCTTCTGCATTAGATGCTATCTTGAGGGGGAAAAGGTCATACTTGCATCCTGTCTTTTGAAAGACAGAGCCCGAGATTGGTAGGAGGAGGTTGGACAGGCCGTGGGAGGCGAGGCGATTGACACTACTAGAAAAAAGGCCTTTTGCGACGCTCATTGTGCGTCGTAAAACGCTCAGACGACGCGCAAATGCGTGTCAAGGAAGGCCCTGTCATAAAGAGAGACGACGCGCATTTACGACGCACGGTTACGACACGCAATGCGTATCAAGGAAGGCCCTGTCATAAAGGAAGACGACACGCATTCGCGTGTCGTAACCTTACGACGCGCGTGTTAATGACACACAATGCGTATCAAGAAAGCCCCTGTCAAGAAAGGCCATGTCATAAATGAAGATGACACACATTTTTGCGTATCGTAATTTTAAATTTTAAAAAAAAATTATTTATGGATTTACTTATTTTCATATTAAATTTGCATTTTATGTCACATAATGGAAAATAAAATACCATATACAAATAATACAATGCATTGCACAAAAGTTAATGTTATACAAATAATCATTCGAATAGTAGACAAATGTAATACTACAAATAATCATTCCAATAGTAGACAAATGTAAGATTTCAACATTTTTTATATAATTAACTAAATTATTAGCCAAATTTCCTAAAATACCAACATACTTTTCTATGAAGAGCATTAACACTATTCTTTTCCATCAAAAACTTCAAAACCTGCATAATTAATTTAATGTTTAATCAGCTACAGGTCAATAAGGTAGGTTTAAGCAAAAGAGGTTCATAGTACTAAGATTTTACTTACCACTGTTGTTAATGACATTGAAAGAAGCAGCCCAACAAACACCCCCTCAAAAGGATTATTACTAAATGAAACCACAAACAAAGTTAAAAAGTCAAGTATTTGGTTGATGTTGATCTTTAACATTCCCTAAAATAGGAAGAACTTGGGAAAGCACACCTTTAAATCTTGGGTAAACATCAGAGCTTCAAATAAATGATCATAGCACCAAAAGATATTCAGTTTCAGGACTCAGTTTTGAACACATGAAAGAAGACTCATAAGGATGCCAAAGAGTTGGATAGAGGACTAATCAAATTTACCACATGTCATTTCTCTTCTCTTCTCTTATGTATTATGTAATTTATTGCAAGTCTATGGATTCGAAACTTACCACCCTAGCAGCGTCATTAATGACAAACCAACCACCATAGGGACAAAAATGCTTGCAACCTGAACCACACACACACACACACACACATATATATATATATATATATATATATATATATATATATATATAATACGCATAATAAGTGAATTGTCTTTTACCAATTTATGCAATCATCTTTCCCTATTTAACCTATTTATGCAACTTATACACCCATGTTTCATCAGGTTAAACAGGTTGCTGGTAAAACATCGTATGTTTTGGTCCTACAATAAATAATACACCGGTGCATATTTTCTAATAAAGAAACAAATTTGTTGCAGAATCGGGAAGAGGGTGAATGTTGTTTCATAAATATGCATATGCATTTAATCCTTTTAAATATAAACACTCGAACCATAATTCACATGTCTACTTTTACCAATTTATTTTATGCAACATATATGCAGCTGACATGAATGAATTATACAACATGTTAGGAGTAAAATAAG
Organism: Lactuca serriola; assembly: GCF_051521515.1. Taxonomy (NCBI): domain Eukaryota; kingdom Viridiplantae; phylum Streptophyta; class Magnoliopsida; order Asterales; family Asteraceae; genus Lactuca; species Lactuca serriola. The sequence goes on from NC_136411.1 coordinate 376,549,265, forward strand.
GGATGGTTGCATATTTAGTATGATAAATAAAGAGATTTGTGGCATAAGGGTGCATAAATAATAAAAAGCAAAAAGGAAGAGGAAAGCTGACTTACATAATCAGCAAATTTCTGAATTGGTGCTTTTGACATAATACATAAGAGTGGTCCCGAAGGGATAGCTGGCAGCAAAAAATCTCAGGCAAAAAAAATTCCAGGAGAAAACAGTTAGTACCTCAAAAGCAAAGGTTTTATAGGGTTAGGCATGCACCAGCAAGACAAGGACTAAGATTATAAGTGATGTGAATAGGACATAGTAATTAAAGGAATTTTTAAAGGAATTTTTGTTACCATTGTTCCATGCATAGTGGTTGGGGTAGAGTGTTTTTCCATCACTGTTAACACGGAAGGGTCCAAGTTCTTCCATGGCTCCATATCCAAACAACAAGCATCCTAGCCCAGTAGAATACCTTCATTAATAGTGGTTCTTACTCTAAATTTTGGTGCATTTGGATGATGATCTTTAGAATCTCCATTCTGATTCATGAATATTTTATGTGATTCAGATTCCAGTGAAGGGAAGAGAGGAGTAGCCGGGGCTGTTAAAAGCCTGAAAAAGATAACATCCAAACTTTACTAAATGTGTAAATGTGATCAGTAACATGTGCCTACAACTCTACAAGGATATAAAACCATAATTTGTACATACTGGTTGCAGAAGGCATACTGATTTTGGTAGAATTTCCTGTTCTTGATCCCGTGACATCAAATTTTTTATATAGTTATTGAAATATATGATGATAAATTCGTATACACATGGCCAGGTAAGCTACACAAATCAAAGAAATTCATTAGGGATTTCCTATACTTTTACTCCTAAATTTTAGATAATATATTACAAGATTTATTACTTAAAAGGATAAGAAAAGGTCATAAAGTGAAAGCGATAATAGGTCCAGAATCAACAGCCCAAGCAAGATTCTTGGAGGTTTTGGGAGACAAAGCCAATGTGCCCATTCTTTCATTTTCAACAACTCCCTTTTCGAATCAGAATCCTTACTTTCTTCGAATTGCAGAAGATGAAACCACTCAGTTCAAAGGCATTGCTGCCATGGTTGAAGCATTTGAGGCCAAACGATTACATAAATGAAATTAAAAGAATAATAATATTAATAAGAGAAAAGGGGAATTAATTAAAAATGAAAAAACAAAATAATGTGTAGTTTTTCTTTACCTCGTCAACACAGAGACGTGAGGGCTCTTAATCTGATACATAGCAGAAATCATAGGGACCATTTTGTAATTTATTCTTAATCGATTTTACTGATCACAACAATGGATCTTGTTGTTATATTAAAAAAATTTATATTTTAATAATTCATGAAGCCTTGACTGGATTGCAATTTGGGGAAACAAAGATTAGTTGTCCCAGATTACTTACCTTTCCTTGAACACTACTTGGAACAACTTATCACCATGACAAGCTAAATCAACTAGAAACTTTCCCTATTTACATTTTACAACAATACCTATCAATAAATGAAACAATTATACTACATTTCTTAGAAAAAAAGCATAAAATTAGAATAAAATAATGAAATAGATGAAGAGAAGTTAAAAAATCACGCATATTATAGAACAGATCCATATCTAATGCCTGAAGCATTCTAGTTTAATCAACTAGGATAAATGTCTAGCAATGTGATTACATTGCAATAATTTCATGAAGATTATTTATATAGCTTTGTTGTTTTGTATAAGGAAATACAATTACCTTCCCAACTAGTATCTCATTAGCATGCTGAACCCCATATACATCAACAGTATCAAAGAATGTAACTCCTCTATTAAAAGCTTCCTTTAGCACTTTGCTGCCTTCTTCCTCAGGGAGAGGATTGTTATAGATACCTGTAAGCCCCATGCAGCCATACCCTAGTATTGAGACTTGTAGAAAAGGAAAATGAGGTTGAATGTATAAAAAATCCATATCTAATTTGCAATTTATAAAAATCTTTTCTATCCCTAATCATACAACTTTTTGTCCCAGAATTCAACTACCGAATGCATCAAACCCCCAAATTGGAAGTAGAATATAAACCTAGATAGAATTAAAGAGATGATTTAGGGAGAAAGGTTTTAACAGAAAAGGTAATCGTATCACATACTAGTTTTCTATTATGTTGCCCCATGCAGCCACATGGATAATGTTTTTTGCATGTATCAGACACATAGAAATTCAGAAGCCACATGGATAATGTTTCTTGCCCTTTAGAATTCATGCACATTCTAGTTTTCTATTATGTTGCTCCTTCATTCCAAACAGAATTACAATTTTTCTATAGGAAAAAGAATCTTTTAAACTACAGATTTATCAATCTGTCTTGATAATTTTATGGTAACAAATAAGTAACCCTAAATTTCCAATTTGTTTGTGTTTTGAACCAATTTGTCAAAATTAAGTACTATTCAGAGAATACAAGTCAACATGAGGGGGAGAATCACCAAATCAAGGGCAAAATCGACATAAACAAGCAAAAATTTGAACAGTAGAAAAGAGAATTTAACAATATATATATGAAAATTTAGTGAATAATGCCAATTTGAGAGACACGTGGTTTGAAGTTTCATAAAATCTCATGTTTGAAAGCCCTATGTCGGCTCTTTGGACTGTGGTCTCGATTACTATAGGTAGAATCACATATTTGTGGGTGCGATCGAGCCCACTAAGTTTTAGACGATATTATCATACCTTCAACACAAGGAAGACGATGTTATTGAGAGGGAGTCTTGTTGTGCGAGACAGATCACAAAGAAGATCTGATGGTCATTAAACCAGACCTAGGGCTTGTAAATTTGAGCATATGTGGCGGTCTCTGTCGAGGTAAGGTTATCCCAAGCTCTCCGGCTAAAAGAGATGAGTCGAGATCGTTGGTAGATGAGGTGAGCCAAGGTAGCGATCGTTGCAGAGAGCCTTCCCATCTTGAAAAGAACCCTAGAATGATCCCTTCGATTTCAGGGGCAATCTTGCGAGGATTTCAAGAAGGAGAGACTCAGTGAGGTTTTGAATATCGTATGAGAACGTATGAGCAAGGAGAAGATGAAGGCCCTAGGGATTTTTCTTGAGGCGGGGGGATTAATTTTTGGAATCCAATAGGCGGGAGTAATTTTAGTCGATTTCATTTCCCGCCTAAAACGCGTGTTTCACTTAAAAATTATAAAGCGACACATTTACACGACACACATTTTATGAAAGGCGCCCTCCGCATTTCTTTTTTTTTCTTTTCTGACACTAATTTTAGGGCGCGCACAAATGCGTGTCCTTTATCCTTCAAATTTTGCAAAACTGACATTATTTTTTAGGGCACGCACAAATGCGCGTCCTCTATCAGCGAGTGTCATTGTTTGCGCGTCATTAAAGGCTGTTTTTCTAGTAGTGTGAGTCGATGACTTAGGAGGATTTTGTGATGAGGTTTTAGGCTAAGATTGCACCGGTGATTGAGGTCCAACACTTAGTGAGGGCTTTACTAGTTCCGTAGTATGTGGAGAATGAGGAGATAAAGAAGGCAAGATATCACGAGAGAGAGAGAGAGAGAGCGAGAGATTGACCTGGAGATGGAGAAGAATGGGAAGTCGGATAAGTTTTAGATTTGTGAGGTTCGGGAAAGAGGCCCGAGGTTTTTAACTTGAGATTGAGGGATCAGCAGGTTCGGGGCTACTGCAGCAAGTGCGACAAGACGCATAGTGGGGCTTGCAGGGTGGGTGGTTCTTGCTACTTCAAGTGTGGTAGGACAGGTCCCATCAGCAGGGATTGCACTGTCACCATCACCAACCAGGTATCTGGTCTGATTTGCTTCCATTGCAATCAGAGGGGCCATAAGAAGGCCTACTACCCGAGTTTAGCAGCAGGAGACCATTTGCAACACCCGCTCTGGTGACCTTGCAGATTACAGATGGTTGTTAGGGCAAGGTGGAGGCACTCGTTGTGAGGAACAAGGCTTTCCAGCTGACAACCAAGGAGGCTCGTGCAACATTAGATGTGGTGACAAGGTCGTTCCTTATGAATGGTATCTCAACTTTAGCTTTGTTTGATTCGGGGGCTACCTGATCCTTTGTATCTCTTTTGCTCAACAAACGATTTGTTGATGCTCCGGGGGAGCTGGAGTATCCATTAGAGGTCGAGATTGCTAATGATTGCCCTGTCCGAGTATCGAGGGTTCATCGAGGATGTATACTGGAGTTTTTTGGTGAGCCGTATCCGATTGACTTGGTTCCCATTCCCCTGTGTGAGAGCAACGTTATTATGGGGATGGATTGCTTGAGCCCCAATGGAGCAATTATTGATTGCGAACATCAGTTAGTACGTATTTAGAGCCCAAGTAGGGGAGAGTTAGTGATTCGGGGAGAGGGTGTTCAGCGTGGTTCAACTCTTTGTTCAGTAGTTACAACCAGGCGCTACCTTCAGCAGGATTGTTTGGGGTTTGTTGCTTATGTGATGGATACCCATGAGAAGGATAAGCCGAAAGTTAATGATGAACCGATTATCCGGGAATACCCAGATGTGTTCCCTAAGGATTTTCTTGGTGTGCCTCCAGAGAGGCAAGCGGAGTTTCAGATTGACTTGGTTCCAGGTGCGGCCCCGATAGCCAAAGCACCTTATCGGTTAACACCTCTAGTGATGCATGAGTTGTTAGATAAGGGATTTATTTAGATGAGTAGTTCATCATAGGGAGCGATCATCTTTTTTGTGAAGACCAAGGATGGATCGCATCGGATGTGTATTGACTATCAGGAGTTGAATAAGCTAACTATTAAGAATCGTTATCCGCTCTTGAGGATTGGCAATTTATTTGACCAGCTTCAGGGTGCATCTTGGTTTTCCAAGATTGATATGCAGTTATGTTATCATTAGATGAGGTTTATAGAGGAGGATACACAGAACACGGCCTTCGGGACTCGTTATGGTCATTACGAGTTCGTGGTGATGCTCTTCGGGCTCACCAATGCTCCAGCCGCATTCATGGATTTCATGAATTGCGTATGCATGCCTATGTTGGATCAATCTTTGATTGTGTTTATTGATGACATTCTGGTCTATTCCAAAACCATGGAGCAACATGAGGAGCATCTGAGAGAGATATTTGAGACTCTGAGGAAGGAAAGGTTGTATGTAAAGTTATCCAAGTGTGAGTTTTTGTTGTACGGGCCTACGAGGTGCAGTTTCTGGGACACCTTGTCAACCAGAACGGTATTCTAGCTGATCCGGCCAAGGTTGAGGCGGTGATGAGGTGGGAAGTTCTGAGGTCTCCATTTGAGATTTGGAGTTTCCTGGGATTAGTAGGTTACTATCGGAAATTTATTTAGGATTTCTCCAAGATAGCGGTTCCGTTGATCCGATTGACGAAGAAGACTGTAACACCCAGTTTTATATCTCTTCATTATTCAGGGTTGCGGCCCAATCATTAGTTATCTTAAGGCTTGGGATATTGAGGAAGAAGGATTTGGCCCTTTTTGGATGATGGTGTTAAAGTCTAAGTGATCTGAGTTTTTGATGGTGTTTCGGAGCCCAAGGGCATAATCATATTTTGTTATCTCAAGCCTTTAAGAATTTTGTGTTTGGTTCAGGGAGTTTTAAGGCTATGATGGGTTGCTATAAGTGTAGGGTTTCACGTCACCTTTCCGTGGGTATAAAGTTCGTCAGGAACGGACTTCGAATGAAGAAGTTATGGCCTTGGGAAGAATTTAGGGTTTTTGGGAAAACCCCTACTGCGTGGGGCGTACATGGGGAGTATAGATGGCGTACTTGTGCGAGGGCACTTACACGGGGCGTACCTTGGCGTACGCTAAGCATAGTCATCATACTTGGTCGTGAAGCTTTGGCCTCGTACGTTAATTGGGCGTACGAGGAGTATGTTGGGTGTACGAAGATTGTTTAAACCCTAAATTTTGATCATGTGTACCCTATTTAAACATCCTTATTCATTAGGGTTGGCCTCCTTTTCAGCCTCTAAAGCCCCAAAACCCTAAAAACGAGTGTTAGCTTCCAGGGTCAGGCCTAAGGGAGTTCAAGGTGTGCGGTCGCACAGGGCCCTAAAAAAATAGGGCCCGATTTTAGCCAATTTATCAAGTTACGAAATGTGAATATATATATATATATATATATATATATATATATATATATGTGTGTGTGTGTGTGTGTGTGTGTGATTTGTTTCAAATCGAAACATAAATTTGATTTGGTGTAGTTGGTTGAAGCGCGTTGTAGTTTTAGAATAAACGCGAGTTCGATTCCTACCCTTTATAAACATCACGTTCTATTAATATATAATTATACTCCAACTTGCCCTTCTCCGCCCTCATTTATTATTCATGTTTTTCAACCTACCCAATATTTCAATTCCATTTATTAAATCAACCTTTAGAAATTATATTTTTGGCCCCACATATTTTATAAATTTGCATCAATGGATTATACTCCAACGGTCCAACCTAGGGATGGCAAAAAAACCTCATACCCAATGGGGAACCCGAAACCCGCATCCGTTTTGACTGGGGAATCCCCAAGTTGACCGGGGATGGGGACGGGGATGGGGAATCCCCGAATAAAAAAAGTGGGGATGGGGATGGGGATGGGGATGGGGATACCCTTAATCCCCGACCCTGGACCCGCCCCCGACATATAATAATATATAAAAATAATACATAACATATATTTATAGTATAATTTATAATACATAAGATTTGATCTTAGTAACCTAACTCATTAGTAATTACTTGGTTGAAATTATACTTTTGTCTTTTCTTTTATCTAATTTAAACTCGTGTATATATATATATATATATATATATATATATATATATATATATATATATATATATATATATATATATATATATATATATTCTCTTTGGTTGATCTATTTTACCTTAAATATCAATCTGATAATTTTTTTCTACTTGATTTTTCATGTATGTATTTAAATTTGGTAGAAAATTATTTATTTTTTATGCAATTTATGGGTACTTATATATTTTATAAAATCTTTAAACTTATACTGGTAAAATTGAAATTTAGAGTTTTTTCTTACTTAAAAGTTTGCATATTAAAAGAGAAAAAGAAATCTCCGTTTCCCTGTCGGGGATCCCCAGTCCCCATTGGGGGTGGGGATGGGGGTTTATTTATATTTCCCGATGGGGATGGGGATTGGAATGAGGATTCAGGGATGGGGATGGGGATTGGGGTCCCTTATGTTCCCCGCCCCCGTTGCCATCTCTAGTCCAACCCAACTTTTGCTTTACCATCTATGATCTCTTTCAATTTTGTTTATTAAAATCAGTTTTTAAAATCAACTTCTATAAATTTGTATTTATCTCTTTCTATTGAATAAATTATTTTTTAGTTTTTCATTGTGATAAGTCACCCTTTATATATATATATATATATATATATATATATATATATATATATATATATATATATATATATATATATATATATATATCCCTATACTAATAAAAGAGTAGTGTTTTTGCCATGTGTCACAATATTAGACCTCTTATTTAATGTGTTGCCACTTGTCAATCGATTAGTTCTCCATTTTAAATTTATTAGACATCCTCATTAATGTGATGCTATTTGTCAATGTATTTATTATCTATTTTAAATTTTAAATTTTATATTATTGTTTCATTAATTCACAAATAAAAAATATCTAATATATATTAAAAATCAATTTTACATATTTATTTGAATCAACGATTATAATTTCATATAACTAATAAAAATATCTTTTAAATTAATAATTTATTTAAAATAACTGATTAATAATTTTTAGTTTTTACTATAAAAGTTTGATTAATTTTCTAACCGTGGTTCCCACGGATTATAAACTAATATATATATATATATATATATATATATATATATATATATATATATATATATATATATATATATATATATATATATATATATATATATGGTTAGGTTCATGTGAGACGGCCTAATTTTGTGAGACCGTGAGACGCATTTTTTTATTTTATTTTTTATTTTTTTAGTTAATTCAAGTTCCGAAAATAATATTTAAAAAAAGATTTTTTTGATTTTTCCATTTATTTTGCATTTTAAAATTATTTTTAGAATATGTATAGTGTAATATTCTATTTAGAATATTTCACGTATTTTTAAAAAAAAAATAGATTTTATTTTTTATTTTTTTTAGTTAATTCAAGTTTTGAAAATAATATTTAAAAAAAGAATTTTTAGATTTTTCCATTTATTTTGCATTTTAAAATTATTTTTTTTGAATATGTCAGTTTAATATTCTATTAAGAATATTTCATGTATTTAAAAAAAAAAAACGGAATTTTTTTTTATTTTTTATTTATTTTTTTTTATTTTTTTAGTTAGTTCAAGTTCCGAAAATAATATTTAAAAAAAGAATTTTTGGATTTTTCCATTTATTTTGCATTTTAAAATTATTTTTAGATTTGTTCTCACGGTTTCACAAAATTAGAATGGTCTCAAATGAACCTGAACCTATATATATATATATATATATATATATATATATATATATATATATATATATATATATATTCGGGGACTATTTTTATTCGTCGCACATGGCCTTCAAAATCAACGGACCTGCCCTGTTATCCTCCATAGTTGGGTGTTTGAGCCTTTGGTGAGAATCTGGTGTTCATTTTGTAGATCTAGAAGAAGAAGGATAAGCTTCAAGACTTATTGTTTGAAGGAAAGCTTTGAGATCCAACATTTGCATCTCCTTTTGGTAGCTTGGGAGGTAAAAAGTCCAAAACTTGCCTTTTCATTTCATAGATCTTCTTCTTGGTTCATTTTTGGTCGAGTTAAATGTCGTTTCTGAAGCTTGAAATTGTAGATCTGGATATATCGTGGGTTCCGTGGGCATAAAGGTGCAAACTTTATGGTGGTTTTGGTTCCATGCATGTATTAAGCTCTTTTGAGCTCTAGAGTCCTATTTAGTCATGCATGCACATAAAGTTGGCAACTTTATGTGATTAACCACCATGGGAAAGTCAGATATGAGTTTGGATCCAAGTCTTAATGGATTAAATGATAAATTTGTAAATATGGCCTTGGCTGGTGAGTACGTTGGGCGTACAAGTATGTACGCCACGCGTACAAGCTTTCCATGTTGTACGCTGAGCATATAGGCTGAGTACGCCCCACATACTCGAAAAACTTGGGCCCTTTAGTTTTGAGCTTCGGTTTTGGGCCTGGTTGTGTTGGGCCATATTGGGCCTTCTGGATTTTTATGGTTGGATTGTTGTGTCTTGTTGGACCTTCTTGCGAGAAGGCCCATGAAAGGAATTGGGCCCAATTTGTGAAATTGGGCCATAGTTGTGCCTTAGATGTTATTTGGATTTTGGGCCTTTGGTTATCTTGTTGGGCCAAACTGGCAGAAGGGTAAAAAGATCTTTTACCCTAATTTGGACTCATAGTGTGAGTATGGGGCTGGATGTTGATGGGTTGTCATTGTGGTGTCTGATAGCGCGTGAATTTTAGCGGCTCTGTAGTTAAAGATTATTTGTGGGATCAGCTGTTGATGGGGTGTTGTCTTGATATTGACAGTTCGGGGATCAGTCAGCAAGCAGCCATGGATCATCTGTGTAATTTGGAAGTGTGAGGTGAGTTGTCCTCACTTTACTTGCGAGTTTAAGGCAATAATTTCAGCCCATTGGATTGATATCCATCCATGCATGTTGCTATGTTGTTATGATCTGTTTGATCGGCATGTTAGTAGATGGGATGTTGCTATGTTGTTATGATCTGTTAGGTTGGTATCCTAGTAGATAGGATGTTGTTATGCTTAGTGATCTGTAGATATGTTTGTCTGACTAAAGACTGTCATATGAGTATCTGTTATATGTGCACATGTTTGGTCGGTGGCTGAGGCTTCACTACTCTGTGCGTAAGCCAACAGGCCGGGGCATTTGAACCCGATGGTTGAGGGCCTGGGGTATTCTTACCCGATGGTTGACTGGACCCATAATATGTTGGCATTCCAACTTGATGGTTTAGGGACTGGGGTATTCCAACCCGATGGTTGACTGGACCCATAGTATCTTGGCATTCCAACCCGATGGTTGAGGGCCTGGGGTATTCCAACCTAATGGTTGACTGGACCCATAATATGTTGGCATTCCAACCCAATGGTTGAGGTCTTGGGGTATTCCAAGTCAATGGTTGACTGGACCCATAGTATATTGGCATTCTAACCCGATGGTTTAGGGCCTAGGGTATTCAACCCGATGGTTGATTGGACCCATAGTATGTTGGCATTCCAACCCGATGGTTGAGGTCATGGGGTATTCCAACCTGATGGTTGACCGGATCCATAGTATGTTGTTTATGATATGTGTTATTTGTTGTGTGTTGGAACTTTGGGGGAAACTCACTAAGCTTTGTGCTTACAATTTTGTTTATGGTTTCATGTTCTTCAGATCATTCGTGGCAAGGAGAATGTGTGACCGTACACATCCTTGGTTTACAATAGATTGGATCTTAGGAGACTTTGATTTTAAATCATGTTTTGGGAAACAATGTTTTTGTAAACACTTTTGTTAATAAATGGGTTTTTTTTTGAAAAGTTTAAATTTGTTGAAAATTTTGGGATATTTCAAAGACTATCACTTTTCGTTGGGGGTTGTGTTGCAGGCAGCTTTTAAGACTCTAATACATAGATTGTGTGAGGCGTTGATTATGACCTTACTAGAGGGTGTTGAGGATTTCGTGGTGTATTGTGATGCATCAATCACTTGGTTAGGTGCAGTATTGATGCAACATGGTCATGTGATCGCTTATGCTTCAAGGAAGATGAAGCCTCATGAGGCGAATTATCCTACATATGATTTGGAGTTGGGGGCTATGGTTTTCGCCCTCAAGATTTGGCGACATTACCTCTATGGGGTTTGCTTCACTATTTACATGGACCACAAGATTCTTAGGTATATGATGGATAAGACGAATTTGAACACGAGGCAACGTAGATGGTTAGACGTTGTGAATGATTATGATTGTTAGATCCTTTATCACCCGGGGAAGGCCAACATAGTGGTCGATGCTCTCAACCGCAAGGCGTTTGCTGCCCCGATCAGGGACGTATGTTTGAGGATGACAATGATTAACCCACTTTTAGAGCAGATTCGAGAGGCTCGGGTTGAGGCTATGAAGGAAGAGCTCCAGAAGAGCAAGCTCGAAGTGGGTTAGGTGGCATCCTTTAATTATGATATTCGAGGATTATTGACCCTATATCGGAGGGTATGGGTTCCGTATCAGGGCGGTGCACGTCAGAAATTGACGGAGGAGGCACAAAGTCGAGGTTCTCTGTTCATCCCGGAGCGACAAAGATGCATAGAGATCTTCGAGTTGACTATTGGTGGCCATGTATGAAGTGGGATGTGGCATGGTACGTGGAGAGGTGCTTGACTTGCAGGAAAGTCAAGGCCGAACATTAGCGACCCCACGAAAAAATGGAGCTGTTGGAAGTCCCTGTTTGGAAATGTGAAGAGATTACGACGAATTTTATCACCAAATTGCCTCGGACGACACGCATAGTGGATTCGATATGAGTCATTGTGGATCAATAGACCAAGAGCGCATATTTTATTCTGATCTAGGAGAGTATTTCGGCGAGGAGGCTGGCCAATGTCTACATTCGGGAGGTTGTGGCATGGCATGGGGTGTCGGTTTCTATGGTCTCTGATAGGGACGTTCGGTTTACTTCCAGGTTTTGGAAGAGATTTCATGAGGAGTTGGGTATTCATCTGCATTTCAGTGCGACTTTCCACCCGTAGACTGATTTACACACACACACAGAGGGCTATACACACTTTGGAGGACATGCAGGGGGCATGTGTTCTAGATTTTTGCGGTAGTTGGGATACTTATGTTCCTTTGGCAGAATTTTCGTATAACAACAGTTATCATGCCAGCATTGATCAACCTCCCTTTGAGATGCTCTGTGGGAGGAAGTGTAGGACCCCTATATGTTGGGGTGAGGTCGGATCTTTAATATGTATGATTGGATCTTTAATATGTATGATTGGTCTTAAGCATTAAGTGCTTAATGGTAAAAACGGATTAATGGGTGCATACGTAGAGCGTACGTTGCGCGTAAGCGTCTAGACCCCCAACTCCATGAAGCAACCTAGTACGCCAGACGTACTAGGGGTACGCTTAGCATACTCGACCAGTGTCCTTTTGTGGTTTGGGCCATCTTTGGACTTTAGGGTTTTGGGCCCTTGTTGAGCCACAAGTTTTTCTGACTTTGGGCCTTCATGGATTTGGGCCCATATTGGGCCTTGAGTGTATTTTGGATTTGGGCCATTATTAGGCTTTTAGTGCCATTGAGTTGGGCCTCAGTTATTAAGACAATTGAGGGAAGGGTAAAATGGTCTTTTACCTTGGCTCTTGGTGTTAATGAATTAGATTCCCGGTTATGGTTTATGACCCAATTACTAATTGGGGTTTTATTTGATTGGTTAGTGCATGGATTCTCCAGTTCAACAGCTCGAGCATCTATTTGATTTTTTTTTCAACAGATTGAGGTGAGACTCCTCCCAGCGTTTGACGGATCGAAGTTGCCAATGTCGGCCCATGGATTATTGTTATTTGTATGCTAGTTGTATGTGTGACTCTTTCATGTGTTGTTTGTGTTTATATATATATATATATATATATATATATATATATATATATATATATATATATATATATACTGGGTAGGGCCCGATGCTAGGCGGTGCCTGGTGTGTGTGTTGGGCAGGGCCCATCGCATGTTACTAATAGATTTGTACCGAGTGGAGCTCGATGCCGGGCTGGGCCCAATGAATGTCGGGCAAAGCCCGATGTATGTTTGATATGTATGCCATGTGTTATTTTAGGGAACTCACTAAGCTCTGTGCTTATGATTTTCAGTTTATGTTTCAGGTACTTCTGGATCGAAGAGGAAGAGCTCGGGATGATCGCATTGCATACACTATTATTTTTCTACTTATTGACTTTGATGTACTTTTGGAATGTTATTTGACTTACTCTGAATACTTATTGGTTTTTACAAAATGTTTGATTGAATTTTTATTTACTATAAAAACAAAATGTTTGGGTTACGGTTTTGGGACGTTACACGTTCAAAGTATGTCATAGTAAAATTAGTTATCAGAGTACAATCCCAAAATCATAAAGTGCGGAATAATGTGTGGATGCGCTGCGATCAAGTCGGGCCCTTACCTTTCAAACTTGAAGTACCTGAAACCATAACCAAAAACTGTAAGCACAAAGCTTAGTGAGTTCCCCAAAATACCACATACCGTACATAACGTTGGGCTTATCCCTCACATTGGGCCCAACCCACAATAATGGTCCTAGCCCTTCCTAATCAAAGAGCCCATCCTAAAATACAAATAGGCTTAGACCGTCATATCATGGGCCTAGCCCAACATACAATGGGTCTAGCCTGTCATACCATAGGCCTAGCCCAACATACAATGCAAGAGTCACAAAGACTACTAGTATATAACATATCCTAGTGGACCGATATTGGTGCCTTTGACCCACAGATACAATGAGGAGACTCACCTCAAACTAGAGATTATCGAATCACATGAGTTGTTGCTACTGGGCTCCTCACATTGAACACATCCAAAATATCCCTAATCAATAACTAAGACAACTTCCATAGTCCAAGGTCCGATTCTCATTCTATCTTACTGATGGGTAAAAGACCATTTTACCTTTCCCATATCTGACCCAACAACTCATGGCCCAAAACCCAAAAGGCCCAAGGCCTAAAAACAGACCAAGATCCATTTAGGTGAGTACGCCCAACGTACTACGCTGAAGCCGAAAATCAATCCAAACCTCTTAATGCTTAAGACAACATGCATAACTTCCAGATATGATTCTTATGGGACGTCCTAAGTCATAAGTTCCTGACTTTATGACTTTTTATGGCTTAATGGTGTCCAAACCAAAACCCTAAATGTCTAACTTCATCAAAATACCACCAACTCATGCTTGGAAGGTTTATACTCATCAAGATCTGGTTTTTATAACTTAATGACCTAAAAAATACTAAAAATGGCGCTCAAATGTTCTGGAGTAACTTCTACTCATAAGATCCAAACCACAAGACCAAAACATGCTCATAACATAATCAAAGGCTAGATCTACATCAAATAGACATAAAGTTTGAAACTTTATACCACCAAAAGATAGATCATGGTGAACAAGGCCTGGATCTAGAAGCTTCAAGACAACCAACACTTCTCCAATGAGTTACTTATTCTCCAAGGTGCACCAAGAACACTCCAAAACACACAATAGTTTCAAAATATTCATAATTGGGGTTAGGGTTTCGAGATAATTTCTTTAGGGAGATGGAGGCTAAATATAAAGAGAGTTTCTAGAAGTTAAGTATGCTCCACGTCCGTCCGGCGTACCAGGTTGCCGTCCGTGATCACGCCTGCCCAATATGCCCAACATACGCCCTATACGCCCAACATACTCGGACTAACCCAAGATCTTCCTAACTTCTAACAGTCACAACTTCCTGTCCCTATTCCATTTTCAGCATTCTTTATATGCTAAAAAAGTTAATGAGAAGCCCTACAATCTCATCTAATCTCCTTCAACTTAAAATCATTCGCACTTAAATCCTTAATTCAATAAAAGTCCTAAAGCAACACTTTTACCATTATACCCTTGGGATCCAAACCATGAACCAAAATCTTGGCTAGAACAACCTATATAATCCACCCTTAAATGGGCCTAGAACCCAAACCCTTGAAGTCCGGGGCCCTAACTTGATCCATTAATGTCCATAAATCCTCGAATAGGAAGCTTCTCGAAACCGGATATTACACTTCTCCCACAATTAAACAGGATTTTGTCCTCGAAATCACTCCATGCTACATTCCAGGCAATCAGACGATCCGACCAATTTCTCTCAAACCCCTCTTTGGTGAAAATTTGACTTATACTCATAGCGACCTTCCAATGCTACCATCGAAATCCAACCTTAGCCGGAATCATACGCCCTGTTGGAGAATGAATTATTGATCCACTAAATTTAAATGATATAGAAAAACCAGCACTACACTACCAAATATCCTGAACCCCAAAACCTTTCTTAACCTCCACATATGTAGAACCGTCCCGAAACACAATCAATAGGACCTCTCTCTGCAATTTGAACTAAAAGAAATCCTTTTGGCCCCAAATTATCTAGTTGATACCCTATCAGACAGAATCCTTGGCCATACATTACTGCCGAAAAGACCTTTCATATAAACAAAGACGACTCCCAACGTAACTCTAATTCGTTTATGCCAACCCAGAACATAGCTCACATCCCGCAATCCAAAGACTCACACTTGCATCTTTCCGAAATCTTCTGATTCCATAGTGACCTTCTACTAACTGAGATATAAAATCCCCAATCGGCCAATGAGACTGAATGTCTCACACATGGTCCCGCCACTAGGCTCCGAGTAAGAGTCTAACTAATAAGGGATACCCTAGCCTAACCACCACACATATGCCAACCACTGACCACAGATTCATCCCACTCTAAATGTGATCCAACACCTTACTCTAGCTAATTTACATCGGGTCTCACCCACACTATCATAACCAAACAGGCCTTGCCCATGGGTCTCACCCAATCTGTACCATCGAACAGGCCTCACCCAATCGAGTGTTGTATAGGCCCCACATCGCCTCAGATCCAAAGACCCTCATACTAAACAAGGAGTGGTCCTCCATCAATATTGTCTGCCTCGAACCAAGCATGCGTTAATCCTTCCTCAGCCCAACGACCATTTCTGCAATGTCCTACCTCATTCTGGTGAAAGCTACGACTCCATCGTAGACTTACAACACTTCCTTGATAGCATGTTACTCTTGCGTATGCTATGGATACCCCGTAGTCTTACAACACCCCATATCAGCAATGAGCCCGACTCATGGTCTGGCACCCCATCTACATACCATCCCACAATCAAACACGAGTCAAACCCCCCAAGACTTCATTAAACAAGAATAGGAATAGAGGCTCTAACACAACCCTCAATCTAGATCCAAACACATACCTGCCATGCATCACTACGAATGTGCCACCTAATCGTGGAAAGTTTCTGAACCCACAACCTTGAGTAACCTCTATCCATACTGTCACTTGCTTTGGCTTCCCTCTCGACTAGGATGTGGAACTCCTCCTTGTTCCGCACCAAAATCTATCCCTAGAAATCCAAACGGTTCTCCCCCACTTGGATATAACGACACCCTGCCAACCTTACTAAATAGGACGAATGATGAACCACTTACCGGAACTAACGGATTACCAACCCACCATCCCACCTGTCGAATGATTTATGAATTCTAAACATCTTCAACCAATATAATTTTGAATTTTTTTAACAAACCTAGAGTCTAACAAACCCCATGCGACCATCATCATCCACTCGCTACCGCTCCTTCCCTAGTAACAGTATTGATCGGACCCTAAAGTCCTTCAATAAACAATCACCATCCATATTCAGCGACCCAGACACTTCTGAACTCTGACTTCATTGTCCCAAGAGGGGACAACCAACTTCTAGGGGATATTTTCCTTTAAGCTTCTGATGCGAGGACTACCTGTCACACCCCCGAACCAGACGACCGAAACGTCCGAGGGCTCGCGTGACTTAAATTGAATATCATCACAATGAATATACATAAATCATAACATAAACATCACCATGCATCAATATATTACAACTGACATTGTTCACATCAAGTACATTGTTTTTACATTACAAATCCATAACATAAATTGGTTGATAGTTATTAAAAGCACAACACCCTAGCATACTTGGTACTATTCCTCAGCTTACCCGTTACCTGAGAATACAAGTTATTTTAAAAACGGTCAACATATGGAATGTTGGTGAGTTCATAAGCAGGTTTGATATGAAAATGTTTTGTGTAGTTTGAAAGAAAACAACCCAGAAAATCCGATATTTTCTGAAAAGACCATTGTTTATATAAAAGTGTGAAGATCCGTAAATATATGCATGATGATTTCCAAACGTGTATAGTTGAAAAGCTTTTTATTAAAAGTACTAGTGAAAAATGTTGAACTTCCCCGGAAAACCCGATGTTATCCGATAACAAAAATATCATATAATTGTTTGAATTGTTATTCCATCACGTGAATGATTTTGATTTGCCTTGATTACTCGATTAGTATTGGATTTATTTATGTGAGTCTTTATAATCATATGCATGATAATGACTAGTTCGTCTATCTTGGCACTCTGGTGAACGCCGAAATTGATTTTAAGATTTTGTCACCCTCGACTGGCCGAGTCTAACTGTAGCGAACAGCTGAGGCGTGGGGGAGTCACCCCCGTATAGATCTATACACAAACTCTCGCTCTCCCTCCAGGAGAATTTGATTATAACTACAGACTACGACCGACACACGTTGGTGCCACCCGTTATTACTCACTAAATCCTAACTGAATTTGATTACTATTGATTATCGACCTGTATTTGTTTACTTGGATTGACGTTAGGCCTAATAAACGAGGAAAAGAGGATTACAAGGTCCTACTAATCCCACGTATTATTTTTGGCTAATGGGTATACGAAAAACACGTTGGCCCATTTCGCATTTGATTTACTTGGACCTTACTAGCAATGCTAATGGGCCACTAAGGCCCAATAGCACTTAAAAGCCATTGAGGGTCCCTTAAATATGAAATTGGGTCATAGAAGGCCCAATAACAATTATTATTATCCCTTGGGCCCAAGAATCATGTTAATAGGTCACAAAGGCCCAACAAGCATGATTGGAACTTTCAAGCCCAAAGATTTGAATGTTTACTTGTTTTTGGTATAGTATAGTTGAAAAGCTTTGTATTAAAAGTACCAGTGATTGTTAATTTCGTACCGGAACGAGACCGGTCGGTTATTTATAACGATGTTTAAAATTATACGTGTTTTCATCGTTCCATTTTCATGATTCGTGGTTTGGTATTTTTATTCTAACTCAAATATCATAAAAACAAAATAATTGACTCAAAAATCTTGGTTTGCATTTTTCAGTCCTTCTTTAATAAAAATGACAATTTTAGTACCTTATATATAAAAAAGACATTTTACGCCCTAAAACCATTTTCTTGTCATTTTTGATCCATAGAGTTTGTTTAAGTGATGATTTTAGCTCAAAGTTTACTTTTATCAGTTTCAGCCCCTCCAGTAAAGAGATTTTTAGTTTAAACCTAAAATTTTTGCAACTTTTACAATTTTGGCCCAAAATCCAAAAAGTTTACATTTTTTATCATTGTTTGAAAAGAAATCATTTAAAACCCCTGAAATAGTTTTGTTTACACTTTTACCCCCTGTTTTGAGAAATATATCATTTCAATCCCTTGAAAATCACACTTTTCGCAATTGTTGGCTTAATGGGCCGAAAAGCCCAAAAATTGACCCATTAAGCTGTTGGATAAGGTGTCTAAGTCCATAACTATTTCTGATAAGTACTTGACCCGACCCGACATGGTCCATTTGGGTTGGATGGCACCATGCAATTGGATAAACTAAATAAGAGAAATAACACATATGGCTTATTAATATATTATAAGTTCTAATATATTAATAATATTATTTAATTAGTTTTGATCAAGAATTAATTAAGTGATCAAAAGATAACTAATTAAATATATGGGTAGATTATGTAAATCTTCCATATCTTATATAGTGGGCTAAGAGGCTCCATGGATTATCAAGTTGGGTTCCACCCATAAGATGCTCCATGGAGTTAACCCATGGATCAAGAAATGAAGAGTCATGGAACATTAGGGTTTACCTAATGCAACACACTATATAAGCAATGTAACTCTCCCCAAAATCGGCGACACTAAGAAACAAGAGGGCTTGGCCGATTTTGCATGTGTTAGAGTATTCTCTCAAGTTTATTCTTTGCATTTGGTGTTGTGTGAAGCATTTGAGGCATCACACTTGAGGTGCTAGGCTCACAAGGTTTCAAGGAACACTTTCAACAACAAGGTATGTAGTTCTATCTTTTATACAAAGAAAATTGTACCCCATGTATGCTAGATAGGTTCATAACCTTGGAAAACAACTTTGCATGATTATTAGACAAACATAGATCCAACGTTATTTGGGTTGCATGTACACTTAGGAAGTGTTAGAATGCTCAAAACCCATCAATGGTATCAAAGCCTAGGCTTGCTTGTTTGATTTTTGTGCAAACTGCTTGAAAAATCGAGTTTTCTGCTTTCTGCCTGTATGAACTCGCCGAGTCCATGGGGGGACTCGACGAGTCCATGACCAAATGCAAGCTACTCGTCGAGTCTGTTCATGCACTCGACGAGTAGAGGCTGCAGTTTTCAGAATTTCGATTTTTGTTGCTGGAAATGGACTAGGAACATTACCCTAAACTGTTTTGGTGTTTTAAAACTTGTTTTAGTTGGTGTAATGTTCATGTTAATCCATTTACAATGACAAATTATCAAAATTACAAGTTTTAAGTGTAATTTTTGATTCATGAAAGTATTCATATTCATATTCTTGATCTTATGATGTTCAGATGATCATAGGAATTATTTGTAACCTATGTGGTAGATTAATTCATGATCATTATGTGTTTTAATGGAGTCCATAACTTGTCCTCAAGTTATGGAAAACCAAAAGTCACTTTGTTTTAAAACCATTAAAAGAACACATGGGTTATAAAAAGAAGAGTCTTCATTTTTAATACTCTAATTAAGTCATAAGTTACAAGAAATGAAAAGTTTTGAAAGTCTACAAAACTTGCCCTCAAGTTTTGGAACAAGTAAAATCTATATTAAAACTTTAGTTCCAACCCTTAGAATTTTAAAAGTTAAAATTCAACCCTTATACTTATAATATTATAAGTTAATAATAATATATATATGTATAAGATCAAAGTCGTCTTACCGCTAGTACGCCTCATTCACGAAGCCAGTCTATAAGGTGGGTATAAGGTTGTTGCCTATAAAATGGCAACTTAATGGGTGTGCACTCTCACCCACCACTTGCTTGACTGGTGGAGGGTCGTTAGCCGAACGGGTAGGACAAGGACTTATAAATTCTCATTAAAAGTATAATGATAATTATAAAGTAACTAAATGTTTTATTAAATTCCCAATCTTAGTTACTTTAGGAAAAATGTGAATAAGGTGCTAATCCATGAAATTAAACTTTACACTTTGTCTAAGTCGTTAGTGGAGCATGTGTGGTTAACCGGCACACTAACTTGAACTTAACAAGGTAGGTAAAGGGTGACTTAATGTTTATCATAGTATCGATGGAGCGTGTGTGGTTAACCGGCACATCAATTGAGGGGTAATACATTAAGGGTACCAAGTAATTTGCATGGTTACTTCACACCTCGTTTTGTGATCCTCGACATCCCAGTCACAAAACTTGGAGGGCACACTCGAGATTGAAACATGCCTTTGAAAAGTTCATTGAATCTCAAAAGAATCTAGGAGTTTCTAAGAACCAAATTAAATATTTTTAATATTGCGTCTTTGGCGGAAATTGATGAATCGTCATTCACCTACCTTTCAAATATGTTATTACTTAGATTACGGCATACCTATTCTAAGTATAATATATTGTGATTGGCTCCTAGCCTTAATACTACATTTGGGTGTTGTATTAAGGACTATCTCTATTTCTAAGCTAAACTTTTCTTCTTTTCAGATGTCTGCAAACACTGCTGCTTCTGGCTCTAATCCTAATGGATCCTTTTCTCTAATGAACTTGTGTGGGGAAGTCACTTTTGATGGATCCAACTTTAATGAATAGATCAGAAACATCCGAATGATTACCCGCTACGAGGACAAAGAATATGTCCTCGATAAGGAGCTTAAGGAGATTGATGAGACAGTTGCTACTCCTCAAGAGATTGCTGACTTTAGGGCACATGAAAGGGATACCACCAAAGTGGCATGCATCATGATGGCCACTATGACAGCCGACCTCCAAAAGTCCTACGAGGACTTCTACCCTTTTGAAATGCACCAAGATTTGATGGAAAGTTACCATCAAAGTGCAAGACAAGAGAGGTATGAAATCATCTCCTCCATGATAACAACCCGAATGAAGGATGGTGAACCCATTACGGGCCACATGCAGAAAATGCAAAGATTTGTGGACCGTTTGTTGAAGCTTAATGTGAAGTTCCCCGAGGAGCTTGCAATAGATATCATTTTGCACTCCTTACCTTCATGTTATGATCAATTTCGCATGACATACCACATGAATAAGGAAGAGGTCACTCTCAGCAAACTTCAAGGACTCTTAATGACCGTAGAAAGTGGTCTTAAGGGTAAGACGGTTGTTACTACTCCTACTCCTACCAACTCCACCCCTGTCTTGGCAATCAGGAAAGGACGAGGGAAGAAGAGAAAGAGTTCTTCGAAGGGTACCAAGGCTAGGACCCTTGAAGGATCTTCTTCAAGTGGAACCAAGAAAGGTTTCATCACTCCTTCTTCTGACCCAAAAGAGGCTGAATGCTTCTATTGCCATGAAAAGGCACATTGGAAGCGGAACTGCCCAAAGTACCAGCAAGATGTGAAGGATGGGAAAGTCAAACCCAACCATGCAGGTATTTACACTATCTTATCTAATAACTCACCCCATTCTAACTCATGGGTCCTTGATACCGGTTGTGGTATTCATATCTGTTCTGATTTACAGGGACTAAGAAGAAGTGAGAATGTGGAGCAAGGAAGAATAAACTTGATCATGGGAAACAGGAAAGCTTCACCTGTCACCAAGATTGGAGTTGATACTTTATCGCTAAGTAGTGGTTTAGATTTGAATAAATGTTGTTATTCGCCAGAAATGGCAAGAAATATTATTTCCTTTCATGCATTGTATAAAAAAGGTTTTAACTTTTCATTTGATAATGAAGTTGGTTCGATTAATGCTTTCTTTAATAATATTCTTTATTTTAAATCATTACCTTGTGATGGTGTGTATGAAACTGTATTTGTGGTTGAAAACTTAGGAAATAATGTTTTGTGTATTGATTATCCTAATAATAATAACTTGGATAAAGCATCATTATGGCATTGTCGTCTTGGACATATAAGCAAGAAACGCATAGGCCAACTCCAAAAGGATGGAGTCTTGGAGTCATTTGACCTAAAGTCAGATGATAGTTGCGAATCATGCTTACTTGGAAAAATGACAAAGTCTCCCTTCACAGGTTCTTGTGAGAGGGGTGAAGGTTTGTTGGACCTTGTACACACGGATGTGTGTGGACCATTCAAACATGCCACAAGGGATGCTAATCGTTATTATTTGACTTTTACTAATGATTTACAGTAGATATGGATATGTCTACTTAATCAAGCATAAGTCAGAGACTTTCGAAAGGTGTAAGGAATTTAAACAGGAAGTCGAGAATCAATTGGGCAGGAACATTAAGATGCTTCGATCCGATCGAGGTGGTGAGTATCTTAGTTTAGAGTTCCTTGACTATCTTAGGGAATGTGGGATTGTCTCACAATTGACACCTCCCAGGACACCATAGTTGAATGGTGTAGCTGAGAGGTGTAATCGAACCTTGTTGGATATGGTTCGTTCCGTGATGAGTCGAGTTTCGCTACCAATCTCATTCTGGGGGTATGCCTTAGAGACTGCCGCCCATATCCTCAATCTAGTCCCTACAAAGAAATTTGCCAAAACTCCTCACGAGATGTGGACTGGTAAAGTACCCAAACTAGACCACATCAAGATTTGGGGTTGCGAGGCTTTTGTGAGGCGCAAGTCTCATGATAAGCTAGAACCCCGAAGCGAGAGGTGTATTTTCATCGGCTACCCACAAAGATCCATTGGTTACCTCTTCTACAGACCTAGTGATAATTTGGTCTTTGTAGCAAGAAGAGGAGTCTTTAGAGAGAGAGAGAGAGAGAGAGAGAGAGAGTTTATAAGCCAAGGAGACAGTGTGAGGCAAGTTGACCTTGAAGAACTTCAACAGTCAAGTGGTGAAGGAACTTCAAACCCTAGCCCTCAACTTGAGGAGGAAACTCCTGTTGAGCTAATTGACGAGTCTGTACCTCTGAGGCGTTCCACGAGAGTTAGGAATGCACCTGAGCATTACTATGGTTTCCATATTACTGCGGAAAGTGAGACACTTATTAGTGATGAGACACTAGTAGGTCTGGATGAACCTAACAGCTACGCAGAAGCCATGACAGGCCCTGAGTCTGCTAAATGGAAAGAGGCTATGGATAGCGAGATACAATCCATGTATGACAATCAAGTTTGGGACTTGGTTGAAAATGTACCAGGTCGTAAGACTGTAGGGTGCAAATGGATCTTCAAGAAGAAGACCGACATGGATGGTAATGTACACACTTATAAGTCTCGACTGGTTGCAAAGGGCTTCTCTCAAACTCCTGGAGTGGATTATGATGAGACTTTTTCTCCAGTAGCCAAGATTAAGTCTATTAGGGTTATGTTAGCTATAGCTGCATTTCATGACTATGAAATACGAAAAATGGATGTTAAAACCGCTTTCCTTAATGGAAAGTTGACTAAAGATGTTTACATGAGTCAGCCAGAAGGTTTTGTCAGTAACGAGTACCCTAATAGAGTGTGTAAGCTTGAGAAATCCATTTATGGATTAAAGCAAGCACCTCGCAGATGGAATCTTTGCTTTGTTGAGAAAGTCAAGGAATTTGGCTTTTCTAGGAGTGAAGATGAATCTTGTGTGTATGTCAAGGCTAGTGGGAGTATAGTTAGCTTTTTGGTATTGTATGTGGATGACATACTACTCATAGGAAATGGCATCCCAACTCTGCAGGAAGTTAAGTCATGGCTTGGGAAGTGTTTCTCTATGAAGGACCTAGGAGAAGCTGCCTATATTCTAGGGATAAGGATTTTGAGAGACCGGGGTAAAAGACTAATTGGACTTAGTCAAAGTACCTACTTGGACAAGATGTTGAAGAGATTCAACATTCAAAACTCCAAGAAAGGAGAGTTACCCATCCAGAGTAATGCCAGATTGAGTAAGACACAAAGCCCTAGTACTGAGGCTGAGATAGCAGAAATGAGTCGAGTGCCTTATGCTTCGATAGTAGGCTTGATCATGTATGCTATGACTTGTACTCGACCTGATGTAGCCTGTGCCTTGAGCATGGTTAGCAGGTATCAGGGGAATCCTGGCAAGGCTCACTGGACTGCGGTAAAGAATATCCTCAAGTACCTACGGAGGACTAAGGACTGGGTCCTTACCCTCGGTGGGAGTGATGACTTGAGAGTTTTAGGGTATTGTGATGCTGGTTTCCAGACTGATAGGGATAATTTCCGCTCTCATTTGGGCTGGGTCTTCACCCTAAATAGAGGAGCAATCACTTGGAAGAGTTCCAAGCAGGAGACAGTGGCTGATTCCACTTGTGAATCAGAGTATATAGCAGCGAGCGAGGAAGCAAAGGAGGCTATATGGCTGAAGAACTTCATAGGAGACCTTGGATTAGTACCAGCTATAAAGGAGTCCATGGAAATTTTCTGTGATAGTGAAAGTGTTGTTGCCTTAGCCAAGGAACCAAGGGATCACGGGAGATCCAGACACATGGACAGAAAATATAATTTTATCAGACATCGCATAGAATAAGGAATCCTCGTGGCAAAGAGGGTATCATCGGATGAGAACCCAACAGATCCCCTCACGAAGGGATTGGGTAGGGTTAAGCATCTCCAGCATGCTCGGAGCATAGGGCTGAAGGATGATATAAGTTTTAGTAGTTAGATAAATTATGAAATTTGTAAAGTGTAATTGACATTTGATGATGAATAAAAGTTGTGTTTATTCATGAGTAAAGTGTTGCTATCTTTTGTCAATCGTTTACTATAATTTCTTTTGCATGTTTTGACTTCCAGAATAGTATGTTGTGGTTTCACATATTATTCAAATTTTCCACAGTCAGTCATATGTTGGAAGTAGATATGAAGTAAGACTGTTATGAAGTTGGTTGTAGGTGTCAGGATATAAGACAACACTTCATGAGTGCTCATAAGTTATGGGCATTGGAATCAACCCACGCTCACTGGAATCACTTCATGGAATTTTATCTCGAGTGATCGTGAGACGGTAATATCATATAAGTCTTCAAATCTAGAGATATGATTTGTTACCTATGAATTGATTGTATGAAAACGCATTGGTAACTCGATGTTATAAAACGTGCTTTTGTGTATAATTCAACTAGTAGTAGAACAAACATATGAGTCGAAGTTTATCAGTTCCTTCTTAGATTAGAAGCTGATATCTGGGACCCTCGATGATTTTGTTTTGACCTATGTACCGGGCCCGGTCAGAACAAATTGATGTGTTCAATTAAGTTCTTTGTCAAACAAATCGGAAATCGGGAAACAAACTGCTGGACAATAAGTAATACATTGTTCCATGTAATTGTCCGGCTGATATCTAGAACAGAGGATTATATAATCACTTATCTTAAATGGCGTATCAACATCTTCTCAGTTCCGAGAGACCTTGAAAGAGCTATGTTTTCCGATCGGTTCCTGAAGTGTTGCAGTTATAGTTATTAGACTTATCCAAGTGGGAGACTGTTGGATAAGGTGTCTAAGTCCATAACTATTTCTGGTAAGTACTTGACCCGACCCGACATGGTCCATTTGGGTTGCATGGCACCATGCAATTGGATAAACTAAATGAGAGAAATAACACATATGGCTTATTAATATATTATAAGTTCTAATATATTAATAATATTATATAATTAGTTTTGATCAAGAATTAATTTAGAATTAATTAAGTGATCAAAAGATAACTAATTAAATATATGGGTAGATTATGTAAATCTTCCATATCTTATATAGTGGGCTAAGAGGCTCCATGGATTATCAAGTTGGGTTCCACCCATAAGATGCTCCATGGAGTTAACCCATGGATCAAGAAATGAAGAGTCATGGAATATTAAGGTTTACCTAATGCAACACACTATATAAGCAATGTAACTCTCCCTAAAATCGGCGACACTAAGAAACAAGAGGGCTTGGCTGATTTTGCATGTGTTAGAGTATTCTCTCAAGTTTATTCTTTGCATTTGGTGTTGTGTGAAGCATTTGATGCATCACACTTGAGGTGCTAGGCTCACAAGGTTTCAAGGAACACTTTCAACAACAAGGTATGTAGTTCTATCTTTTATACAAAGAAAATTGTACCCCATGTATGCTAGATAGGTTCATAACCTTGGAAAACAACTTTGGATGATTATTAGACAAACATAGATCCAAGGTTATTTGGGTTGCATGTACACTTAGGAAGTGTTAGAATGCTCAAACCCATTATAAGCTACAATTTACATTTGTAGCCCATTTAAGAGTATGATATTCATATAAACCTTTATTCTTACTGTTTTGATTCATTTAGTCCTTAAGAAAACCGTAAATGATAATTTTTCCACTCAACTTTGGTTTGTTTGACAATTATAGCCCAAAAATGAGTTTTATGTTGCAATATATTTGTTTTAATCTTAGAGGATAATTTTTCTTAACTTGTTTAGTGTAATATGTCTTAGATCATGTTTATATTCCTCTTAGATCCATAGATCTCGAGATTTCCATTCTTTTTGTTACATATTTACCATATAAACACATGAAATCACACATAACATACACATACACATAGATCTACACATTTTACTTGTATTCTCCCCCATAAAACATATGAAAACCGAAAATAGAGGGGTATGAACTCACCTTTTCTTGTGGATCTTGGTTTTGAAGAAGAAATGAAAGAAGTTTGATGCTATTTTCGGCCCTAGCAAGCTTTCTTTGGTTGATTTCGAACTTAAGAAGCTTATAAGGAGTAGATCATGAAAAACTTACTTAGAATGAGTGATCTAACATGGAAATGAAGTTATACAACTTAATTTTTGTAGGACTTACCAAGAATTGATGATTTTTGATGTTGAAACTCTTCTTGAAGATGTACAAATTCTCGAAAATTAGAGAGGAGATGTAGAGTGTTCTTGTGAGTGTTTGAGAGAATTTGGAAGAGTGTGGGTGTCTGTGTGAGGTCTCGGTCGAGAGTAGAAGAGGAGAGGGAAAAGAAAGAGGTGAGGTGACTTGCTTGGTTGCATGGTGGTTTAAAGCCTTGATGCATGTTGGACTTTATGGAGGTGGCACTCCAAAGTCAACTCTTCTCCCATTTCACTTATTTTCCCCCTTTTTTTTATACATGGGCCGAAATGGGCTAAGGGAGAGGAAAGGAATCATCTTAGGCCCATTCAAAGTCTTGCTCCAAATTATGAGGCTAAATGACTATTTCTCGGCCCATTGGGCTCTCTAGGGGTGTTCACGGCCCAATTTAGCATACAAGAATGGATTTGAGTCCATTAAAGCTAATTGGATTTGTTGTGGCCCAATAAGGCCCATTAAAGATAAACTAGTTCATTTTAGGCTTATAAAGCCCAAAAGGTTAAGTTTCATGGGCGTGGGTCCAATTAGAGCCCATATAAGAGTTTTAAGCCCAAAATAGTCAAATTGGAAACATATTGGCCCATTAGGCCCAATAAGGAAGTCCTAGTCCAAAATAGATTTAAACCGAGATTTTTAGGGTTTCCAACCTTCCGTTGACTATTTGAAAGTTTGAATAGGGTGTTTGATGGAAATTTGTTGTTATTGAATAAGCATCATACATGCTTTCACATTTTTGGTTCACAAATGTTACCATTGTTGTTGTTACAAAGTATAAAATTCATAGTTGTGACACCACCCTCACGTCTTGAGAATATTGACCCGACGGCAACTCTCTTTCATTCATATCCCAATCAATCCCTTACAGCCCACATCTATCTTGAATTCCAAAAGTCAAACAAACTTGCACTACAGCTTCATCTGCCCCATTGCCAAACTAACACGCTCATCCGACTACTGATCTTCCAAGCATAACCCTAATTCGCTTCCACCAATGGACCACAACAAAATTGTTGACAATCTAAATCAAACTCAACAAGATGTGCCCCAATCATAACTCTCGACATGCAGAATGGCATATAAGAACCCTTGATACTACTAACCACGAAATTACATAGAAACTAAATCGAGGATAATGTCTTACACATACAACCACATGATTTAAATGCACATAAATACAAACAATAAGGCGTGAGGAAAACAAAAGATAAGATACCCGTCATAGCATCTGATGAAACTTTGGCCTCTCCCGATTGAAGCTGCAATGCTCGGCTCTTCACTGCTAGGGCTTCCGCCCTGCCTCACGACCATCAGTGATCCTAAAAGTAACTGGAGCAGGTGTCGTCACTGCTCCACTCATTAGCATCGGACGATAAACCTTCTTATGACCCACCTGATTGTAGTGAAAACACATTAGAGCCAATCCTCGAGGGCAATCCTTACTAAAATGACCCATCTGACCGCAACTAAAACATCCCTTTCCTGTCTCCTGACATCCTCCCTCACAGGTCCTCCTACACTTGGCACAACAACCTCGTCCCTGCTAGCCTCCCAAACGTAAATCCTGATTCTGGGACTCTTTTCCTTGCCCACTGAAATCTGAATCTGCTCTGACTTCCTTTTCCCGAGGTGCTCCAAATCAATCTCTCGTTCTCGGGCTCTAGCAATCATATCATTCAGGGTCTTTCACCCTGACAAGCTCACAAGATCCTTGAGTTCATCTCTCAACATATCATGATACCTTGCCTTCTTCATCTCCTCGTCTGCCGCATATTGCGGAACCAACAAAGCCCTCTACCGAAACTTGGCAGTGATCTCTGCCATAGTATCAGTAGTTCGACGAAGGTCCTGAAACTCCCTCGCCAACTGTTTCACCTCAATTGCTGGTGAAAAATCCTCCTAGAATATGATGAAAAACTCCTCCTAAGACATGGTCACCACCGCCACAGATCCCAATGCACTACCGACCTCCTCCCACCAATCACGGGTTCGGTCCCTCAAAAGATAAGATGCAAATCCCACCTTTTCCCCCTCAGGGAAGAAGCTCATCCGCTAAGCATTCTACATGTCAGCAATCCATCGATAGATAGAAATGGGGTCCTTAGCCCCAAAGAACTCTGGAGCTCCATGAGCCTTGAACTACTAAAATAAAGGAGTCCGTGCTCCCAACTGTCCCGCCATGATCTCGACCCAAAAGTCCCTGATTCGCTCATCCAGCAACTCCATAATACCAGTGCGGTATGTTTCATGACGTTCCTGCATAATCTCCATGATCCCCTAATTGATCATACCAAAGATCACATGAGTCTGCTCCAAAATACCGCAGGTGATCTCCGATGAGATGAACTCCTACATCAGCTCATCAATCGTATCAATACCATCGCCTGAGCATGAACCAGATCCTCCACCACCAGTCCTCATCACCATACTGAAAAGCAACCATACAATGATCAGATCATACCCATTAAATTCCTCATCCTATAAGCTTCCTAGAATTTCCATGATCATCATTGATTCAAGTATGGATCCAGTGATTTCAGCCGTACGGGCCCAATACTACCTTCCACACCTATCCATACTTTCCTCAAATACTATCCCGGATCTTCCAAGTCACCATCTCGAACTGGTATACCAAATACCCGCTAAATACCACAGCCAAACCCACTAAAGCACTTCCTAGGCTCTCCTAGGTTTCTGACCTCACCCTACCATTAATTGCTGAAGAACTCCCACTTACGTCAGCTAACTACTTCATGAATACAATCACATGTAACGAATCTTAGATAATACTAAGAGCAAAAGACTCAACCCTACAAACGGTTAGAATCAAACGAGAGCTTCACATAGAGACAAATCCACCACACCGAGATTATTTAACCTTTATAGCATGTGGCTTAGCATATTCACTTAATATTTAACTCACATCATTATGGCTTCACAATAGAAGCTTCCATTCTCGTTTTCGGTTGCCTTATGCATGCAAATTATACATAATACAAGATCAAATAGACTATCGAATAAAAGACTCTACCCTAAGACCATAACCAAAAAATTAACAAAAAATAAGGCTAAATCAATCATTCTGGGCTATACGATCCTAATCGTATACAATCTTTAAAGCATACACTTAGCAAATTACTGCTACCAATACATATTCCCAATCTAGTATATCATCCAATGCTTCCTAGGCTACAAGGGATCACATATCAGGAAAATCTATCATGTAATTCCTTAAAGACAAAACTGCAAAAATGGTCCCTGTGGTTTCTCATTTTATGTGGTTATGGTCCAAACGTTTGAAAAGTTGTAGATTTTGTCATTTTTAACAAGTTTTGTTGTGGTTTTGGTCCCTCGACCGTTAAGTTCCTTAAAATGATGATTTTACCCCCATGGACCATTTTCACAGTTTTGTCTTTTACTATATTATAAGGACCATTTTTGCATATATTCTTTTTTATTTTAATGAAGTATTATATATTAGAGTAAATTACACGAATGGTCCCTATGGTTTGGGGTAATTCGCGCACTTGGTCCCTAACTTATTTTTTTAACTCGGAAGGTCCCTAATATTTGTTTTTGTTACGCGCTTGGTCCCTACTTTTTGCTTTTGTTTCGCGCTTGGTCCCTGTATTACCTAAAAAGACTATTATTTAAATAGTGAAAATGGTGTTTTAGGTTAGGTAATGTGAGGGGTTTGGGGTTGGGGGTGTGTTTATTTAAATAAGTTAAAAAATCAAGGGCAAAATAGTCTTTTTTGATGAGACACGGACCAATCGCGTAACAAAAACAAACAGTATGGACCTTCCGAGTTAAAAAAATAAGTTAGAGACCAAACACGCAAATTACCCCAAACCGTAGGGACCATTCGTGTAATTTACTCTATATATTAATAGAAATTATTTTTAGTATATAATATTATATATTAATAAATATTTTTTATTGGATTATTAATTTATTTTAGTTGATTTAAAAAAATTGTTGGAGTAATTCTTTTTTATTAAATTATTATATATCAATATATATAGTTTTTAATATATAATATTTATATCATAATAAATATTATATTATTGGATTATTACTATTTTTAGTTAATTTTTGTAATTTTTAATTATTTTTTATTGTATTATTACTTTTAATTTATTATTTTCTTAATATACTAAATATTGTTTTATTGGATTATTAATTTACTTTAGTTAATTATTTTTTTAATTTTTTTGTCGAAGTAATTCTTTTTTATTGAATTATTATATATCAGTACATATAGTTTTTAATATATAATATTTATATCATAATAAATATTATATTATGAGATTATTACATATTACGAAACATTATTTTATTGGATTATTAATTTCTTTTAGTTGACTCTTTTTATAATTTCTTTTTGTTGGAGCAATTATTTTTTATTAGATTATTATATATCAACAAATTTTATTTTTAATATATAATATTTACATCATAATAAATAATACATTATTGGATTATTAATTTTTGTAATTTGTTTTTTGTGAATTATTAATTTATTGAAATATTACTTTTAATTTATTATTTTTTTAGTATAATAAATATTATCTTATTGGATTATTATTTTATTTTGAATGTATACTATTAATTGTTTTTAATTTTATTAGTTTCACCACAAAGTCGCTGAAATACATAAAAGTGTCGATTATCATCGTAAAAAATTAGCAGGATCACCTCGAAACACCTTCATCGGAGGTTCAATAGATACCATACCCTATTCCACCCAGCGTTGTTGGTAGCCACCTGCGACAACCTCTTCATAGTCCACTGGAATCCTTCATATCCAACATAATGTGCAACAAACCCCAATAACATTTGTAAGTGGTGGTGGTGACCGAGTGATGGTGGTGGTATTTTCCCAATGGTTTCTCATTATAAGCTAGATGAAATGAAAGTGTTTGACAACGATCCTAACGATTTCGATGATGTGAGACCACGATTTTGCGTATCCTATGACTTTATGGTGAAACCAATAAAATAACAACTATTATTATAATCCGTTAAAATAAGATTTAGTTTATGAAGAAAATAATAAATTAAAAGTAATAATCCAACAAAAAATAGTTTTTAAAAGAAAAGAAATTACAAAAATTAACTAAAAGATAATAATAATAATAATCCAATAATATAATATTTATTATGATATAAATATTATATATTAAAAACTATATGTATTGATATATAATAATTCAATAAAAAATAATTACTTCGACAATGTTTTTTAAAAAGAAATAACTAAAATAAATTAATAATCCAATAAAACAATATTTAGTATATGAAGAAAATAATAAATTAAAAGAAATAAAAGAAATAATCCAATAAAAATAATTTGATAAAAAAGAATTAAAAATATTAACTAAAAGAAATTAATAATCCAATAATATAATATTTATTATGATATAAATATTATATATATTAAAAACTATATGTATTGATATATAATAACTCAATAAAAAGAATTACTCTAACAAAAAAAAACTAAAAAAATCAACTATAATAAATAAATAATCCAATAAAACAATATTTATTAATTTATAATATTATATACTAAAAATAATATTTATTAATATATAATACTTCAATAAAATAAAAAAGAATTTATGCAAAAATGGTCCTTATGGTATGGTAAAAGACAAAACTGCGAAAATGGTCCCTGAGGGTAAAATTGTCATTTTAAAAAAGTTAACAACCAACCAGTTAAACTTAACGGATGAGGGACCAAAACCACAATAAAACTTGTTGAAAATGACCAAATCTGCAACATTTTCAAACGTTTGGACCATAACCACATAAAATAAGAAACCACGGGGACCATTTTTGCAATTTTGTCTTCCTGAAAGCATCCTTAGCCTTATCCTAGCATGCAAGCATTCATATCATATAGCATATCAACATGTATGGGTATTCTAGGAATCACTTACTTGAGCTCAGCTGATTGCACGCATCGCACCCCCTTATTCCCTATAAAAATCTTTTTTGAATTTGTTTTCTTTCAAAAGATTACCAAGTCCTCAATTTGAGTTCCATCACGCCCGAGAGTGTTCCCGAATTCCTCAAACCAAGGCTTTGATACAAACTTGTAACATCTCTAAAATTATGAGGTAAAATTTTCATTTTTAGTTCAACCCGCAAACATCATTTATTCTCATAAACTATTCAAAGTATGTCAGAGTAAAAATAGTTATCACAGTACAATCCCAAAATCATAAAAGTGTGGAAACATGGGTGGATACGTTGCGATCAAGTCGAGCCCTTCCCTTTCGAACTGGAAGTAACTGAAACCATAACTATAAAACTGTAAGCACAAAGTTTAGTAAGTTCCCTAAAATACCACATACCATATATATCATTGGGCCTAGCCCTCACCTTAGGCCTAACCCATAATAATGGGCCTAGCCCTTCCTAATCAATGGACTCAACCCAACATGAAAATGCCTAGCCCATCATACCATGGGCCTAAACCAACATACAATAGGTCTAACCTTATATATAATGGGCCTTGCCCCTCATACCATGAGCTTAGCCCAATATACATTGCAAGAGTCATAAAGACAGCTAGCATATAACATATCCCTGTGGGTCAGCATTGGTGCCTTTGACCCACGGGTACAATGAGGAGACTCACCTCAAATTAGAGATAACCGAATCACACATGTTGCTGCTACTGGAATTCTCACACTGAACACATCCAAAATATCCTTAATCAATAATTAAGGCAACTTCCATAGTCTAAGGTCCAATTTTCATTCTATCTTACAAATGGGTAAAAGACCATTTTAACCTTCCCATATCTGACCCAACAACTCATGGCCCAAAACCCAAAAGGCCTAAGGCCCAAAAACGGCCCAAGAGCCATTCAGGCGAGTACATCCAACGTACCATCCTGGTACGCCCAACATACTATGTTGAAGCCCAAAATCAATCTAAATCTCATAATGCCTTAAGACAACATGCATAACTTCCAAATCTGATTCTTATGGGACGTCCTAATTCATAAAGTTATTGCCTTTATGAGTTTGCATGGCTTAATGGTGTCCAAATCAAAGCCCTAAATCTCTAACTTCATCAAAAGACCACCGACTTATGCTTGGAAGGATTATACTCATCAAGATCCGATTTTTATAACTTAATGACCTTAAAATAACTAAAAATGGGGCTAAAAGGTTCTGGAGTAACTTCTACTCACAAAATCCAAACCATGGGACCAAAACATGCTCTTAACATAACATAAGGCTAGATCTACATCAAATAGCCATCAAGTTTGAAACTTTATACCTCCAAAAGATAGATCAAGGTAAATAAGGCATTGATCTACAAGCTCCAAGACAACCAACACTTCTCCAATGAGTTCCTTCTTCTCCAAGGTGCACCAAGAACACTTCAAAACACACCGGAGGTTCAAAATCTTCACAATTGGGCTAACATTTCGAGATAATTGCTTTAGGGAGATAGATGATAAATATAGAGAGAGTTTCCAGAAGTTAAGTTGCTTAAATAGGGCTTAAAGGTTCAATATTGGGGTTTGAGTCTGGGCCGCGTACGCCAAGTGTACCAGGTTGCCCTCTGTGATAATTCCTACGTAGTACGCCCAGCGTACTCGGCTTAACCTAAAATCTTCATAACTTCTAACGGTCATAGCTTCTACGTCCCTAATCCATTTTCGACGTTGTTTATATGCTCGGAAAAATGATGAGAAGCCCTACAATCTCATCTAATCTCCTTCAACTTAAAATGATTCAAGCTTAAATCCTTAATTTAATAAAAGGCCTGAAGTATCACTTTTACCATTATACCATTAGGCTCCAAAGCACGACCCCAAAGTTTGGCTATAACAACCTATATAATCCACTCCCAAATTGGCCTAGAACCCAAACCCTTGAAGTCTGGGGCCCTAACTTGATCCATTAATGTCCATAAATCCCCGAATAGGAAGCTTCTCGAAACCGGATGTTATAGAAACATTTTATAATATAAAACCCACGTAGCTCACGAGTCATTTTTGTCTTACGTATCTATTTTGAATGTCATGTGTCTCAGGTTACATATATGGATAGAGGATGATCGATGAAAGTTAGAAGTTAAGAGATAGAGAATGGAGTGGAACTTGTTAAGTTCCCTATTAATGTTGGCATAGATGTAATTCGTATTTGCTTATGGTTTGTATGATGCTTAATGTTAACACCCAAAATTTTAACTGTAAATGTTTTGTGGGATCGTTTTTTTATTAACGTGCATTAATACCCGAAATAATTTTATAACCATATCATTTAAAAAATTTGAAAAAAATTGGAGTGTTACAGTTTGGTATCAAAGTCATGGTTTAAGCGAATTAGGACCAGATCATTTCACTCATAGGCTTAGACTTTTGTTATGGAAAATGTGAGTAAGTCATAGGATTGTTATGCCTTAAGTTAGGTAGATACTTACACAACAAGTGATAGTAAGGAGTTAACATGCTAGATATACAAATTTAAAACAATGAAAATTTCTTATATCTAAATAAAAGAGGGGAAATGGGACAAAACGAGTAAAATGCCTTCATGTACAAGGCACATGAAGCTTTACATGGGTTAGAATAAGGGACCAAAGATGTTAACTTAATTTGAAATAGGGACTAAACTTGCAACAATTTCAACAGTTGGAAAAAAAGATGTTATATTGACAAAAGCTTAGGGACCAAAGATGTAATTTAGTCCAAATATTAATAACCACCCTAAATCAACTTTGTTTCGTTCTTTCTCTAATGATTTTCTTTTAAGAGCTAAACCCCAAAACCCACCGCGGCACCTCCTCATCAACGGGAATTCGCCGTTTCGCTGGAAACTTCTCCGGCGTTGGTTGTGGAATCCGCCATCTCTCTTCTTCGCAAAACTAGCCTCAAATGCAGTAGAATTGTTTTTATATTCTTGAAGACGATCGGATATTACCAACGCAGTTACACCTTCTTTTTCGGGCGTCAAATTCTTATCGATCACCGGAGAACCCATGGCTATGGCGAACCTTGTCACGAATACCTCATCGATGATCCTTTCACCAAAACAGTTCAGTTCTCGACCTAAAAGGTCGTACTATACCACACCACTGACACCAGCCTTGTCCTTCACGCTTCCTCTGAGACATGCTGTTAAACCGGTCTCTGCATTCGTTAAGGTTATAATCATCTGTAATTGATTTCATTCGTTTAGTTCTTCCAGTTCTTCAATTTTATTTCGCACAATTCTCCGTTTCAATTTTGTACCGATTCTGTGCGTATATTTTATTCCGTCAGGGAAATTCAGGTTTTGGCGGCAACATGAAGACGAGCGAGAACAACTGCTTTACTCCGAATTCGTTATTGTTTTGGAACGAT
The DNA here is from genome assembly GCF_051521515.1 of Lactuca serriola. Classification (NCBI taxonomy): domain Eukaryota; kingdom Viridiplantae; phylum Streptophyta; class Magnoliopsida; order Asterales; family Asteraceae; genus Lactuca; species Lactuca serriola. The sequence continues at coordinate 376,585,653 of NC_136411.1, forward strand.
TTGAATCAGGTTTGTAGATTACAGTTTCTCATTGTGATTTCTGAAATACTTTTAACAATCTGATTCTGTTTGTGGATTTGTTTGTACAACTTCATCTCTAACTTTGATCGTGATTGTGTAGTTTAAATGCCATGGGACTAGAATTGATGCAGTAGTCGATACAGAAGGTAACAAATTTAAATCTCCTTTGAATTATTCTCCCTTTCCATAAACTTTTTCTTCTTCACACCTGGAAATTTGGTCTCAATGTGGTTGATTAATCAACTAGTAAATCTATTTGTTTTTTTTTTTCAGAGAAACAATCAAAAAGAAGAAATACTGATGGAAATCCAAGGAGGTTTGGGAATAAGGTTTATGCAATTGTAGTTGGAACTTCCTTTTGTGTCTTTTTGGGGATGTGTTCTATGAAGCTTCCAAGCCTTATGCGTCCTTCCCACTACATGGATGTTCCATATTCTGATTTGATTTGTGGCATACAAGATGGAAGTGTGATACACGTTCAGTTTGAAGAGAATTCCAGACAAATCTACTTCAACAAAAAATCTTTACATGATCCAAATATTGAGTCTCCACAAACCGATTTACAAGAAAAACCTACTAAAACAAATTTACCCAAATGGCATTATCTTACAAGAAACGTTGAAGACAAAAAATATGATCTTCTCAAGACCCTAAAGGAAAATGGGATCACATATGGATCAAACCGTGCACTTTTATCTCAATCAATGAAGAATTTCTTGTTTGTCTTCTTTCAAGTAACCCCATTTTGGCTCATGGTGTTGCTTAGCTTTTATCAACTCAATGCTCAACATGATCTTGGGAAAATAATAAAGAGAAAACCAAGTACAAAACAGTCTGTAACATTTGATGATGTTAAGGGTGTTGATGCTGCCAAAGCAGAACTTCTAGAGGTGATAATGATAATAAACTTATACATGATACTTCTGTTCCTTTTAGGGTTCATGAAACAGAGTTATCACTTATTGAAAATTCTCACACTTTTGTAGATTATCTTGTGTATGAAAGGGGACAACAAATACATGAAACTTGGTGCAAAGCTACCAAAAGGGGTTCTGTTAACGGGCCCACCAGGGACAGGGAAGACATTGTTGGCACGTGCTGTGGCTGGAGAAGCTGACGTGGCGTTTTTTTCGATTTCTGCAAGTGAATTGGTGGAGGTTTTTGTTGGTAGAGGAGCTGCATGTGTTAGAGATCTTTTTCGTGAGGCAAGAAAGAATTCACCTTCCATTATTTTCATTGATGAGATAGATGCTGTTGGTGGTCAACGTGGGTCAACTATGAATTGTGAACGTGACCAAACACTAAATCAGGTAACATTTATGCTCTCCTTCAAAAAAAAAAAATTCTATTAAATTTAATATATTTGTACTTCTTTTATTGGTTATAGAAATATGTAACCCATAATAGCAACCTACTTAAATTTCACTATAAATGTAAAATATGGATATTGCACTTTTTTTTGCTACATATATTTTTAAAATATGTAAAGTACATTGCTATTATGTGTAAAGAAAATGTAAGTATGTTGCTATTATATTTAGGGTTAGTCTCATAAAAGACATTATATTTTGTATTTTTTCCGAATTAAACCTCAAATTTATTTTTTGTCTGAAAAATACCTTATATTTTTTCATTTTTTTTCCAATCCGGCCCTTTTAGTCATGTTTTTCCAAAACAAATTGTAAAATATAAGGGTTTTATCAAGTAAAACTAAAAAAGTTGAGGGTTTATTTGGAAACATTTAGAAGGTTGAGGGTTTTTTTCGGAAAAAATGAAAAAATACAAGGTCTTTTTCAGGCAAATTATAAAGTTGAGGTTTAATCCCGAAAAAACACAAACATATTAGGTCTTTTATGAGATTGACCCTTATATTTAGTCACAAAGCAAAAAAGGAAAAACACTTGGAATTGATCTTTTGTCATTGCAAAAAGACGTAAATGCCCTCGGTTTATTTGTGTTATAGCTTTTGACTGAAATGGATGGATTTGAGAAAGAGTCAAACGTGGTGGTGATAGCCGCCACAAACCGCCCGGAAACATTGGATTCAGCTTTAATGAGACCGGGTCGTTTCTCCCGAAAGGTCCGGGTGGATGTCCCGGATGAGAAGGGGCGAAAAGACATTTTTGCCCTTTACATAAAAGATGTCCCCATGGAAGACGATAAGGAAGCCATTAGTGAGCTTGTTGCATCTCTCACCAACGGGTTAGTAGGGGCCGATCTTGAAAATATAGCTCGGGAGGCTGTTCTTCTTGCTGCTAGAAAAGGTTCAATCTAAAATCTAAATTAACAAAAATGATTCATTGTTTTGAGAGAAGATTTACATTTTTGGTCCCTGAGTGTAGCTAATTCTCTCAATTTTGGTCCCAAAAAGTTAGGTTTGTGTAATGTTTTTGGTCCCTGTTTCAAGTAAAATTATTATATTTTTGGGACCAAAGTTGCAAAAATCAGCAATAAAATTAGTAAAAGTTACTTGGAGTTGGAACAGGGATCAAATATGCAAGAGAAAACTGTTTAGGATCAAAATTGTAAAAATCAGCTATACTTGGGGACCAAAAATGTAATTTATTATTGTATGCATATATCAGGTGGTGAGTATGTGACGGAGGATGATGTACTTGAAGCGGTTGATAGAGCTCGAACACAGGTGTATGATGATGTACCCAAAACCAAAGGACCAACAATGCGAGATTTTATGCAAGGTGGCTCATTAGGGTTTGGATATTCGAATTAATGGTATATATACATATGATGTGTTTGGGGGTTTTTTGTTTTTGGATGTTTGATTTGTTAGGTTTTTTAATTTTTGATGCTTGATTTATGAATGTGAATGTATTGTTCATTTTAATTTGAAAAATTTTCAATTAAGTAATTTGTTTTGGTTATTGATTTATATAAAGAATTGCTTTTTGTAGACATCTAGGTTAACACTTTCATGTGATGATATAGAAAAATTGTGTATACAATTAGGAGAAAAATAACTTATAGTAGGATTATGCTTAATTATGCATACACGTATATATTTAATTTATGAGAAACAAATATATAAAAAATAGATTTTATAATGTTTTTAGAACCCTACATTCATGTATGAAAACAAATATGTAAGAAATTGAAAATTAATTTGTTAAAACATAGTTTTTTTGAACGTTTTTGAAACTTTGATGACATTTAGAGTATAAAGTCCAATGGAATATGTCATATGTCACCAATAAAACTCGCATAAAGACGACTTTCATAGAACCTCATATTTTAGAAAACATACCATATAACAATATGAACAAAAAAAAGTAGTCTATTATAACGCTATAAAGAAAAACGAATTATACGACCACATACATCTCATGTTTGATTTTTGTTGGATTTAAGAAAATTTATATTAAGGTTTTTGTCATTGAGACCCAACAACGTTTTACATAAGGTTTTAAAAGACCATTATTGTTTTTTTTCTTTTTTTTTTATGTACCCCCAAAATCGAAATTTCTCCGTCACCCTTGCCATTATTGACCTTTCAAACAAGTTAGCCGGTGAAACAGGTGATGCGGCCTTTGACTTAGAGCGTGTTCGGCGAAACTAGCTGGTAGAGGGTATCGGTTAGCGGTTATCGGGTAGTGTTTGATATTGGAGCGTTTTGTTGAAAGCTACTCCATGAAGCTTTTGATTTTGAAGCGTTTTGTTTAGGCTAAAAGCTAAACGTTTTTGTCGTCGAACGAAACTTTTTCTTTTTTACTAGCGTTTTCTTAAAAGCTAGAAGCCTAATGCCAAAGTGTAAATACAGATGAATGTTTAAAGGCATTTTTCTTACCTGGCGTGTATGTCGTGTAAGTAGACAAATGATGAGCTAGAACTAGGGCTTGTAAACATCGTAACCACTGTTGAGATACACAACTGCTTTCTAAGGTATTTTGCTCTTTAATTTTTGTTTTACTTTTTCATGGCGGAGAACGATAACGAACCTATTGGAGAGTTCATCTACACTACAATGGTGTATTCATGCGACATCATTGTGCATATTTTGGTGGGAATCATTTCCTCTTTACCGACGTTGATTGAGGAAGTATGGAAGTAAAGGAATGTTTTGGTTTTCTTGAAAGAGCCAATGGGCAAGAGTTTCAAAACCTCTACTACTATATACCTAACATTCTTTTATCTAGAGAGATTCGTTTCATTGTAGATGAGTTGGATTATACCCAATTTATAGATATCATGTATGAAAATGGGGGAAATTTCACTTTATTTTGATCATGATGGGAATGGTTTGGAGGAATGGTGGGATGATGAAATAAATCTAGTTGTTAGTGAAGATGAAAGTGCCCTTGAAGATGAAGGTACCTTTTTCACTAGAAATGTTGATAATGTACTTTTTTTCTAAAAGTAAAATATGTAAGTAAATTGCTATTATGGGTGACCATTGCAAGTATGTTAATATTATGTACAAAGAAAAAAATGTAAGTACATTGCTATTATAGGTCACATATTGTTATTTATCTGGAAGAAATATAAGTATCTTGCTATTATGGGTAAATATGTAAGTATGTTTCCATTATATGTAAAACACTTTAAAAAAAGTATGTTGCCATTATTGTTATTCAAAACCCAAAAAACAAATTGCATTGAACTTGGACTGACATTGAGATTGAAGTCAATGTCCCACCTAAAAATGTGGGAGAGAGACCCACAAGTCGCGATCTCTTTTTAATGCAAAAATACGTAAATGTCCTCATCCTTGGTCGTTTCTCCCGGAAATCTGGGTGGATGTTTCGGACGAGAAGGGGCGAAAAGACATTTTTGTCCTTTACATAATATATGCCCCCCATGGAAGACAATAAGGAAGCCATTGGTGAGATTTTTGCATCTCTTACCAACAGGCTAGTAGGGGTCGATCTTGAAAATATAGCATGGGAGTCTGCTCTTCTTGCTGCTTGAAAAGGTTCGATCTAAATTAACAAAAATGATTTTGATTTGATAGTATTTGGTTGATGGAATTTGGGAGGGAATGGAGCGGTCATTCCATTTGAATGAACAAAGTTGTTTGCTTTTTTCCAATGGAGTGAATGGAACATTCTTGATTTAGTATGATTCCATCAAATTTGGGCGATTCGTTTTATTCCAACATGCAATGAAATGAAAATTTGCATTGCAACACATTCTTGTTTATATAACTTGTAAAAATGTCGATTTTGTTTTTATAAAGATTCGCGATTTTAATACTAAAACACTTTTAGTTTTGAAAAATAACTAGAAAGCATTTAATTTTTTTTATTAAATCTTATTATGGTTTTAATGAGTTTTTTTTCTTTTTTTTTAAATATTTTTTTGTAACAATACAATTAACATGATGCATTGTATTTAGAGGAAATTACATTTTTGGTCATCAAGTGTAGTTGATTCTTTTAATTTTGGTCCTAAAATGTTTTCTCTTGCAGATTTGGTCTTGTCTCTGAGGTTTTTATAATGTTTTTGGTTCCTGTTCTATGTAAAATGATCATATTTTTTGAACCAAAATTGCAAAATCCAACAACAAAAATAGTCGTTTTACTTGGAACTCAAATAAAAATGTTACAACAACCTCATATAAGGATTAAATATGCAAGAGAAAACTGTTTGTGACCAAAATTGCAAAAAAAAAAAAAAAAAAAAAAAAAAAAAAAAAAAAAAAAAAAAACAGTTATAATCGAGGACAAAAATTATAATTTACTATTGTATCCACATACATTATAGAAAATACATAATAAAATTCTTTCCATTTCTAAATTGAACTAAACTAGGTCATGGATTTTGATGACTCATTCCATTACCTTGGTTATTCCTTTTCCATGTCAATGTCATTCCATTCCATCCAACGAAATTGACATTTTGAATTTTTGATATTGCTGTAATGATATTAGGTCGTGAGTTTGTGAAAAAGGATTGTGTACTTGAAGTCGTTGATGCTTAATAGAGAAAGAATGAAGTTCTATGATGATTATGATGATATACCAGAAACAGAGGACGAACAATGCAAGATTTTGTGCATGTTTGGGTCATTGGGGTTTGGATTTTCGAAATAATGCACCACATGTTCAAGATTTTCTTCTGGCTATCCCTATAGATGGGCTTGGCGAACACATGTCTCCCGTGGAGTATCGTACTATTCTCAAATATCGACTCATGATTCCCATTTTCCCAGCTGACAAGATATGTCTTGTGTGTCGCAAGGCATGTTTGGACTCTTTTGAAGAGCATGCAGTTCACTGTAAAGAACTCCTGGGGTTCAAATACAGGCACGATATGGTTAGGGATGTTTTGTTTGACATATTTAAGCGTGTCGGGGTTTCTGCTAATAAAGAGGCACCTGTTAATTTCTTGACTATCCGACACAAGGAAGGTCAACCCTCAGACCGGCTGACATTTTGATTTTTGGATGGGTCGGAGGGAAACACGCATGTGTCAATCTTATAGGGATATCCCCTCTCGTGGGATTGAGGGTTGGGGGGTTCACAGCGGGACATGCTGCTTTAAAAGCAGCCACAAGCAAAGTCACCAAACATGAGAGATCGTGCATGGAAAATCAACACGTGTTCATACCATTTGCATTTGATACGTTTGGTTTCCTCACACCAGATGCGGTAGAGCTTCTTAAAAGAGTACAACGAATCATGCATAACAATGTTATATCCCCTAGATCTTCGGATGTAGTCTTTAAAAGAATTAGTTTTACCATTCAAAAAAGCTTAGCGGCACAACTTGTTGTCCGTTTGTCATCTTACTCATTGTACGATGACAATTGAACTTGTTGTTTTGGAAATACATCAAAATATATTCCAATTAATAATGCACTTGCATGCTATATATAATGTGTTCGGATGTTTTTTGTTTTGTGATGCTTGATTTATGATGTATTGTTTATTTTAAAATTAACTTTTGGTTAAGTTGAAAATTTAGCAATTAAGTAATTTGGTTTAGTTATTAATTTATATAAAGAAATAAATTTAATATAGATTTATTTGTATAATCAATTCTCATCTGAAATATATATAAAATTAAATATAGTTACATAAATTGATAGAAGACTCTTTGGAAAAAAAAAAAACTTATTACATTAGTTTTTAAAATATTGAATACATAATCCATATTAAGATTCTTTGATTTTGAGAAATGCATTTTGTTAGACGATGTTGGAAAATTTTAAAGAATTATTGGGATTAAAGGTCTTCAAACATTCAACACTTTAAACCATTAAACAATATTTAAATAATCTTGATCTATTTGTAATCATGAAAAGGGCGGACCTATAATATATAAAAAATATGCAATTATATAATCTTAAATTTTCACTAGATATGTTAAATGTTTATATGAAAAAATATGTAAAAAAATAATAATGAATACCTCACTCAACTCTCCTTGATCTCTTTCTCTCGCCATTTGTAGTGTCGGCCGTCACATAGTCAAACTATTTCAATAGCTAACCTCACAATTTCACTAACTTTTTAGACTTATGCTCTTTGTGTCTTTATATCGAAGTAATCTGCAATCCACCCCTTTGTATCATTACTATTTACTATGTTATGGGAATGGGTTATTATTATACCATAGGAACTGATAAGCTTTATGCCACCAACTCATCATCCTTATTTTTCTACATTTTTGAAATCATTTTATTTAGTAACTTTATTTATTCATTTTTTTTATATAAGCTTGTGTTTTTTTTATTTTAAATGTATTTTGTGTTTTAAAGATATTAATTTAAATTCTTTTTAGAAGTAAACTCATCTATGCGTTTGTCTCATGTCATTGATTTTGTATTATTAGCTAATTCTAATATTATTGTTTTATAATAAAAGTTTTTTTGCTAAGTGTATCTATACACTCTCTATGTTATTAAGATCGTTAATTTGTTTGTATTTAGACACCGCTTGAATTTTATTGATTTGACCATACTTGCATACCTTAGTTCTTGTTTCTAGATCGCAACTGAATCATGATCATCACCTTCCTTTGTCACTTGTCATCCATTAGCTTGAACTATGGGTGCGAGGTGATGGCCGCAATTACATCGACATCAGGTAGTCCGTGTAAAAAATTATGAATGCAACAAAAATATCTTTTTTTAATAGAATCCTGATTTGGCTAAAGCATTTGATTCTTTTCTTGAAAATAGGAAACATCAATTTCATCCATGCTTACTACCCATGATGAAAATGGGGGTTTCGTGGCTCGTTGAGCCCGACCAAACCAAATTGTTGAATATAGCATATTGATAGCGAACCAGTATAAATATGTTAAGACTGCGGTCTATGAATCAACTCTAGTTCAGATTTTGAATAGTTCCCCAAAGGAAAGAGCGGGTGACAACAGTTGTAGTGTCAGTGAAAACAATTAACAAATGCAAGAATCAATTTGCATTTCTTAAGGATAAGCCAACAAGAAGAAAATGTAAAGGTTAAAATCATCATTTTTGCACTGAATATATGGATTAGAAAACTATTGGCGATGAAAGTTTATTTTTTTGACGGGTCAAGTAACGATGACTTTTTGTTATTGGTTACTTGTGAAAATAACTTAATACCGTGTTTATATGATCCTTCTTTCTAGGGGATAATATTTATGAGAGTTTGGGTAGAATTTATATTGGCTGTAGGTTTTAATGTAAGGCTAATTATATGTTTAAGTATCGTTAGAGAAAATTACGGTTTATAGAAATGATAAATAAAAAAATCTTCCAAAACTAATAAATACAATGAAGATTTTGTTGGGTGAAATTTTTTTAATTTGGCTTTGTTGTATAAATGAAAATAGAGATTTTTTAACGACTCTCAAGTGATATGGGTGAAAATTATTAAGTTAATCTATGGTGAAGGTGGTTGGTTCTTAGAAGGGTCTAATCCTATTTAAGGAGAGGGTGTTTGGCAAAAAATTGTTAGGTATATCAATCAACTTCATGAGAGGGATCTCATTCCTAGCGATGCTATGTCGAGGGTTGTTGGTAATGGTACATATACTTGGTCGGATGTGTGGTATTCTGGAATTCCATTCAAGGTGAAATTTCCTAGATTATTTGCTTTATCTACAAGTAAAGCTGTGTTTATTAGTGAATTATGGTGTTCTAATGCTTGGAGTTTTTCTTGGCGTCGCCCAATTAGAGGTGGAGTTGAGATACAACAATTGGATGGTTTACTTTCGAGAATGTGCGTTTGCAAACCACTCACGACAAATGGGTTTGGTTGATGGATCCTTCGGGCCTTTTCACGGTTACGTATATTAGAAGGAGGATTGACGAGGAGAGACTCCCTTTCCTCTTTGCATTCTACTAGGTGGAATCGCTATGTTCCTATCAAGATTAATGTGTTTTTTTGGTGTGTTTTGCTTGATCGTATACCGGTCAGATCTAAGCTGGTTTAAAGAGGGGTTTATCTAGATATTACTCTTTTCCCTGATTTGTCAAGACTTTCAAGAAGATGCCAATCATGTTTTTCTTAAGTGTTCAGCGGTGATTCAAGTTTGGAGGTGCATAGCTAGTTGGCTTGATGTGGATATTCCTAGCTTCTCTTCGATGATAGATTGGGTGGATGCGAGATCTAATGCGAGAATGGAGAGGATTATTATTGAATCAGTTTGCATGGTGGTTATTTGGGTCGTATGGACCTATCAGAATGCATTTCTTTTCAGTTCTTCAAAACCTAGGAAGCAACTGTTGTTTGATTCTGTTGTTGAAACCTCTTTCCGTTGGTTTACTTTTCGTAATTCCAAGGCTAGGATTAATTGGGTTGAGTGGATGAAGAACTCAATCCTTAACTTGTTATGTTTCTAGCTTATTTCTAGTCACGTTTTTGTTTGATAAATATGTATTCTGCTGCTGTTAAAAAAATAAATAAATAGAATGAAGAAAAGGTCAAGGAATATTTTCACTAAGGAGAACAAAAGCTTGGTTATATTCCATACACTCCATTAGGATGTTTATCACTTCTTTGGTTCATGTAAGGCCACTAGTGACTTCACTTGAGGACTCGATAGAAACACATTAGGCCTACATACCATCTAAGAACGAATTTTATTACTTGACTAGTTATGCATTGAATTGTTGCATCAAAGATTAGGAACTCTGGATATTTGGCAAGAAAAGTTTTTTTTGGCTATTTTCTTTATACCACTATTCCTTTATTGTCTTATATAATCTCAAAGTAAATCGATACAAAAATAAGTTCTCAAAGCAAAGTGCTTGGTAAGTTTCTTAAGGGAGAAATAGGAAGTCTATACAACATATGAGGTCATGCTACTTTGTTGTAACATCTATATATATATATATATATATATATATATATATATATATATATATATATATATATATATATATATATATATATATGCTTTTCATTAGCTAATTGTTTAAAGGGAATACAAGAAAACGTTCAAATTTAAGGTGAAATTGCAACAACTCTTTATTTTTTGTTAGAAAAATATAGATAGCATAGATATTTGGTTGGTGTAGTTTGTTTTGGGTTCATTTTTTTTCTATTTAATAGGATTTGATCAAACATGCCTATGATGTATGTTTATATAAGTACCTCATGAAGCAAATATATTGAATGGAAAATATTAGTTGCCAAAAACTAAAAAACATAAAATATGGAAAGCCTCTAAAAACCAAAACATCCTCACATATGACCAACATAAATCATTTTATGATGTAGAAGATCATACAAAGCTCCCACCATAGAGTATATTATGAATTTTAGAGATCGAGTCCTTAAACCTTGAGTTGTTATACTATTTATTGGGAAAATAGAGTCAAATTAACAAGTGAGAATTCAAAATTAGAAAGAATAAGAATACATTAACAAAATGACAATTTTTATAAGAATAAACTAAGCCCCCAATAAAACACCTATCTATATACCAAATCTCTAAAGATTTAACTTACATCTTTTTAGAGTCTAAATAAGAAAAAAAAAGATAAAAAATAAGTTTAATTATATGAGACACTTGGGACACCTTGAAAAGAAAGTATTAGGCTTCTTTTATAGGCATGACATTCATTTCAACCTTTTTATTTTACCAATGTGGGACAAACTTCTTATACATGTGAGCATCAAATCTAAATGACGAAAACATTAGAGCATGCGGTATGGGCCGTGTTACAAGTCGTTATAGCTGAGTTGACATGCCTTAACGACGTTATAACACCATCAACACCCCCTTGGTGTTATGGTTCAAATTGTGGCCATTATGACATTTTGAAATGGGAGATTAGGCTAATCAAATCATCCCCCCCCCCCCCTCTCTCCATCTCTTTCCCTCTCTCTACCTCTTAGCATGTTATAACATGTTATAACATAGGAACACCATTTCCTATATGGTGTTAAGGTGGTGTTATTATTGATATGGCATGTGATTTTCCTATATGGTGTTAAGGTGGTGTTATTATTGATATGGCATGTGAAGTGGTGTTATAACATTGACCCATACCCAATGCTCTTAGACAAATATATATATATATATATATATATATATATATATATATATATATATATATATATATATATGGTAACGTCCGTGTTTCTAGGCTTGCCATTTTTAGCAATGTAATAGTCTATGTTAACATTTGTAACCCAATTTGAAATAATAAGAATGTATTATTTGCGAATTATGTGTTTTATACTTATCTGCTTAATTATGTGATTTGATTTAATCAAGAATAAAAATAAGCGTAAAAATGAAATGTTATATAAACCCAATATTGATGCACGAAGATGTAGTGGTTGAGACGAGGTTTCCAAAAATATAAAGAATGCTGAAATCCGAGTTATAACGAAGAAGTTATGATCTGTCGAAGTTTCGCGACAAAACCGGTGTGACACATCGTGACACAAATAGTGAATTTACGAAGGAGTGATATTTAGCCTTAGTGATCAACACGAAAGACATAGATAATGTTGAACTGAGAGTGTGCATAAAAAGAACGCCTAAATCTGACTTCGTATGAGGAAGTTATGATTTTTCGAATTTACAACTTAGCAGTAGACAGCCCAAAAGTTCGTATTGAGATCGAGCGAGTTTTAGCCGAAACTTTCTAAACGACAGAAAGAGGGACAAAAACGGATGTCAGACGAAGAAGTTATGAACTTCTAACGAAGTTTTTTTTGTCCCGGCCTACTAAAAATAAATAATAAAATATAAATTCAAAATTAGCCGACAGAGTCTAAACGAAAGTTGTAGAGCATAATCTCACCTACGCGTGGATATAAAGAACATCGAAAACGGAGCTTGTATAGGAAAGTTATGAATTTTTGAAGATCGTGGCACACATACCAAAGCTTATCCGAAGCGTACGCCCAGCGTACTTGGAAATTACGCCCAACGTAATCCCAGACCCAGCAGCCTTTAAATAGAAACCGAGATCAGCCATTTGCCTTGCCATTTTTCTTCCTTTCTCTCTAAGTTTTGCATCGTTTTGCGTGCCAATTATATCCCGAAGCCCCGAAGTAAGTTCCGAAGTCCCGAGGATCCCGAGGAGCGTTATTCCCGAGCTGAAGCCCTGCCCGCGAGGAGCCCGATTTTTGTGAAGATCTTCCAGATCTACCGAAGAATACTACTTCTGCAAGTCGTAGTGTTGCCCGATCATCTTCTGATCAAGGTGAGTGTATAGTCCCTTTCAATACACGATATTATACAAGTAATCATTGAATGTATTTAAGAATACGGGTTGTGTGAGGGTATTATTATTACCTTCTAACACATAGACTTATATGACTCTCCTTGAAATTTCATGTTATGTGTTTACGTATTACTTGCTATTTGGATGGAGTATTGAAAGAGCATGCTATACAGTTTTTTTTTTTTTTTTTTTTTTTTTTTTTTTTTTTTTAAATTATGTATAAAACATGTATATTTTTATCTACTAATAAGTTGGGTAGAACATGGGTAGACAGTTGGTGCACAATGAAATAAATTGATGAGAGGCCTCGTTGTTGGTGTTATTCTAGTCATTCAGCAGAGTATGGATGACGACCACGGACTATTCTAGACAGACCTGTGGAACGCTAGCAAGCTCATAACCTGTAGGTGTGACAACCCGGAATTTTCATTCGGTCAAACCCTAAAAGTCAATCTCTTCATATTATAAGTCAAGTTCAATTTTACTTGTTTTTAGGAAATTAAAGTTCGTTTGATTATTTTAATAATTAATCTTTAAACGAACAGGTGAACGGATGGGCCGTCTCGGGTCTTGAAATTTCTAAACCGCGAATACCACGTAGCTTAGAAGTTCACGGCCAAAATTTTATGTTTGGGCCGTAAACTCCCTCAAAAACCGTAAACTCATGCCTTAAGCATGAGTTTACTCCCCAAAGTAGGACACTTTTCATTTTCACCCTAAAAGAGTAAACTCAAAACACTCTCAAATATCATCCCGATTTTCGCCCGATTTCCCGAAAACGTAAGTACTTCTTGGCTTAATTAGTTGTTATATCACAACATCTAGTGATTATACATCCTTTAATCCATCAAATTTCATGTTTTGATTAGATTTCCAAAACACCAAGAACACACACTAGTGTTCTTGGACTTTAAGTTCATTACAAGCTTCCACAAAGTAAGTACTTTTATCCTAGAGTCATTTAAAGCTTGCTATACATATTAATATCAAGGAAAAGTCCCAAGAACACCAAGAACAAGGTGTTCACGGTTTTGGGAGGCCCCCAAAACCGTAAACACCAAATAAGGTGCAAAGTGGTGCTTTAGGGTGTCTAGATGCTTCATAATGCCTAAGGGACTTGTCTAGATCCTTCCTTGATGTGTTTAAGCCATGAAAAACACCAAAGTCCATCATTTTTATGTGTTTACGGTTTGGGGATCTCCCAAAACCGTAAACACCCCAATGTGGGTATAAATGGACCATATTCCTTCCTTAGACCTAAAATCTAACCTAGACTTTTACCTTGTTGAGCTAAGGACTTGAAAACATAAAAATACCACTTTCCATATGGGTTTACGATAGTAAACCCAAAAGGAAATGGCCTTGGGGTCGTAAACTCCTCCAAGGATTGTAATAATGCCCTAATCCCTTCCAAAGGCCTAACCACCAAGTAGAAATGCTTCAAAGGACTTGTAAAACCTCAAAACAACTTATGGTCATAAAGTGTAGAGTTTAAGACCGTAAACCCTTGAGTTTACTACCGTAAACTCCTTGGGTAATGGTCATGAAAACCGTAAACTCCAAAGGAGTTTACCCTTGGACCCCAAACACTCTAGCCTTGACCTACAACAACTTAGATGCCATCCTTAGGGCTAATAACACTTATGTAAGGTGTTTAGCATGTTCTAGGAGGTCTTATCATTATCAATTAGTAGTTTAAAACTAATTGGGTACATATATGTGTGATTATATGTTAACTAGGACCATAGAGTGTGTTCAGGACTTCACTTGACACCTAGCAATCCTACATCTTCAGTTCATCCATACCACTCACTATAGGTGAGTTCATATGCATAATCAATGGTTTAAATGTTTTTAAATGCTTTTATGGGGGGGGAGAATACAAGTTGAATACTTATAGTTATTACATCAATCACATGTAATTAATAACTACAAAATCAGTGATTTTTCTTACTGTTCATACTGTTTATCAAACTGTTTTGCTTCAAACTGTTTTACAAATTGTTTTACTTATCAAATACATTTACTTAAGCTCTGTTATACTTATTATCAATTGCATGTCCATGTATGTATAGTTATATAAGCAATGTTTAAAAGGCTTAAGAAGGCCTGCCCGCCTTATTTCGTTTTCGCCGTTGAGATGTGGTCTGGTGGGGTAACGGGTGTCCGTCCGAAGGTCGTTTAAATATTAGTTATATATCATGTGTACATATATAGTCATAAAAGGTCCTACCAGTCAATTCAATACCCTTGGGTAGCAAGGGTATACTTCCATGTTCATACGTACAAGTTATATTACTAGTAAACTACAATAGGCGTAGTTTAGGGTTTTACTAATACTAATACAAGAACAATGAATCATACAAAGAGTCAGTTCATACATGAGTCATAATACATAGTGATGAGAAACAAACATAATACATAGTGATGAGAAACAAACATTATACATAGTGATGAGAAACAAACATAATACATAGTGATGAGAAACAAACATAATACATAGTACATCAGTAGTTACTTAATACAACACTACAGTACTATAATCTTTATCCCATTACATTCACTTCGTGAACATTCACACGATGCACGGTAATGTAAAAACTATATTTTTGGTTAATGATAGTCGGATTTGGGAAAATACACACTCTTACAAGAGACACACATAGTTACTAGATGCCTTGGTAGAAGGCTACTCTTAGTAGGAAACATAGGGTTTTCTAGGATAGTTCAAACAAACACAAACTTTACAAAACTTATACATTACATCTTACAAATGCTTTCATACAAACTAAGACACTGATATACTTATGATCTCACCAGCTTTAAAGCTGATACTCGCTTTCAAAATAACTTGTATTCTCAGCTCACCACTAGACAGGTACAGGTGCCAGGATTTTGAGAAGATGGAGTTCGTTCAAGACTCATCTTTTATTTTGATATGTATATTGTGGTGTCTATATAACTTGACAGAACACACATGTATGAAATTATATTATTAATGCAATGGATGATGTTGTTGTTTGTTTACTGTTATTCATTGTTGTGATACTGTACATGACGTCCTCCGCCCCAGAATGTTTCCGCCATTCATGGTTTTGAGGTGTGACAGTAGGTGTTGTGAGCGATGTGTTCACCGGTGTATTCTATCCTCCACATGGTTGCCTTTAGGACACTTATTGTTGAGGAAGACCCTGTGCAGTAATGTCCGTCCCGATGAAAATCCTAGATTAGATCCCTTTAGAGTTGAGATAGATGTTATTTTAGGGACGTAAAGTGAGGATAACGGGAATGGGTATTCAGGTTATTGTTGATTGTTGAATTAAATATAATTATTTATAGTGGGTTGAAAACCCTATATGTTCACCAGGCCCCCAATCCTGACCCACTCAGTTTATTTGTATTACAGGAAGTGGCGCAAGGGCATAAGATGGATGAATCATCAAGTTGTTTTGTTTACAAGTCTGTATATGTATATATTTGTTGAATGACTTTGTAATGTTATCGTTTATGCTTTATGGTCTGTATCGGAACATGACATCCCGATTTTTGATTATGAAATGAAATTATATTTCTTTATGAAATGTTTTGATAAAAATCTATGTTATCATGTTTTGTTTTTGGGAACAAATTCCGCATCTCTTTTAAAATCAAAAGGATTTACTCTGAAAATGTTTAAAAAGCATAAATAAAACCGAACTTTTCTGGCCGAGATTTTGGGGATGTCACATATATTAAGTAAAATTTTCATTTTTAGACAACCAAGCCATTCATTCATTCGATCCAAAAGATAATCATGGTATATTGTATTCTCAAAACACTAGTAATAAATCATAAAAGATAATTCGGAAAACTCCGAGGGATGCAATGCTATCAAGTTGGGTCTTTCCCCTTGGAACCAGAAGTACCTGAAACATTTTAAACATAAAACCGTAAACACAAACCTTAGTGAGTTCCCCAAAATACCACATAACCATATGGGCCCCGTCCATATGCATAGCGGGCCCCGCCCCATAGTATAACGAGCCCCGCCCAACATGCATACGAGCCTTGCTCAACATACATAGCGAGCCCCGCCCAATATACATAAAAGGTTTTACCCAACGTATATGCAAGAGTCACAAAGACAATCTACCATCTTACACAATATAGTGAGAAGACTCATCTCAATCACTCGAAATAAGATACACCACTGCTCGTAAGCTTGTAATAAGATACAACATGTATTCACCAACACAAGCATGGTCGTGCCATAATTTTATATACTTAAAGGTATTAAAAGCTTAAGGTACCTTTTTCATTTATTTATGTGGTTTAATTAAAAACATCTACTCGCAGGAGGGTCTAAAAAGCTGAATAATTAAGAGGATTATCACTTGTGGTGGAGTTAAACAGACATCCTTCTAAAATGTGTAGGGTGTTATCTCGTTGTTGAATTAAAATCAACTTATGTGGAGTTTTATTTAATAGATACATATATATTTCTTTAAAAATATTAGATATAAAGTGGTAAAATTGTCAAAGGAATGAAAGTACATTGGTATTTTGTAATGGTAAAATGCTAGAAAGTAAAAACTTATTTACTTGGTTTATTTTTAAGGGTATATGCAAGAAATGAAAGTACAATGTTATTTTCATGGTTTGTTTGTTATTATTGGTTAAAAAGAAATAAATTGCCTATGTTAGTAAAAAGAATAAAGTATGTTGGTATTAGTATGAACTAAATATTATTAACAAACTTTCTTATGCTTTTGTAGTTTTTCACAAAAGGTGATATAGAACTGAAGGATAATGATCGACTATGTGTGGATCAGGCTAGTGGATCACTAATACACATTTGTATGAGAAGTTTACTTGGACTTATTTTTTTACTGTTTTGTGGTTAATGAAAGAACATTGATATTATTGAGGTAATGGTTGATTTTACACTTCATCATTTTCTTCTCTTGCCTTCGTCATCCCTTGAATTTTATGTGACATCTATTTGTAATTTGATTTCATTTTTGTCCTAAAATTTTATCCCTCTTTTCAGTATGTATCTAGAGTAAATTACTGAAATCGTCCCTATGGTTTGGTCAAAATTGCAAGTTTGGTCCCTAACTTTTATTTTGCACTCGGATGGTCCCTATGGTTTGATTTTGTTGCTTTTTTTGTCCCTATGGTTTGGTCAAAATGCACGTTTGGTCCCTAATTTTATGTACGTAAGGGACGGAAAACGCAACAAAATCAAACCACAGGGACCATCCGAGTGCAAAAGAAAAGTTAGGGACCAAACGTACAATTTTAACCAAACCATAGGGACCATTTCAGTAATTTATTCATGTATCTATTTTTGAAAAATTATTATTTCTAGGAAAGATAACTATATGTTGATTATTCAATACAAGAATATGATATCACTAAACTAAGTAAACCATCCCAATATTTATTTCCTGTAAACAAGGATGAATATGTTAATACAATTTATTATTAATATATATATATATATATATATATATATATATATATATATATATA
This sequence comes from Lactuca serriola, assembly GCF_051521515.1. NCBI lineage: Eukaryota > Viridiplantae > Streptophyta > Magnoliopsida > Asterales > Asteraceae > Lactuca > Lactuca serriola. The sequence continues at coordinate 376,603,822 of NC_136411.1, forward strand.
TATATATATATATTAAGGAAATGAAAGTTAGGAACAGTACCTGACCAGGGTACTGTTCCTCGGGTTACCGTAGACTATTTATTGGGTTAACCGCTTCACCGCCTCTATACTCTATAATGCTTCATTCTCACTGATCTATATCACCGCCTACTGCTTGCCTTCTCCATCCATTCTTACACAAAAAACAGATGACTTTATGATCTCCGACGCTCCCGTATCGCTCATCGCTTTCAATCAAATCGACGCCACCGTTAAATCGGCACCGCCGTTAAACGAAATCATGTCGGCCGATGAGGAAGACGATTGATCGGATTTCGATATTCACTCTGAGTCAAATTCGTATTCGGACTCGGGGGTATCGACTGTATTCTTCAGCTGATGAAAGCGGTCACGACGACGAGACGCGACGGTGACAATCGATCGATGAGGTCGACGCCTGCTACCCCTTCTCTGATTTCACTTTGTTTTAATTTTGTTCTATTTCGACTTTTGAAATATGTAATTAACTTTTGGTTATGAAAAAATGGATTTTCAAAAAAGTTCTTTGTACTCTTATGATCGACCAGTGCTGCATTTGTATCCACAAGACACACACTCATACACAAGTTCAGTGAATCCAACCTAATTTGCTTTGCACTTCCACCCGATGTGCGTGCAAGACATAGCCTTTGTGCTATATGTAGTATAAGGCTTATATATCTTTTTTACTTGTAAACAAAGATTAAATTCTTCCTAATTTCTAGAACATACAACACGTCATTGAAAGCTCCTTTGCTAATGTCATCTTCAAAACATCTTCCTAACACCCTAGGTATCTAAAGTAGCCGAGTTTCGCATGAAGAGTTTTCGCCAGTGTCTACAACTTTGAAGTTTCTGAACCACTCCCTATGCAGGAAAACATGTCGTGTATCTCCCGTATGAAGACACCGTTCCTTAGGTTAGACTCAAAGAGGCTTACTTCAGGGATGACCGATGCAATATCAATGTCAGACACTTCGCTTGTTATTTTTTCCACAACATACGCTTACTTTGAATTATCTTGCTTTGGAAGCTTGCAGTTTGTAGCCTCATGCCCTGGTCGGTTATAGTTGTGGTGTTGCCTTAAGGGATAATGACTTAAAAGGGTAATATATTTTTTGATCTGTACACACTTGGTCACTGAGTTTTTTTCGTCCACATTTACCCCTTCAACTTGTTAAACTGTACACATTCAGTCCTTATGACCGGCTACTCCAGGTTATCCAGTAAAAATGACTTAATAGGGTAATATATTTTTCACTTTATACACATTTAGTCATTAATATATATATATATATATATATATATATATGTATGTATATATATATATATGTATATATATATATATATATATATATATATATATATTGTAGAATAAATCATTTCTGTTTTTGTACTAATTCATTACTTATAAATGATTTCTTAAGGTTTTTCTCACGACATCTTATGTGGGACAATCATTAGTGAGGTGTATGAGACTTTTGATGTTTATGTTCATCGTGATCTCGACTACTTGGTTGTAGGTCATGTGTTATGAATCTCATAACTTCTTCATACGATCTTAGATTTTAACGATCTTTATATTCATGCGTTCGTATTTAGTCTACTATAACTTTCGTTTAGACTGTTCCTATTAAAAAGTAATATATTTTTACTAATGATCTTTATACCCATACGCTGTGCGTTCGTATTTAGTCTACTATAACTTTCGTTTAGATTGTTCCTATTAAAAAGTAATATATTTTTACTAATGATCTTTATACCCATACGCTGTATATGAATACATATATGGATGTTTTTTTTATATAAAATCATAAGTAAAAATCATTAAAATCTAATATCGTATAAAGAAGTTACGACTATCATAACATAAGACCTATGCAACTAAGCAGTCGAGATCGCGATGAACGTAAGCATCAACAACCCCAAAATTCTCATCAATGATTGTCCCACGTAAGATGTCGTGAGAAAACCTAAAAGAAATCATTCATAAGTACTGAATGAGTACAAAAACAAAAAAGACATATTCTGAAAAAAAAAATATTAAAGACTAATGTTTACAAAAATAATAAGGACTAAATATGTACAAAATATGAAATATATTATCATATTAAGTCATTTTTCCTGGCTAACTTGGAGTAATCGGTCATAAGGATTGAGTGTGTATAGTTTAACAAGTTGAAAGGGTAAATGTAGATGAAAAAAAAGTCAGTGACTAAATGTGTACAAATCAAAAAATATATTACCCTTTTAGGTCATTATCCCTAAAACTTAATGTAGACTTAAATTACCTTCAAGGACCAACATGTAAAACTTAATGTAGACTTAAATTACCTTCCAAGGACCAACAAACACACAAATAATTAGAAAAAAATGGAATCAATCTCATTTGATGTGTACCAATTTGTGCCCACAACCACAAGAAATATGTATAAATAGAAAAATATTATAACTTGATGAGATAACTACAGTAAAGTCCCTATATTTTGGCAAAAGTTTCAAAAAAGTCCTAATTTTTTTAAATGAAAAAGCCCAATAAACCGGATAAACCGGACAATTTAGTCCTTATCATCCAGTGACCCTTATTTTCCCGGTTAAAGAAGACTACATGGCATCTTAATGGTGACTGTATCCTTGACCTCATTAATTTAGGTTTTCTTTGAAAACCCTTTTTTCTCGTCTCCTTTATTACCGACAAATCGATCGATCGATTCTGCTCGTGTCCTTTCGCGATGGATGAAGTCTTTGAGCCTGACACAATCGACATTCAAGTTGATGATTTTGTAAAAACCAAATTAGTTTCAAGATGCAAAGATGAATTCCTTAATGTTCTTTGTGAAGACAGTGATGACGAACCAGTGGAAGGTGAAGGAGAAAAATGCTCGAGTAGAACTAGATGATGAGGAAAACACTGACGAATCTAGTGATGAAGATGAAATCATATACTCCATCCATAATCCGAAGGTCAAATGCAATGTGATGAAACCAGTTATTGGAGAAAGGTATGAATCTAGACACGAACTGAAATTATGTTTAACAAATTATTCCATTTATAAGGGCTATAAGATTCGTTTCAAGAAGTGTGATAGTGTTAGACTAGTGGTTGTGTGTACTAGTGATCCAGAAAAATGCACGTTTATGGTTCGTGCTTCATGGATGAGTACTTCTAAAGATGGAGGAATTTGATGAGGATATAAGGTATATTTTGTATTTCATATATACATGTAGCTTTTTAATTTACCGTTATTACATTTATAATAAGATAAATTTTTATATTTGCAGGACATGGTATGTAGTGCCAAGTGGTGTTAATTCATATGAAATTAGGAATGGCTTTCAAAGTTATGGAGTTGATTTGGAACACCATTACTGTAGTTGCAGACTGTGGGATATAGCAAGGATACCTTGTGTGCATGCACAGGTAGCAATCTTATACACCAACCAAGATCCAAAGGAATTCATTAGCACTTGGTTCAGCAAGAGTAATTACATGGCTACATATCAGTCTAACATACTTCCAGTCAATGGAAGTAACTTGTGGGAAGAAACTGGCTATACCAAGTCCCTTCCACCTACAGCTAGGAGGATGCCAGGACGACCCAATGTCAAAAGAAGGAGACATGTATCTGAGCATGAAGACAAGTACCCCCAAGTGTCTAACAAGGGAAGAACTGTACAATGCAAGAATTGTCGTCAAAGGGGACATAATAAAGCTTCTTGCAAAAATCTAAAGGTTGTACCTGAGCCAAAAACTAAAAAGAAAATGGGTAGACCCAAATTGGATCCTGATTTGACTAACTGGACAGGATCTAGAAGAGGTGATAGAGGTGGCGGTACTAGATCTGATAGAAGAGGGAAGATAGGTGGTAGTAGGGGATCTGGAGGAAGAGGCAAGAGAGGTAGAGGGAATACAAAATTTGGTGAGGGAACTTCTAATCTTGATGAAGAAAATGTGGCGACTCCTACTGTTGAGAGTGATAATGAAGAAGCAAGAGATGTGGAGAGTCTTGAAGTTGATGATGAAATAAGAGTGGATGTAAAGAGTGATATTGATTTCATGAGACAGTCGAATTACACTACACAAGAGATTTTGGACTGTCTTGGAATCAATGAAGAAGAATTATATGAATTTGAGGGTCTAAAACATGTACCTGTGGATCTTAATATATCACAGGTATGGTTTAGCAACAAAATTTTAGTTTATTGTGTTTAGTATGCCTAACCTTATATTGATATGCTTGTTGCAGGGTTTTGAATTTCCTAGCCAATTGACTGTAGAAACTTTGACTGAGAATGAAGAGGAGGGCATGGAACAAGAAGGTATGAATCAGGATGGTATGGGTCCAAAGGGAATCATTAAAGAGGATATGGGTATAGAACAAGAAGGTATGGATCAAGAGGGCATGAATCAGGATGGAATGGGCGCACAAGGGTTGGATCAGGAGGGAATTAATGAGAATGGCATAGGTGAGGAGGGCATGGAACAAGAAGGTATGGATCAAGAGGGCATGAATCAGGATGGAATGGGTACACAAGGGTTGGATCAGGAGGAAATCAATGAGAATGGCATAGGTGAGGAGGGCATGGAACAAGAAGGTATGGATCAGGAGGGCCTGGTTGTGGAGGACATGGGCAGGAGGCCAAAACTGAGAAAGAGGAAGACTTCAGAGAGGATAACAAAAATACAATTGAAGAAATTGGTGGTTGTCAAACATGGGAAGGGGATGAGTTCATCCAACCCACTTAGTCTAGATTAGGGTGTTTCTAACCCATCCTTTTGTGAAGAACACGTACAAACTTTTTGGCTTTGGGCAACCGTTGATAGCCCCTTTTGTTGATAGCTCCTTTTGTTGATAGCCATATAAAGTATAGGCTTTGTGCTCCTTGATTATGTTTTGTACAAACTTTTGGTTAATATTACATGTTCTATGATAAACATGGTTAATGCATCTTTAACTTGATTAACTTGTGTATGTTTATGTTGTGTTTGATTTGATTCTATTATGTATGTTAATTGATTACAACCATGTTTGATTCCTGCCATAATTGATTCCGGTCATGCATGATTCCAACCATACTTGATTCCGGTCATGCATGATTCCAGTCATAAATGATTCCAATTAGGGCTGTAAACGAACCAAACGAATACGAACAAGGTCTTATTCATATTCATTCGTTTAAGTTAGCCGAACAACAAACGAACACGAACGGATAAACGAACGAGATTTTCTTGTTCATGTTCGTTTGTTTAACAAATTACTTTGTTCATGTTCGTTCATTTATGTTCATGAACATGCTAAACGAACATAAACGAACAAAGATAAAAAAAAAACACAATTGAACATATATGAACATAAACGAACATATAATATAGCAATATAATAAAAAATAATTGAATATAGATGAATATAAATAAACTTAAACGAACGAACATAAACGAACATCATAAACGAACGTTCACGAACATAAATGAACGAACAAGACCATTTTTCATGTTCGTTCATTTAACTAAACGAACGATAATTTTTGTTCATGTTCGTTTATTTATTAAATAAACGAACTTCCCGCCGAACAGTTCACGAACGGTTCGCCGAACGTTCAGTTCGTTTACAGCCCTAATTCCAATCATTATTGATTCCATTGTTTATTAAACATGTTTGATTATATTCTATATTCATTCCAATGTTTATTGATTCAATTAATTAATGATTCCATTCATGTTTCATTCCATTCATTGTTTCATTCCATTTATTCTTTCATTCCATTCTTTTCACTCATGATTACATTCGAAGCACTTATGACTCATACATAAACATAAACTTGTTAATTCATTTCACTTCACAAAAGGACACAACATGATTTCCATACATCTTCTGTCTATCCTAAAAGACACCAAAACACAATCAAAACACATAAAAGACACCAACACACTATTTTCCATACATCTTCTGTCTATCCTACAAATCCTTCAACATCACCAACACAAAAACAAAAGAAACCATGAACACATAAAAAAAAGATTTCCATTTTCCACCTTCTTCTCCATTCTGGACTTGAATGGCCACTCCTTCCATGGGTTGATTTGCCACTAGTGGTTGTGCCACTGGTTGTTCCACAATGTCCTCAAAAAAGTTCCCTTCAACTTGTTGTCCATAGTCCCCGAAAATTGTATTGTTCTCCAAATTAACATTGTTCTGAAATTCTAGTAAGAGATTTGCATACCACTGATTTGGTAGAGGAGGATCCACCCATTGGAAGAACTTGCAGTCTTTAAGTGCATCCTGGTAATTTGGGCAACCTATAAACCTTCTTCCTAGGTTAAAGGGAGTCCACAAAGTCCATTTTCCAACGGGATCACCGCAAAAGCACCTGCTTCTCAATCGATTCATCACTCTTCGATTTGAACTTCTGCTTCCTACAGAAGATGAAGACGACATTGGTGGCTCCTCCTCCTGCTTGGATTTTCGCTTGGTCCGATTTTAGGGCACGAAAGGAACGAATGATGTATATATTTAAGTTTTGTTAAGTCCACCTAAGCATGCCCAGTCCACGTAGACTTCTTTAACCAGGAAAATGAGGGTCACCAGATAATAAGGACTAAATTGTCTGGTTTATCCGGTTTATTGGGCTTTTTCATTCAAAAAAAATTTATGACTTTTTTGAAACTTTTATCAAAATATAGGGACTTTACTGTAGTTATCCCTAACTTTATTGTAAAACTAATTTTCAAACAACGTCTCCTTAAAAAAAACCATTTTTATTATTTCAAAAAGAATTTTGCAAAAAACTTTATTATATAAATAAATGATTTACTGTTGCTTAAAAGGCAAAATCTATAAATTGGGCTGTGCAAAGAGTCGGTATTTGAAAGAACCCGACCCAATTAGTTTCCATTGAATCAACTGTTTAGTGTTTATCACTTTATCTGCTAGCTCCTGTTTGTATATCACGACACAAAAAATCTTTTATCAAATTCATATCAATCGGTGTTTCGTTAGCTCCGCATTCTTCCCCCGCCATAGCCGAGCTCGGAGGTATGTTAGCTATGTCCAGTTCTCGCCTATTAAGATAATCGTATCGTTTTCTTCTCCAAATTACTGTTCGTATATACAATCTTGTATCTCTGCATCTGTTTTTGTGTTTCTATTTACATTATTGCCTTCTATATATCGATTTTGAGCGTATTACCACATAATTATGTAATATTTCAAGCATAAACTTATCGAACAAACCCTAGCTTTGATTTTCAGACATCATCCGCCGGATTTTAAGTATATATTCTGAAGTTTGGATTTGAAACGTTTATTTATTGAATACTTGATTATGTTCATTAAGAATGCTGTGGTTTTTAATTGAACTGTGTGCAAATTTTCGTTGAAGTGTTCATTAGGAGGATTTTTATGAAGAAGTTTAGGAGGAGACAATAAGACATCATTACTTTATAAAGCAATTTAGCTTAACTACATAAATCAATAAATCACATATTCTTAACCCTAATATCCGTTTTCTTTTAGCCCTAAACATAGAAGATGGATGAAACCAATGAAAACAAAGACACCGATCTGCAAACTGGAGAAAATAATGATCTTAAAAGACAATTATGGAGAAGATTTCGTCCAAAGCTATGGTTTTCTTCCTTTTGGAAAAAACATTCTCTTGACTCAAAGCTAAATAGTACCAAAACATTCTTGAAGGCTAACATCATTCCTGCTTCAATCTCTCTAGCAATGGGAATCTGTTATCTCCTCTTGAAATCAAAGGGGCAAAAATGTAAAGTTGCTCCATATTCAGATTTATTGAAAGGTCTACAAGATGGAAGTGTAACAAGGGTTCAATTCAAAGAGAACTCACGTCGTATAATGTACAATAGCAATCCACAAGCTTCTCAAAGTACAAAAATAGTAAAAAAAGAACATTCAAACAGCTTTAAAGAAATGGTGGCATCTTTTCTTACAAATTTGTCAAGAAAACCTGAAGGTTTGAGTTTGACCGAGTCAAACTCAAACCAATCTAGGATTGATGTTGAAGTAAAGAAGAGGGACAACAATCATGGTTGGCAGTTTTCTACAAGATACATTGATGATGATTATAGAGAGCTTCTTCATTTAATGAAAGAAAAGGGGACTACATATGGTTTAGATCCTGAACCTTTTTATGTTTCGGGTGGGAGGAGGGTATTTTCGACATTATTAAATCAGGCTCCTTCATGGGCTATGTTGTCTCTAGTTGCTCATGGGCTTGGTGGTGGTGGTAGTATTGCAAGAAAACCTAGTAAAAATGATGAGGTTACTTTTGATGATGTTGAAGGTGTTGATGAAGCTAAGGCAGAGTTATTGGAGGTAATTTTTTTTCTCTCTCGTTTTAGTTTAAAAAATGGTTATTAGTTGTTTTAATTAAGATTTTGTTTTGCTTTTGTTGATAATAATTAGGGTTAGGTGTGTTTGCATGTGCTTTTACTATCATAATTAGGGAAATTCTTATTATTAAAGGAAGTAATATATAAAAAGTGCAAAATGAAAGAAATAGCAATGCACTTTCATTTATTTATTTATTTATTTATTTTTTTGTGTATTATATCATCCTAATTTCATTTCTTTCTATTACAACATTTTACTTTCAATTTTTTCTTATTAAGACATGATACTTTAAAAAATCCTCCCAATTATAGCATTATACTTTTAATTAGGAATAATAATTATTACAAACATAAAATCTAAAACATCTACATTTACTTTTACCTTAACTAAAACAAAATATGTTCTAGATTGTTTCATGCTTACAAGGGGATTCAAAGTACGACAATCTCGGGGCAAAATTACCTAGAGGGGTACTTCTAGTGGGCCCACCGGGAACCGGGAAAACATTACTAGCCCGTGCAGTGGCCCAAAAGGCGGGGGTCCCGTTTTTTATAACATGTGCAAGTGAATTTGTTGAGTTGTTTGTTGGAAGAGGAGCTAGTCGCATAAGGGATCTTTTTAAAGATGCTAGAAAATGTGCACCTTCCATTATTTTCATTGATGAACTTGATGCGGTTGGACTTAAACGTGGTAGAGGGTTTAACACCGAGGGTGATCAAACTTTAAACCAAGTAAGTTGCATTTTATTTATTTATTTATTTTTAGTGGGAGTTTTAATTCCAATGTGGATTGGGCTCGTGTTTGGTATGATGGAATGGAATCAGAAAGGAATGGAATGAAATGGAGACATGTTTGGTTAGCGTGAAACGGTGAAAGAATGGAATGAACCATTTAAATATGACTTTTTTGTCATGTATAATTTGAATACTAAATGAATTTGAATTGATACTTAAAGAATAAAATGTTATTTATTTATCTACTCTAATAAATAAAAACCATTTCTGCCACTTGTCATTCCTCATGCATTATGCCACATGTCATTTTGTGGTAGTTTTAGATTAAATTATATTTAGATGTCATTTTGTGGTTTTTGTTTCCATTTTATTAAATTCCATATAATATTTAAATGTAAAAATGTAATAATAAATGCATATCAAATTCATTAATGCAACTTTTCCTATAATTACTAAATTTCTAAATTGAATCTAAGTATTTTAATTGTTTATTTATTTAAATTTAAAATAAAATGACCACTTCAATTTTAATAGTTAAATTTTTCTCTCTTTCCTTATAAATTCAAACTTTCTAAAATTTTATATTTGTTTTTGGTTTTTTGAATAAACCCATGTAGTACATGAGTCTCACAACTAGTTTATATATATATATATATATATATATATATATATATATATATATATATATATATATATATATATTGCATACAAACAAATTTTCATGTCGTTTGAAATATATAATGTGTATCTCAGATAGTAAAAAAGTTAATTTATCATTTTACAAAAATCTTAACCAATAAGAGCTAAATGTATTTAAATACACCATGAAATCTTGAAATAGAAGTATAATTCAAAATTATTTTTTTACATATTTTGGAAAATAACAAAATGTAATTCAATTGAATTTTTGAACTTTTCTAAAAACATTATTGATCTTAAAGATTATATAAATAAAAGTAAATTATAATTATGACATATCATTCCATTCCTATGTGACACACCAAACACCACATTAGTGGGCCACTAAGCACCTGATTTACATCTTACACGATGCTTTTAGGCAGAGCAGTGTGGGCCAGCTCAGGGGTTTTGTTTTACTGTAAAAAGAAGTTACAATTTATGTTTCGGTTTTTAACAGTTGTTGACGGAAATGGATGGATTTGAATCGGATAAGAAAGTGGTGGTAATCGCCGCAACAAATAGACCCGAAATGTTGGATTCGGCTTTGCTTCGCGCGGGTCGGTTTTCAAGAAAAGTGTTTGTTAGGGAACCGGATGAAGATGGAAGAAAGCGAATCTTGGGCGTTCATTTTAGAGGTGTACCCCTCGAGGAGGACAAAAACGTCATTTGCGATCTTGTTGCATCGATAACACCGGGTTTAGTAGGTGCTGACCTGGCAAATATTGTTAATGATGCCGCTCTTCTTGCTGCACGTAGAGGTAAAAGTTTCATAATCAACATGATAATGTGATACAGTAGGACCTGATGAGGAGGGTATTTACGTCTTTTGCCCACTCAAGTCACTGTCCCATCTTGTTACGGACAAAAACTGCAATTTTTGTCTCTTTGACATCAGTCATAGACAGTCAGTCAGGTCAAGGTAAAAGTCTCAATATTTGACTTGTTTGGGTGACATAGGTGGAGTTTGTGTGTCGAGAGATGATGTAATGGAAGCGGTTGAAAGGGCAAAACTGTCATTTGACAACAGACAACAACATGAGGAGTTTAGTGAACAAGAAGCTCGGGAAATCGATTTGATATCATCCCGATTGCTTGGGCAGTCAAGGTTTGACTATTAAACAATAAATAAAAATATTGATTTTCTTTTTTGGAGTTGATTTTGGTAAGTATAATTTTTTTTTTCCACAATGTTAATTAATTTTAACAATATATATCAATTTTAACGAGAGTGGAGTTCAGAGGGGAAAAAAGACAAATAAGTCGGGTTTTTTTTAGCTTAACCCAGTAAATCATTTTACGTGGTTTCCGTCTCTTTTAGCTATTTTATCCTTTTATAAATATAATATCGAACTCTATCTTATATGTGATTTGAAAACATGTTTTAGGTTAGTAAAATAATATTTTTAAATAGTTTTTAATAAGAAATAATCAGGAAGGATTATTGATTCAACAATCAACATTCCAGATTAATATCAATGAAACATTCTTTTATGGATTCACATGGCTACAACCCAGTAATTTGCTTTGCCTTGTGGATTTTGAACATGTATTTTGTATTATAAAACATTTGATAGGGATCAAAACAACAAAACGATCCATTTTGGACCTCTGAAATAACATATATTGAGCGAGTCAAATGTTATCCATTGTAGACTTGACCAAACCTCCAAAACTCAAACAATAAAAGAGTCCAAAAACCGAACTATTAGAATTGATCCAAATTTAAATCGGATCATGACCCACTTACCTACACGAGTTTATATTAATTTTAATAATATACATCTAAAACAATATCATACTAAACTCGAAAAGAAAAAACAAAAAAAAACCTGTTTGATTCCTGTTTCGAAATCGAACTGTCTAAATCAAATACCAATTTCTGAAAATGATGTTAAACATCAAACCAAATCAAATATAGGCAGTGTCGATTATATGCAATTAATACTCAATTTGATTCTATTTTAATGGATACAAGTCTCTCTTATCTTAATCGAGCATTACCCAAAGTTTGAAAGTATGGTTGCATTACATAAATATGATAGCACCTTACACTAGTACAACTACGGATACATTTCGTACATGATGATGGATATATTGTGGTTAGTATGTGGTGGGTCATTGTGCACCTATCGTTATGATACTAAGTCTAGACCACAAATGGGTCCAATGGCGATGTGGTTCCTAATTTGGAAAAAGTGGTTCATGGTCAGATGGTTTGGTCGTGGTCCACATCTCTTTGTAATTTGGCCTCACCATCCATGTTGCAATACGGATTTTTTTTTTTTTGAACGGTGTGATTTTAATTTAAAACTGGTAAGATGTTAGAAAATTATAGAAGAATACAAAAAAATGTATATGAATTTCTAAACCAGCCTATTCTATCAACTTTTATTTAACATAATATTACTCGAAATCGAAACTAAAGAATTAGAAACAATGAAATAACATTAATAAATTAAGTATGTGATATATGTAGAAAAGCACAACTATATATATATATATATATATATATATATATATATATATATATATATATATATATATATATATATATATATATATATATATATATATATATATATATATAATGAAAGGTTATTATTTGAGGGTCTATGATATTAGAATATGATAACATGTATCATATAATCAAACAAATTTCAGCACAAGAGCATTTTAGTCAATTAACCTATATTAAAAAAGAAATTTTTTGGATTTTTAGGGATAATTAATTTCTTTATTTTTAAAAATCTGAATATTTTAACTTAATTCAAATTTCAAAATTTGATTTTATTCTGTCAGAATGATAAAATGCAAACCATAAACTAGTAAATATATTTTTCGATTTTATTCTGTCAGAATGACAGAATGCCAACCATAAACTAGTAAATACATTCTGAAAGAATACACAAATCGATTCTTGAACTAATAATATACCAAATAATTACATTGTATGATTGTGATTCATTGAATAATAACAACATTATGAAAGAATAACAAGTGTAATTCTTAAACAATGGGTGTGATCATTCTTTAATTCATTCTTCAAGTCTTTCCCATCAGGTCTTCAAGCCATTCTTCAAGTCATTTCTATCACAAATTCATTGCCAAAAATTTTGTAGTGATACATTTGTAACAACTGCACATTAAACATATAAATAATTAACTACAATTCTATACTACAATAATATTCTTATAGAATAAAATATTCTTGTAGAATGGTTTTGAATATTCTTAAAGAATTTGTATTATCAAGAATATATCCAACGAAAAAAACATTTGAAATATAAGTACATGAGAAGATCATGTTAACACAAAAGGTGACTAAAAAATAACATTCTTTGTTGAATATTCTAAAAAAAATAATATACTTGTTGCATAATATTCTTAACATTCTTTGTTGAATATTCTAACAGAATAATATATTTGTTGCATAATATTCAGAAGTCACAAAAACTTAACTTTCATATATGAAAAAAGATAAAAAGATTGCTTAATTTGTTGATTTTCACCTTTGTTCGTTTTCCAAAAAGGATGGTATGCAGCAAATGCAAATTCTCATCAACTTTCCTCTTGGACAACTTCTGGCAGAATACATAAAAGAATGTTGTTTTTTTTCATGCAAGCCTGAACAATGAATAATAAGGCTGCATAAAAAAAACTTCAATTGTAATGGAGGGTTAGAAAAAATGAATAAGTCATAAATAGAAACAAAAACAATAGACCCAAGATGAAAAGATGAGACCGTCTGATTCCATAAAGTTGTCGGCAAGAACCAAAAGTTCTATTCACAATAACAGTACTGGAAATCAATCAAAACAATTCATGTATCAACTAATTAGGACATTGTTAAATACCAGACAGTGTCCTCGCCACCACTTGCCCTACACCTTTTCCATTAGGTTCTTCACATAATTATTTTTGTTGGAATGGGGTCAACAACTACACTAAGATATTTGATGTGTACCTTCAAAATGTATAAAAATCGATTTTTATATTTATATATACATATACTAAAATTAAATTAAAGTAAAAGAGTGATGAAGAGAAAATGGAAATGGGAAAAAAAAATTCTTCCAGCCATTTCAGCGAACAGTTGGCGGGCAATGATTTCTATATAAAGAATGAAAGAAAAAAAAACTAGAAATACCAATAATCTTGCAAAATTGATATGTTAGATGAAGCTTACATATATTAGGGTTACGTTATTTTGTTTCTAGTAACTATTGTGTGCCAGAATGCACATATCTGGACCATTGGATGGAATATAATCAAAAGTCATGATCTGAGGGTCTATGATAGTAGAATATGATAACATGTACCATATAATCACACAAATTCCAGCATAAGGCATTTTAGTCAATTAACCTACATTAAAAAAGGAAATTTTCGGATTTTTAGGGATAATTGATTCCGTTATTTTTAAAAATCTGAATATTTTAAATTAATTCAAATTTAAAAATCCGATTTTATTCTGTAAGAATGTTAAACATTAATTAGTAAAGATATTTTCGATTTTATTCTTGTGGAATATATTTCCAATGCATATATTTTTTATAATTAACCTGATTTAATAATTCAACATATATTCTTCATATACATTTGAACGTGAATACAAAATCATATATATTCTTACAAACTAGTAGTCTTATACAATTTAATATAGTTATACATATTCTAAAAGAATATCATAAAAAATGAATAAAAATATTAAGAAATAACCTTCTTAAATACACAATTATTAAGCAAATACACATGATCTTCATCAATGGTCCAAATAATGCACTTGATTCAAACTATGATGAAAATGTGATATATTATCGTAAGAATGTAATTCTTCTCAAAATATACTTGTTGTTGAACTCGATTCTAAATCTTTCTCTTGTATGAACAATATCGAATTCCTTCTTCAAGCCATTCTGAAAGAATAAGATGTATTATTCGTTAGTATTACCAGTGAAGCTAATGTACTTGTTGTTAACAAACATTCTCAATGACATTCTAACATAAAGCATTTATACAAATAAATTCTGACAGAATACAAGCATTACTTATTTAATAGAAACTATATAATAGAGAATGCTAGCATATTCTAACAGAATGTATTTCATTTTTCCTATCTTGCAATGTTTTTTACTTTTCCTATCTTGACAAATAAGGAGATTGAAATCGAATTCTGCCAAATAATAGACATTCTAAGAGTTTTGACAAAATACATACCACATGACCAGATTCTAACAGAATGTATTTCATTTTTCCTATCTTGCAATGTTTTTTACTTTTCCTATCATCTTTAATTCCTCATCACTCCAAACTATCTATAGATATAAACACTATGCTTTAGGTAAATAACACAAGGGAAATTTGTCATCAAATGTGTTACTTACTAAAAGGGTAAAAAAGGACAATTCTGTGCTATGCGTCTCTGCAACTGGTGGCAAACAGTTGATGTAAGGGGCCCATTCAGAAACTTGCATTAATGAAGAGAAGATAAACAAGGAACCACATGGAATGTCATCTCAAATATTTTGAGAGAAAAATGTACAAAATTGGTACCTGACCAAGTTTTTAGTGCATTAAGATGACCAATGCAAGCTTTGCAACATTAGTAACATCATCTCCTAACAAAGAACTTACTGAAGGAAGTAGATTATCTGGGGCTAGTTGCTACAAAAATGTCCATAGATGACAAAATTTGGGATTTATAATCATGGAGCACCAAAGAGTTATAAAGTTTCAGTAAAGCATACCACAGTGTAAGGAACTTTCAGTATGCAATCACCAACATGTATTGGTTTACAAGCAAACAATGACCTGCATTTAGGACATATCATAGATGAGCAAAAGAATTTGCAAAATCATAAAAATATTTGAAACATATATGTTACCTGCCATAAATTGATTTCCCTACAGAGAGCACGAACGAAATTTCCTCCCCGTCCTTCAGCCTTAACCACAGCAAGAAATTGATACAATCCTCATCTACATGCCGGGGTACCTGAGTCAAGCGAACTCATTTAGTAATTTTATCAAATAGTTGGCAGACATGGATAAAACACAATCCTCCTTTGATTGAGTTTAGCTAAGAACCTGTAGTGGAGAAGTTACATCTGATGTAGAGGCAGCACTGGGAGGGAGCGAAGAAGGGTCATTGGATTCGAATACCTAAAATTAGCATAGCAATGTGTGAAATGGTGGTCCGTTCTGAGGTTTGACTAATACTTTTGGTTGAGTTGAGTTGAGTTGGTGATTTTAGGGTTTAGTGCGGCTGTGGTGGTCGTGGTGTCCGATGACTTTCGTGATTTAGGGTTGGGTTGTGAAGAAGCGGAGCAGAAGATGAAGGCAGGTCGTTCTTCCTCCTTTTATTTTGGTGATTTTAAAATCAAATCCCCCATTTATCTCAATTACCATAAATTTAGAGTCATGTACTAATTTTACCCTTATTAATTTATTTAATGATTAAATTATTCCTAAATTCCTATTGGTGCATTTATGCACACAATAGTTGCTAGAAATATTTGAACCTAGCTCTCTCTCTCTCTCTCTCTCTCTCTCTTTCTCTCTCTCTCTCTCTCTCTCTCTCTATATATATATATATATATATATATATATATATATATATATATATATATATATATATACTCCTAAACTAACATTTAATTCCATCACGATGTGACTTGAACCCTTAACTTCAAAGAGAAATGACACCACTTGATACCGTTGTGTTTTTTTACATATATCCCATTAAGTATATACATTAATGATTTGCTAAGATACATTTTATCTACAATAAGTCTCCATTTTAAATAATAATAAGAGTTTTAAACTATATATAGAAAACTATTATATATATATATATATATATATATATATATATATATATATATATATATATATATATATTATCATTACAAAGAAAATGTTCTTCTTAACGTTAAATTCACAAATCTTACCAATTACACGATTAAGTACCACAAAACTAACACAGCAAGAAGATAGCTAGATCACATTTTTCTTTTCATTTTTTGTTGGTGTGAATATTAACAATCTTTAACCCAAGCATCACTACCAATTTTCCCTCCTTATCATCTTCTATCACTCCTAATTGGTATGGATACATAATCTACTTCAATTTATAAGGTTTGGACATATTCCATTAAGTACCATTATATGTTTGTATCAATTTAAACTCAGTTTTATATGAAAACCTTTCGAGCATCCTTCGTCAAACAATATTCTTTGCAAATATTGGTTAAATTATGGTGAAAAGGTGTAACATCCTCAATTCGTGCTTAAAGTTTTTTCCATTTTTTAGTGAAAATAAAATAAAACAAATAATTAATGAAATAATAAAATAAAGAATAAAGAATAAATTAATGAGGTAATAAAGGGTTTAGATTAGATATGTTATTAAAATAGTTAATTTGAACTTAAAATCAGAAAATAAATGATAAATGGTTAATTCGATAAGTTAGTCAAACTTGGAGAGTTCGATTTGAAAATGTAATTAACCTACTTGTTAGAAAGTTAGAAATTTAGATAAAGTATAAAACTTATAAGTTTCAATAAATAATAAGTAACTATATTGATCAAAGTGAGAAAATTTGAACTATAAGGGTTATTATGTAAATACTCTAAGTATATAATGTAGTTATGTCCTCCTTCCTTTCCGATCTTGAATAAAATGACTAAGATACTTCTTCCATTCCATTATCTTGGGTTTGTTTCTTAAAGTAGAATTTGAATCCCAAGTTTGATTTTATGTTCTAATGAAGTTTCTAAACTCTATTCTCTTATTTGATTCAATCTCCAAGCAAGATCTCCTTTATAGATACTTGAATGGAGTTTTGATAGAGTTTTTAGGGTATCTAACCCTAGTTTCCTTAGATCTAACTCGAAGAATAATAAGGTGTTTTTGAGTTGGTTATAATGTTGTTAGTGATAGGTTTTATAAGTTACAAAAAAAAATTATGTGGCGGAAAAAACTTACCCTAAGTTCACATGCATGCAACCTATTTGATGTAAGTTTTCATTATTGATTTGCAACAAACAATTGGACATCAAGAACCCTAGGATTACTCTACTATTTTCGAAATTCATAAAGGGTTTTAGAGTTTATATAAATTTTGATTATTGTAGTAAATAATCAACAATTCCTTCTTGATCAAGCTTTAGAAAGCAAGCACCATAAATCTCGTACCTTTAATGGTTTGTACCCAAACCCTAGCAATAGAAGACTTTAGAGGACAGAGGAGAGGGAATAAATTTTCGGCTCTAAAGTTCTTACAGAAGGAATGCCAAAATTATAAACCCCATGAGGGGTTTATATAGGTGAGTAAGGAGTATAAGATGAGGCAGATTTCTTTGGATAACCTTTTGTTGGATAACGTGTCTAAGTCCATAACTATTTCTGGTATGTACTTGACCCGGTTTGGCATGGTTCATTTGAGTTGCATGGCATCCTGCACTTGGGTAGACTAAAATGAGAGAAATGACACTTATGGTTTATTAATATATTATAAGTTCTAATATATTAATAATATTATTTAATTAATGTTGATAAAGAATTAATTTGGAATTAATTTTGTGATCAAAAGGAGACTAGTTAAATATATGGGTTGATTGTGTAAATCATCCATTCTTGTATAGTGGGCTAATGATCCATGGTTTATAAAGTTGGGCTAAAACCCATAGGTTGCTCCATGGATGCTCCATGGTGTTTTTGAACCCATGGATCCAAGAAATGAAAAGCCATGTCAATTAGGGTTTACATGGTGTAACCCTAATTATGACACACTATAAGCATCATATTGGAGACCAAAAATCGGCTACTAAGTGAGACAAGTGAGGGCTAGCCGACTTTCAAGTGTGTACCATTTCTCTCAAGGTTATTCCAAGTGTAATTGGTGTTGTGTGAAGCGTTTGAGGCATCACATTTGGGGTGCTAGGCTCACGAGGTTCTCAAAGGAATTCAAGCAACAAAAGGTATGTTTTTATTACTAGCTTTTATGTTTAAAGTTCCCCATTCATGCTAGATAGGTTATGAACCTTGGAAAATCAAAATTGCATGTATCATAGTAAAACATAGATCCAAGGTTTCTAGGGTTGCATGTACACCATAGGAGTGTTAGAATGCTCAAAACCCAACAGTGGTATCAGAGCCTAGGCTTGTTTTCTTGATATTTGATGCAAAATTGCTAAAAAACTCGAAAAATTTGCTGTCTGGACAGTGGACTCGCCGAGTCCATGGTGGGACTCGACGAGTCCAAGTACAGATTCATCTTACTCGTTGAGTAGGTTCTTGCACTTGACGAGTAGGAGCCTCTGACTGCATTTTTTCGACTTTTGTTGTTAGAAATGGACTAGAAACATTACCCTAAACTGTTTTGGTGTTTTAAAACTTGTTTTAGATGGTGTAATGGTTGTGCTAATCCATTTACAATGGCTAATATCAAAATTCCATGTTTATATGTGTTCATATGATTCTTGAAATTTTGATATGGATATTCATGTTCTTATGAGTTTTGGTAGATCATAGGAATTATGTGCAAATTGTTTGATAGTATAATTCTTGATCTTTATGACATTAAATGGACTCCATAACTTGTCCTTAAGTTATGGAATTCCAAAAGTTTTTTTAAAAGAGTCATAGGTTACATTTTGAAGAGTTGTTTCTCATAAATGGTTTTATGGACTCTATAACTTGTCCTCAAGTTATGGACGTCCAAGAGTTTCTTCATTTAAAGTTATTAAACCTTTATTAAAACTCATAAGTTATGAATATCCAAAAGTTTTTTTTGAATTGGTCAAAACTTGCACTCAAGCTTTGGAATTTGTAAAGTTTCACACAAACTTTAATTCCATACCCAAGAGTTTTAAAAGTTAAAATTCAACCCTTATACTATTATAATATTAATGGTTAATATGTATATATGTATAAGATCAAGTCGTTTTACCGTTAATAGGCCTCATTCACGAAGCCGGTCTATAAGGGGGGGGGGGGTATAAGGTTGTTGCCTATAAAATGGCAGCTTAATAGGTGTCCACTCTCACCCACTACTTCCTTGATCGGTGGAGGGTCATTAGCCGAACGGGTAGGACAATGAATTTAATTCTCATTAAAAGTATAATGATTATTATAAAGTAACTAAATGTTTTCTAATTCCCAATCTTAGTTACTTTAGGATAATGTGAATATGGTGTTAACCCATGAAATTTACACTTTATACCTTACCAAGTCGTTGGTGGAGCGTGTGTGGGTAACCGACACACTAACTTGGACTAGTAAGGATAACAAAGGGTGACTTAATGTTTATCATAGATCGGTGGAGCACGTGTGGATAACCGGCACATTGATTAGGTGATAATATTAAGGGTACCAAGTGAATTTGCATGGTTATTCACACCTTGTTTTGTGATCCTCGGCATCCCAGTCACAAAACTTGAAGGGCACAATCGATGTAGCACCTGGTTCCTGGTACGTAAAATTTATCCTAGTAATTGTCATTTTAGCCTTGGACTCGGCGAGTTGTAGGTCCGACTCGCCGAGTAGGGACGCGGTCCGGGGGCACATTTAAGTTGGCGACTCGGCGAGTCCATATTCTGGACTCGGCGAGTCACCGCTGTCTATTGAAACCCTAAATTTCAAGGGTTTGCACCCTATTTAAACACTCATTTCTGCCCCAACCTCGCCCCATTCACCCTCAGAGCTCCCAACATCGTCTTTGCCCTTTTCCTTGTGAGATTGAAGTGTTTTGGGTGTGTTCTTGAAGTTTTTTGAGGAGAAAGAGGAGTAGATCAAGAAGAGGAGAAGGAGGCCAAGCATTTTTGTGACATCTCAACGTTTTCCTTGAGGTATAGCTCGTTTCCCCTCTGTTTTCAAGCTTGTAGTCCCTAATAGCTTCATGAAAGTCCTTTTTGAGCCATTCTTCAAGCTTGTTTGTGCTTGGTGGGTTGTAATAAGTTGTTAGCCTTTAGATCTAGGCATGGTTTAGTCCCTGGAGCTTGGATCTACTGCCTTTATGGAGTCATATTGCATGAAAGTCCTAGATCTACCCCTTTTGGTGCACTTTGAGCCCTAAAACCTTCATTGGTGATTATCTACACGTAAAGTTGGAAACTTTACGTGTAAACCAGGCCCTAGGAACCCAGATCTACGAATGGAATGGACTGGATTCAAGCAAAATCGCGTGTATAGTTTTTGCATGAGGCAGACTCGGCGAGTCGGGTCGCGAGTCCCCGGGTTGTTCCCCTTTTTGTGTTGCGAGTTGGAGTGGTGAGTCATAGGGTATGACTCAGTGGGTTGGAAGCCAGACTCACTCATGAAGTCACTCGGCGAGTCATTGCAACGACTCGGCGAGTTCACGGCAATTTCCTTGTCTCAAGAATAACTCGGCGAGTCACAGCTTAGAGTGTTCTTCGGATGAAGATGAACTCGGTGAGTTGTTCATACAACTCGGCGAGTAGGATGAAGGACTATTGGCCTTGGGTATAGAAGGAAGACTCGTCGAGTCTACGCTTAACTCGACGAGTAGAGACGGACTTATGGTCAGACTAAAGGAAAGGGACTCGGCGAGTTGGCTAGCCAACTCGGCGAGTTTGGTCAATTGGCAGTTGACTGTGACTTGACTCATGACTTGTTAAGGGTAAATGGACAATTTACCCTGAGGGCGGTTAGTAGTAATTGATTAAGTGTTTGGTGGGAATTACAGTCAGAGGATTTCCGAAGCAGCAGCAGACAGACCTTTCCCACACAGATCAGCAGCTACTTCGAGGTGAGTTACCTTCCAGTAGCGGTGGGTCTAAGGCCCCAATGCCGGCCCGCCAGTAGGAAATGTATGATCGATGATTGTCTTTGTGATATCATCTAGGTTTGCTACTACCTGATATGTTATATGCTAGCATGATATGTTACATGTGATAGTAATAGAGTTCGGTTGTTAGGACCGAAGGGTAGTCAGACACCCTAGATACGTCTGACAGTATATGATGATATGTTTGCATGCTGGCTTTTTACGTTATATGCGATAGAGGTAGTAGGAGGGGACTAGTCCCCAAGTTCGGTCGTTAGGACCGAAGGGTAGTTCAGGCGCCCCAGATATGTCTGATAATATGTTACGTTATGATATATGTGATAGTAGCAGTAGGGGTGAAATACTCCCCGAGGTTCGGTCGTCAGGACCGAAGGGTAGTCAGCACCCCAGAACGACATGACATGGGTAGTCAGCACCCCAGAATGGCTTGACACGGGTAGGTCGGCACCCCAGAATGGCCGTACCGAGTAGGTCGGGCACCCCAGAAATGTCCGGCAATATGTATGATATGTGATTGTATGATAGGCGGTACGATGGGGGAACTCACTAAGCTTCGTGCTTACAGTTTTCAGTTTTGGTTTCAGGTACCTCTTCTTCGAAGGGGAAGGAGCTGGCGCGGTAGCAACCCATCACACACATGTTTCGTATTCCGCATCATGAGACCTTCCTGGGGATTTGTACTATGACATTTTTATGTTATTGAAATGTTTTTCCAGACATGTGATATCTTTATAAAATGTTATGACCAGTAAACGTTTTATTCGAATGTTTTGCTAAATATATGTTTTCAAAAATGAAATTTTTGGCTCGTATTTTGGGGTGTTACAACCGAGATTGAAACATGCCATTGAAAAGTTCAATGAATCTCAAAAGAATCTAGGAATTTCAAAACCAATTAAAGCCTAATAATTTATTTCGTTTTTCGTGGTGGAAATTGGTGAATCGTCATTCACCTACCTTCAAATATTCTATAGCTTGGATTACGGCATCCCTCTTCCAAGTTATAAAATATTGTGTTGGGTCCTAGCCTTAATATTTCATATTGGGTGTTATATTAAGGACTTGAATCAACTAACTTGATTTTCTCCCATTGTAGATGTCTGGTTCAGGCAACTATGGTCTAACCAAATCTCTTGGAACAAGCTTTCCTCTTGAAGATGATGTCCCTCAATATCATGCTTCACTTCCTCCACCTCCCCTCCGATTATTCTCCATGACCCACAAGCTCGAAGACTTGAAAAGTTCACACTCACTCAAGTCCTATTGGATAGCAAACACAAAGATGGAAGGTCGGTGTGTGCACATGTCTTGGAAATGAAGGCACACATTGACAGGTTGAGAATGTTGGGTGTCATTTTCCAAAGGAAGTTGGCTATTGACTGGGTTCTTCAGTCGCTTCCGGAGTCATATAGTGAGTTCATTAAAGACTACTATGTGACAGATCGCGACATGACCCTAATAGATCTTACCTATTTGCTAATTGTTGCTGAATCAACAATGATTTGGCACAATGGTCAAGCAAATTTGAATGGAAGGTCTGCCTCTCAAGCCAACATGGACATCCTAGAAATGATTCCTTCTCCTAAAGGAAAGGAATTGGCAATGGTCAAAAGTGTTGATCATAAGAGAAAGGCCAGTGTTGAGATTGTACCAAATAAGCCTGCGTGTTTCTATTGCCAAGGAAAGGAACATTGGAATCGAAGCTGTCCTGACTACCTAAGATCTTTAGTCAGAATGTATGGTTCTACTTCAAGTAAGTCCACCATCTAACTTTGTTAAGCACCTAATTGTTGATTCCTAATACATGATGTGACTATGTTACATTTTGATGTTTTGCAGGATCAGGCTAAGGGTAGGACGCTTAAAAGAAGAGTATGTTGAATCTGATCGCGAAGATGGATTTTAATCGCATGGTTCGAAGATCAGATTTTTGGGCTGCTGCTTAGAAGTTATGATAGAGTGCTAGGAAATCTGTAATAGCATAGTTTTTCCTTGTAATTGCATTGTAAGGAAAAGATTTTTTTTCCGCATTTTATAAAGAAACAAAAGTTTTGTTTTATTTTATATTCCATTACAATGGTATTTATGAAAAATAGATGTTTGTATGTTTCTAGCAATATTAGAAATGTGAATTTGATTCTCTCATTTGTGGTTTCAGGTACCTCTTCTTCGAAGGGGAAGGAGCTGGCGCGGTAGCAACCCATCACACACATGTTTCGTATTCCGCATCATGAGACCTTCCTGGGGATTTGTACTATGACATTTTTATGTTATTGAAATTTTTTTCCAGACATGTGATATCTTTATAAAATGTTATGACCAGTAAACGTTTTATTCGAATGTTTTGCTAAATATATGTTTTCAAAAATGAAATTTTTGGCTCGTATTTTGGGGTGTTACAACCGAGATTGAAACATGCCATTGAAAAGTTCAATGAATCTCAAAAGAATCTAGGAATTTCAAAACCAATTAAAGCCTAATAATTTATTTCGTTTTTCGTGGTGGAAATTGGTGAATCGTCATTCACCTACCTTCAAATATTCTATAGCTTGGATTACGGCATCCCTCTTCCAAGTTATAAAATATTGTGTTGGGTCCTAGCCTTAATATTTCATATTGGGTGTTATATTAAGGACTTGAATCAACTAACTTGATTTTCTCCCATTGTAGATGTCTGGTTCAGGCAACTATGGTCTAACCAAATCTCTTGGAACAAGCTTTCCTCTTGAAGATGATGTCCCTCAATATCATGCTTCACTTCCTCCACCTCCCCTCCGATTATTCTCCATGACCCACAAGCTCGAAGACTTGAAAAGTTCACACTCACTCAAGTCCTATTGGATAGCAAACACAAAGATGGAAGGTCGGTGTGTTCACATGTCTTGGAAATGAAGGCACACATTGACAGGTTGAGAATGTTGGGTGTCATTTTCCAAAGGAAGTTGGCTATTGACTGGGTTCTTCAGTCGCTTCCGGAGTCATATAGTGAGTTCATTAAAGACTACTATGTGACAGATCGCGACATGACCCTAATAGATCTTACCTATTTGCTAATTGTTGCTGAATCAACAATGATTTGGCACAATGGTCAAGCAAATTTGAATGGAAGGTCTGCCTCTCAAGCCAACATGGACATCCTAGAAATGATTCCTTCTCCTAAAGGAAAGGAATTGGCAATGGTCAAAAGTGTTGATCATAAGAGAAAGGCCAGTGTTGAGATTGTACCAAATAAGCCTGCGTGTTTCTATTGCCAAGGAAAGGAACATTGGAATCGAAGCTGTCCTGACTACCTAAGATCTTTAGTCAGAATGTATGGTTCTACTTCAAGTAAGTCCACCATCTAACTTTGTTAAGCACCTAATTGTTGATTCCTAATACATGATGTGACTATGTTACATTTTGATGTTTTGCAGGATCAGGCTAAGGGTAGGACGCTTAAAAGAAGAGTATGTTGAATCTGATCGCGAAGATGGATTTTAATCGCATGGTTCGAAGATCAGATTTTTGGGCTGCTGCTTAGAAGTTATGATAGAGTGCTAGGAAATCTGTAATAGCATAGTTTTTCCTTGTAATTGCATTGTAAGGAAAAGATTTTTTTCCGCATTTTATAAAGAAACAAAAGTTTTGTTTTATTTTATATTCCATTACAATGGTATTTATGAAAAATAGATGTTTGTATGTTTCTAGCAATATTAGAAATGTGAATTTGATTCTCTCATTTGTGGTAGTGTCTGAATTTACCAAATGAGGAAAGATTCTCATCACCCAAGTTTCAATTGGACAGAAACTTCAAATCATGTAGGCTGTATTGTATGATGAATGAGAATTTTCATCTTTGGAAAGTTAAGACAAATTCCTTGATCACATGGGTATGTGAGTCAAGTGAAGGACTATGGGAACGGGTACACTGGATATGTGTTGGTCAAGGTCCACCACAAAGGTCGATTCGTCATGATTTACTAAAGATTAGTAAATGTGGTTATACTTACAAGTTTAAGTATAATTCTATAACATTGGAAAAGTTTCAATGTATGGCGGAACGAGTGGGAAAGAATCAAATTAGGCAGAAAGATAAAAGTTTCTCAAATCTGAAAAGATGGGAGAGTACTTTAGTATCATGTTTTATGATCATCTTAATGATTATGGAACCATATCACAATTTGATCCTATAAGGACATCTTAGTGCATTCTTATGGCTGAGAAGAGGAGTCATGGATTATTGGAATGGTTAAAATCAAGAAGATGAATCATACTTCGTTCCAAAACAATTATCAGAGTCATACTCCAAGATTGTAATTTTGGGTGACATAAAGGAAGGTTTAAAACACTTATCAAATGTAGAGTAAAATGTTTTCTACTTTTGAACATTTGAAATTGGTAAGCTGTGATGTCTTGGATAAGACACAGACCAACTATGACCAAATGTGTAAAGTGTTTATCTTGATAAGAATCTGCACTAACTCTTGAATATTAGTTTGTTTGTCAAGGAATGGTTCTTGACAAAGAGAAACTTATATGTCAAGAGGACAGTGGGAGTCTTAAAGGTCTTGAAAGTTTCAAGAACTAATCAAGATCAAAACCTATAGTTTATGACTAGCACACGACTTGAGGTTTGTAACCTATCGTGTTGACATAATTCTTGTTTCTGCGCCTATAAGAAATAAGTTGACTATGCATGTGAGTTCTATGAGTTCTTGACTGTGTGCATAACAACTTGCAAGCAATGGTGGGCATTTATGCTACCAAGTGGCAAGAAATTAAGATTAATTTTAGTCCATATGAGTTTGAATTTGTCACTAACCTTGTCTTGTGATAATGGTTTTGATAAATTCACATGGATAGGAACACATACACCATAAAATCTAAGTTTCATAAGGTTTCTCTCCGATTCATGAAAATAATGGTAAGGAAACGCTTTCACTAAGTAGATTTTAAGTAGATAGCAATTGTGATATTTGCATTCTCAAAGTCATTAGTGGAGCATGTGTGGTTAACCGACACACTAAGATGGACTTGTGGGAAATGGAAAAGGTCTAAACAATTGAGACTATGATTACGACATCCCTTTTCATAGTTCTAGTAATTGTTAGACACACATGTTATCTATCTAAGGAAAGGTGTATGAGTATGAGAAGCCTAGATAAAGTTTTATCAAAGCATCTCATATCAGAAGTCTGAACTTTAGTAAGAAAGTTAATAAAGTATTGATTTCTAAAAGCCCAACTGATTTCTGAGTATATGTCAAAGCTAGTGGGAGCATAAGTGTCATGCTGATAATTATCATGTTAGTGGGAGCATGATTATTATGTTTAGTATTGCAAGTTAGCAATGTTAATTATATAAAATAAAAGTTTTAATTCCTGAAGTTGCATGGGTTGAAAAGTTGTTTTGCTATAATTAAGGGAGAGGAAATTATATTCATTTCAATTCTAAAAAGCTTAGATTGAGATTTTAATCATCTTTAGTCAAGGATATATATATATATATATATATATATATATATATATATATATATATATATATATATATATATATATATGAATTTTATGTTGGAATGGTTCAACTTAAGGAAATTCTATATATATTGCATTCTCAAAATTCGATTATGATTACGACATCCCTCTTCATAGTCAAATTATGAAAACATGGCAAATAAAAAATATTGTAGCAAAAGACTGGTCTAGTATAATGTCTTTATGTGAGACATCATGAATCGTGTCCCATATGCTTTGGATATAGGATCGATTGCATGTGCTATAATATTCATCCTTTCTAAATTTTCCAAATGCGCAGGGAATTAAGAGGGGAAAAGTCCAGAATTGGATATGACAAAAAATGATTAAGCAATTGTCGAAGACAATCTAAGGTTTACCAAAGATTGGTTGATCAGGGACAGTTGGAAGTATAGTGTTAATTTTGGAAGGACCATATTGACATATTCTGAAAAGAGGCAACTCTTGTTCAGAAGTGATAGTCAGAATGAGAATATGGAAATATTTCATAGGCAGAAGTTATTCAATCTGCATAAGATTAGAAAACTTAATGCAAGAAAGATGTTCGAAGCAATGTACTTTGAATATGAGACTTCGTTTCCATAGAGTTGATCTCCATTGGAATACTCTATAATGACTGTTGACAAGTCTTTGTGACTTTGTGCATAATCATTACAAGAGGATCAGCGCATATAAGTTTAAAATCTAACAGATTCCGGTAAGTGGTAGGAATTTGGAATTCTACATTTACGATAAGGATTTGGGATTGTGAAATAAGAATCATTGGAGTTATTTTCAATCGATCTATTTCACAAAGTAAAGATCATAGACAAACATAGTGTGCATACTAAGAGTATGGATTAAAACGGTCATGAATCGGGTTTGTAGATGTCTAAGATGTTAGACATAGTAAGAGTTGCTACAACATTCATGAGTGCTCATAATTTCTAAGTATTGGATTCAACCCATGCTCACTTGTATCACTTCATGGAATTTATCTCGAGTGATCGTGAGACGGTAATATCATATAAGTCTTCAAACCTAGAGATATAAGTTGTTGACTATGAGTTGGTTATACATTGATTGTACGAAAACGCATTGGTAACTCGATGTTATAAAACGTGCCTTTGTGTATAATTCAACAAGTAGTAGAACAAGAATATGAGTCGAAGTTTATCTGTTCCTTCTTGGATTAGAAGCGATATATGGGTCCCTCGATGATTTTGTTTTGACCTATGTACCGGGTCCGGTCAGAACTAATTGATGTGTGCGATTAAGTTCTATGTCAAACAAATCGGAAATCGGGAAACAAACTGCTAGACAATAAGTACGACTTTGTTCCATGTATTTGTCCGACTGATATCTTGAGAACAGAGGATTATATGATCACTTATCTTAAATGGCGTAACATCATTATCTGAATTCCGAGAGACTTGAAAGAGCTACGATTGCTGATCGGTTGCTAAAGTCATACTTGTAGTAATAGTTATTAGACTTATCCAAGTGGGAGACTGTTGGATAAGGTGTCTAAGCCCATAACTATTTCTGGTATGTACTTGACCCGGTTTGGCATGGTCCATTTAGGTTGCATGGCATCATGCACTTGGGTAGACTAAAATGAGAGAAATGACACTTATGGTTTATTAATATATTATAAGTTATAATATATTAATAATATTATTTAATTAGTGTTGATCAAGAATTAATTTGGAATTAATTTTGTGATCAAAAGGAGACTAGTTAAATATATGGGTTGATTGTGTAAATCATCCATTCTTGTATAGTGGGCTAATGATCCATGGTTTATAAAGTTGGGCTAAAACCCATAGGTTGCTCCATGGATGCTCCATGGTGTTTTTGAACCCATGGATCCAAGAAATGAAAAGCCATGTCAATTAGGGTTTACATGGTGTAACCCTAATTAATTAAATAAGACTATTTCTGTGACATTCCCAAATTTATGGTCATTTTAAAAAATTTATTTATGCTTATTTTAAAATTAGAGTATCCTTTTTAAAGAGCAATGTTGCAGAATTTGTTCCCATAAAACATAATAAAGGTTTTATCAAAGCATTTCCGAAGAAATGTATTTGTTTATATTAAAACATTGGGATGTCATCGTCAATACAAAAACATAAGCATAAACAGACCTTATATTCTTTTACACTAGTGATTTACATTTCCTTCAATCTCTCAGTGTAATGTAGCTTCGTATTGACACCTATGATACAAATAAACTGAGTGGGTCGGGTTGGGAAACCTAGTGAGTACATAGGGTTTTCAACCCACAATAATAAATTTATTTTGTTGAATCATCAAACAATAAACCCAATTACCCATCCCCATTATCTTCTTTATTCTTAAGCATCTTCCTTAAGAATCATCTATTCCTCATTATTTATTCCTAAGGATTGTCCTAAGGAATAGGTGACATGTGTATATTTATACACATAATTATACATCATAATTTAACAGTTTAATTACTTTTATGCCCTTATTAGAACAAAGGTTACTTAATTTGCTATGAATTATGTTGTAGGGACAAAAGTCATGCGTGGAGCAAAAAGGAAGCTGGAAGCTGGTCGCCGGATGCTGGAAGTTGGAAGTTTGGATCAAAGCTCTTAAATGATGAAAATACACCCAACACGGCGTGGTGGCCTTACCACGGCGTGGTGACTTGAAGATTCCCGATCAATTTCGAAGACTTGTAGAACACAGGATAAACACGAAGACCACGACGTGATGAACCCACCACATCGTGGTCATCTGATTTCAGGAAAACTATATAAAGACCTCATTATCCTCCGAATTGGAACTTTTGGCTGGGAAGAATTCAACACTTTTGGAGGCAAAACACTGGTTTTAAGGCTTGGAAGCAAGGAATTCAGTCATACCATTGGAAGTAGGAGAATTAAGGCAACCAATCTCTACACTTTGATTTTTAACTAGTTTTTACCATGCCAAACTCTTTGAATTTCGATTTTGTGTTCTTGTTTGCTGAAATCATGAGCTAAATTCTCATGACTTTCATTTAGTTTAGGATGGATTGATTATTTGTGGTTGAATTTATGGATTGGATTTAATTTGTTTTGGTTATTTGTTGATTTAGCTTATTAAAGAACCTCAAGTACTTTTGATAACTATTTTCTCTACTTATTGCTGAATTTGATTAAGTTAGTATGACTATCTTATTTAGTTGAATTTGAATCTTATGATCTTGTGAATTGCAAAATTGTAGGACTAGAGTTTTCAACAAAGCCTAGGGTTAAGTAGAAAAGTGGGTAAAAAGGTATAGGAGCTAATATATGACGAAAAATCATGTATTGAATTGAATCAATAAACTAAATTGATTAATCGATTATAAACCTAATCAATTCGAACTGAACACTAGTAAACTTGTAAGTTTGTCCGCTTGATCACCGAATAAATAACCTAGTTTGATAAATGATTAAATTAGTGAATATTAATTTGGTCATCTTAGGAATCGATAACTAAAGAAATTAAATCCATTGCACTTCCATAAATTAGCCATAATAACAAGTAAATCCGAAGCTAAATGAAAGTCTCTTACTCACCTTGGTTAATTCAAAATTTGTTCTCTTGTCTTAGTTTAGTGTTAGTTTGATTAATTGATAATAGTTAGTTTGGTAATTTAAGTTACTTGTCTTGAAAAACTAGAAAAACAAAACCTTTTCTTTAATTTCATTAGTAATTAGTTAGTAGTAGAATAAAGTTAATTAAAACACCGTTCCTTGAGTTCGACACTTGTTCTTACCATAGCTATACTATTACACGATTAGGTACACTGCCTAGTGTGTTTAATAGTCTAGTGAAAGAAACATTAGTTTTATAAATTTAAAACTTGGACAAATATATATACACATTAAATATGCATCAATAGGCACGAAGTCCATTGTTGTAAGGGTTTATATAACAAGCACTAAGTCCGTAGTTGCCAGGGTTCATCTAACAAGCGTTAAGTCCATAGCTGCCAAGGTTTATCTCATTTATTGACAGTATTATTTTAGGGAATCCACCCGCAATACATGTCAATGGGTTTTTAGAGTACACCGGGTGAATACATCGTCACAACACCTACAGGTTGCGAGCCTGCTATTGTTCCACTGGACTGTCTAGAATAGTCTGTGGTTGTCATCTATACTCTGCTAGATGACGAGGTCATCGCTTGGGTCATCGCTTGGCTTCTCACTATCTTTTACCACTCATATATCATCGCTCATCATTCATCTCATGTTTCAACGCTCATGATTCATCTCATCTTTTACCCATCATAATTATAGGTATAAAATACATATACTGTTTAAAACAATTAAAACATGTATATTTTTGTTCATCCAGCATAGATATCAGGAACACAAATAATATGCACACATAGCACGTAATTTATATAAATACTTCATATCTATGTGTAAGATGAAAGTAACTATGCACTCATTTGTTAAAGTGATGATTCCAAACTCGGACAGCGCTTCGCTTCTTAACAATATAATTTCATTCAACGAAACCTAATATTATTACCACTAGATTTTAGTCTAATATTTACCGTGACTAATTACTAGTCTTAGCATTATTATTATTATATAAGCGTTTAAATAATATTTTACAACCACTATGTAAGACAGGGGCGAAACATAAAACACCGGAGGGCATAACCATTTTGGCATATAGCACTTATGAAGTCCAATAACCCTATGCGGCCCTTTAAACCAAATTACCCGTACCGCGAGTAGTTAAAAATATTATAACGACACTTATATAAGTCATAATAATAGCCAAAATACTTATTATAAGTTCATAATAACAATACTAATTTTAAATATAAGCTATATTTAAGATTCTTGCAACACTTCCGCGCTCACATTACTATACTAAAACTATAGAAAGAGAAGTCGAATCACGAGAGACCAAAATGCTCGGAGGATAAAAAGAGAAAGACTCTTGAACATGGTTATAGAACTCGTTACTCGGTACCTGCTCGGCCGACTACCGAGTAGCGAGTACTCAGGAGTACTCAGATTCGATAATTCATGTAGAAATATTTTTAGGGAACTTATATATGTCAAAATCATAAGTTAAAATCTTAAGTTGATTGAAATATATAACAAAATTAGATACATGTGAATACACAAAAACTGAAAAACACATAATAGTCTCACTTTGTGAATAATTACTGAAAATTTAAGATATATATATATATATATATATATATATATATATATATATGTAGTAATAATCCAATGTGTGGGTGTTAAATAATAACTCGTTAAGTATATTATACATATTAATCACCGAGTTGACCGGGTTTGACAACACTGTTCAGTTCAGTAAGGGGCCGATCGGGGTGTACTCGGGATTCTGTAACTCACATCGGTAAGGGGCCGAGTAGCGAGTATTCAGAGGAGTAATCGGCCAACTCGATGAGTTTTACAACACTGCTCTTGAATCAAGAGAACGGTGCAAGAAATATGAGAGCCTCAAGGCTCTTATTTATAGTAATTGAATTTCAAAAACCACCTTCTATATTTACTTAAATGACTAAACACCCATTTATAATACTATTTAAAATAGATTTAATGATATTTGTACTAAACTAATGTCGAAAGTACTCAACACTAGTCTTATAACGACCGCATCTTCGATACATTTCTAATGATATATATATATATATATATATATATATATATATATATATATGTGTGTGTGTGTGTGTGTGTGATTAACACTTTATTTTAATACGTAAATGTGTTATTAAAAATTATAACTCGTTCATCCGAACTCCGTTTTTGATGTTGTTTATATCAACGCGTAGCTATCGACAAGATCTACAACTTTCGTTTCTCAGTCAGCTAATTTTGACTTTATTTTTCATCCATTTTTTTATAAAATTAAATGATTTTGCTAAAATCATAACTCTCTCATACGGACTTCGTTTTTGACGTTCTTTTTCTCAACATTCCTATTTTAAGGAGTACTACGATTTTTGTTTTGGTGGCATTAGCTAAAAGTCAACCATTCTTTTCGTAGCTTTTTACGTCACACATTCCTTGTGCGAGGCTGACTTTTATATCTTATAAAAATCATATCTAATCCATATGGATTCGGATTTCGATGAAATTTATATTTTCGGGATCAGGAAGACATGTACTTTCTAAATATTATATATATATATATATATATATATATATATATATATATATATATATATGTGTGTGTGTGTGTGTGTGTGTGTATATGTGTGTGTTTTGACACACTTATTTTTTACGATTTATGGATAATTCGACTGATTTTTTCTATTTTATTATATTATAATAATGATGAAACATATAATATTCATATAATTCTTCTTTATTACATCAAATATGCTACAATTGTTGACCTTAACTATTACTTTGGTTAAGATTATTTATCTTAGATAATCTTCCATTAAAAATCATTTTTAACGCTTATTATATCTTAGTTGACTAGCCTGAATCTACGAGTGTTACAATTTCTAATTAATATATTAACCTCATAATATATTAATAAATTATTTATTGCTATTTATTAATCTATAATAAACCAATAAATCAACCTCTCTTTCCAAAAAAAGTTATTATGTCAATTACTAAGTTTGAGGGCAACTCAAAAGGACTCTATTTTTAATTCAAGTACGTATCAATTTAATTATTTCTTAGACACCTAATCCAACATTTAGTTCATCATGAGGTTTCTATCTAATCAATGGATGGTTAAATTCCATCTCTAATTATGGAATTGGTTAATATGAACTCTATTCTCTATGTATGAGTTGGCACTTTAATGACTCTATATGCATGTGTGGATTCAAATGAATGAATTCTAAGTGGATTTATGTAAATAATAATTTAAATGTTGATTATGTTATGATTCCATGATTTCATTAAAGTTTACAGTTGATATTGGTGATTCTAATAGTGATTCACCATTGGAATTGAATGGAATGATTTTGAAACTAGTTAAGATTTAATAAACATTGATTTAACTTGTAGGTGAATCAAATAATCTAAATGTTGAAATGTTTTGAAGGATTTTAAAATGTTTATATAAACTTAGAATCTTAATTACGAACTGGAATACAACAGGTTCATAATTACGATTGGAATCACAATGAAAGTATTAGAATCATATCTTAAGAATGGAATGAAGTATTACAGGGTTTATTAAGTTGATATGAAGTTTATTAAGTTTTCATTATGTTATTAGAATAATTATTGGTGAAGTTGGAATCTAGTAAGAACTTATGAGCCAATGTTGATGTTTGATGTCTACATAGGCTTCCCTAGATACTCTTGTGATGTTGAAGTGTCTTAATCATTAATTCAAATTTTAACTGTGATAAATTGTATCAAAGAAGATTAATAAGACTTGTTTCAACCAAATTTAATCATTTATTAAGTTACTAGAAAGTGTGGAGGTTTAACACCAAAGTACAATGCCTAAATAAGCAAAATGACACATTTCAACACCATATTGGGCTAAATTTAGGTTGTTGATTTCATAGCTTCCATAACGTTTAAAAATGAGTATTAAGACCTAAATTGAGTTAATAAACTTACTAGGGTCTTTTAGTTAAGTTTGTATCCTTTTTAATATATCATTAGGTGGAAAATGTGAATTTAACATTAAAGCAAGGTGGAATAACATTGTAAGCTATTAAGGTGAGTACATACCCAGAGTGCATGTCCTATATCCTATATTTGAAATGTTTTGAATGTTATTTATACCATATATAACCTTATTTGTTATATGGCTTTTTGGAAACTGTGTGCACTGCATGAAATATGATTTTGAACATGTTTTGTATTGAAAATGTTATTTGAACTAGAAAATGCTTTGAGCATCCTTATTGTTCACTACATATAATATGGGATTTAGTAGGGTACATGAAAGATGATTAAATTACTTGGGGAACAAAGGATCAAGTATCCAGGAGTTGAAGGGAGGTACCTTTTTATTCGGAAGGAAGTGATTTCATGGACTGTAAGCTATAAGCTTATGAATGAAATTGATTATTAAGAAAAGTTAATTTAAGTCTTATACTCTTCTAGGTCTCTACATATACATGGGGATGTTTATAGTTATCAGTTATGTGTTCTAATTGCTCATTATGAGATTTTCTCATTATAGCAACTTCTAATCCTGTTATATTAGAAGTGAATCGAGTGTCTAACAAGTACAAATTTAAAGAGATTTTAATCAAATCCCAATTATATTTTTATCAACCAAGTCACTTGCTAGACTCCTTGTTGGGTAGTCTAACAAATTGTGTTGCATACTAACAAATACAATCGATAGTACAACAACTATGATTAATTACGTGATCATGTTATGTCTAATATCGAGTGTATACTTCCCATTATATACTTAGCTATATGCTTTAGCTAAGTAGTTGCACCATCACAATGTATAGATATAAGAGAATTCGGTTTTGATCACTAAAGTTTCGTTTTTATTACTTCTTTTCATAGTTTATTTTTAGTTAAAACCACTCATTTTAGTCAATCTTCATGCATATTTTATCTTTTTGTCATTTTTCTCCTTTACCGGGTGCTTTCTAGTCTTTTGAGCTTAATTGTAGGATTTACCGAAGACTATTTGTTATTGGAGGCTTAGAAGGATGCGAGGCTTATGAAGGCATGTGATTTGCTTGTGGACTTGAAGTGGTGCGATTGGGCTAGGTGCTTGCGTAAATGAAGAAATCAATTTGGATCTAATTTATGGGCAAGGATGATGATGAGGCGGCGCGGAATCGAGCTACAAGAAAATTTAAGGAGTATTGGGTCAATCATTAGAAGGCTTTGGAATGGAAAATGGGTCTTAAAGAGTTATGATTATGGGTTGAAGTTGAAGAAATGAAGATTGGGCTTAAATGCATGTTAAATGGCCCAAGTTTCACATTCAGCTTTACCCACGCGGTCTGCGTGGGTCCATACGTGGTCCGCGTGGGTTGTGCTGAGTTGTTTCCGGGTTTTGACTTGTTGACTCTATTTGTGGAAGTTTGGTGGGTAGCTTTTAGTCTCTTTTTGAATCCGGAAATTGGCTCTCCTTAGCTGGTGATTGGAGGCTCATTTGAGGGGGGGGGGGGGGGGGAACTTGAAGAACATACTCCATATTCTCTCTAAGAAGCTTTGGAAGATTTGAAGAATATTTGGTAGATTAGTGTAATTTCCTTTCATCTTGCATCTAAGATAATGTTTGGTATCACTAAACCCTATTGTTTTTCTTTTACCTTGGTCATGCTTGGCTAAACTTTCATTTGGTTGATTAGGGTTTGACCCATGGATGATTATTTGCTTTGAAGACTTATTATTACATTGTGTTTGAAGTTTATGGGAATGTTTTCTAGTTAAACATCTTGTTGTGTTTATTTATCTTTGATCATGAGCTTGGATGAATGGATGCTTGTTTTTGTTGACTAATTTCTTGGTTAAGTAATGGATCTTCAAATTAGTAAGCAACAAATGGTTTATATGTTTGTTTTCATTTCATTTAAACCATGGAAATATTTCCTCCATAATGATAATGTAAGCATTTGATTATCTTTTGGACTTGGTAACTCTTACAACTTAAAGCTAATTAATTTTCACAAGATTTTATGCTTCATTGATTTTATGACTTCAATTAAGGAAATGTGTTAAGAGCTCCTCTAACCATTTTCATTTCTAAGAAGAGTTGAGGCAATTTGTGCTTATGAATTGCTATAGCCAAGTTAAACCAATTCACAAGTGTTATTCCATTAAGTCTAATGATAAGTCAATTATACCATCCATGAGGTGAACCCCAAAATCAACCAATTCCACTTCATTGAATTTAATCCAATCTTTTACTTGTTTACTTGTCATATTTTCACCCTAGCTAGTTTTAATTTTTGTCAAACACTCGAAAGAACTAAACACACCCCCATTTTATTTTTATTGTTATTTTACAAAGAGATTTTTCATAGAGTTATAAATTGAACCAATCTCCATGGATTCGACTCATTTACCACTATACACTATTTTAGTGTAAAAGATTTAGGGTTATTTATTTTGTTGGCCTCGACAACCATCAAATTTTTGGTGCCGTTTCCAGGGATTGGTTTATTTTTAATCAGTTTGTTTCTCTATGCCCAGATCTCAGCGTACAGGTGACTTGATTTACAACCCAGAAATCGAAAAAGAAGCAAGGCATTTGGCGAAGGAAAACGAGTTGAACGTGGTCAAACTTCTAACCCCCACGGGGACCCGGAGGTTGAAACCGCTTCATTAAGTGATATAGAACCCGATTCTAGTCCCGACCCTCGCCAAGAAATTCCTGAACCACCACCTCTACAACAACCCCCCCCCCCCGGATTATTGAACCAATTGCAATGGCAGATGGAGGAGAAGTTCCCGAAAGAACTTTGAGGCAAATGATGGAGACCGATGTTACACAAACTCCAACCGGTATCAATTACCCAGTTTTAGAAGGAGGCTCGGAGTTGAAGTCAAGTTTAGTCCACCACCTACCAACTTTTCATGGATTGGAGAATGAAGACCCTCATAAGCATTTGAAGATGTTCCACATTATTTGCACTAGCATGAAACCACAAGGGTCAACCGATGACCAAATCAAGCTAAGGGCATTCCCCTTTTCATTGGCCGATAGAGCAAAAGATTGGTTATTCTATCTTCCACCGGGGTCGATCAACTCATGGACCGACATGGCAAGAGCTTTCCTTGATAAGTTCTATCCCGCTTCAAGAGTCTCAAGTCTTAAAAATAAGATTTGTGGAATCCGCCAAGGTCAAAATGAGACTTTTCATGATTATTGGGAGAGGTTCAACAACTTATGCTATAGTTGCCCACAACACCAAATTCCGGAACAAATCCTCATTCAACACTTTTACGAGGGATTGTTGCCAATGGAGAGAAGAATAGTTGGTGCCTCATGTGGTGGAGATGTATTTAGTAAAACTCCACAACAAACAAGACAACTTTTCAACACCATAGCCGCGAACTCTGAACATTTTGGCCCGTGCCAAGACATGAAGAGAGACACACAACACAAAGTCAATGAAGTGGGAACATCAAATCTTGAGTCTCAAATAAAAGATCTAACCTCCGTTGTCCAAAAGCTAGCCACGGGACAAACCCCACAAGTGATGGTTTGTGGAATATGTGCAACAATGGGACATCCTATGGATATGTGTCCCATCCTTCAAGAAGATGCGGAGCATGTGAATGCCACAGGAGAGTTCCAAAACTACCACAACAAACCATCCGGTTACCAAAATGCATATAATTCAAGTTGGAAGCCAAATCCCAACATAAGCTACAACCCAAGACCATTGCCTCAAAATGCATTGGTTAGACCGTCCTATCCACCACCACAACCTCATTACCAACATCAACAACCACACTATCAACCCAAACCGCACCCTCCACATCATCATCAACAACCTCCTCAATCTCAACCAAGTAGCTCCGGAATGTCTCTTGAAGACATTGTCAAATCTGTAGCCACTAGTACCCAACAATTCCAAAAAGAGACAAGGACTAGTATCTCCAAACTTGAAGCACAAATAGGAGATATAGTTACATCTATAAGCAAGTTGGAATGCCGTGGTAAACTCCCTTCTCAAACCGAAAAGAACCCAAATGTCAATGTGGTGACCTTGAGAAGTGGCAAACAAGTCGGAGAAAGTAGTTCAAAGAAGAAGTCGAGGGAAGAGGAGGAAGAAATAAAGATCATCCCCATTGAGGATCCCATAGCCAAGAATGACACACAAGCCAGAGCCCCAAAGAAGACTACTCCTCTAGTGACACCAATAGCCACTCACCCACCGTTCCCCTCCCGACTTGCAACTTCAAAGAAGAATATGGTGGAGAAAGAGATCTTGGACACATTCCGAAAGGTGGAAGTAAACATCCTTTTACTTGATGAAATCAAACAAATTCCGAGATATGCAATGTTCTTGAAGGAGCTTTTCACCAACAAGAGAAAGTTGAAAGGGAATGAGAAAATCTCGATGAACGAAAATGCATCTGCGGTTTTACAAAGGAAGCCTCCACCCAAGTGTAAAGATCCTGGAATGTTCACGGTTCCTCGCAAGATTGGAGATGTCATCTTTAGTAGTGCTATGCTTGATCTTGGTGCCTCTATCAATGTCATGCCTTACTCAATGTATGAATCATTGAATGTCGGACCCTTAAGCGAAACTAGTGTCATAATATCTCTTGTGGATAAATCAAGTGTCTTTCCTAGAGGTGTTTTGGAAGATGTCCTAGTTCAAGTAAACCAATTGGTCTTCCCGGCGTATTTCTATGTGATTGACCTAGATGAACAAGTATCCTCAAAATCGGGTATAATCTTAATTGGGCGACCATTCTTGAAGACGACTCGAACAAAGATTGATGTGTATGCGGGAAGCTTGACAATGGAGTTTGACGGTGAAACAATAAGTTTCAACATTTATGACGCTATGAGATATCCTAGTGATGTTTCATCTTTGTGTTTTGTTGATATTATTGAACCAATGACCCAAGAGTTTTTCGAGTTGTGTGATGATGACATATTGGAGATGATCTTGAGCAAGGGGTTTGACTATGCAAAATTAGCCAAGAAATTGAAGCTTTACTCACTAGATCCTGAAATTGAAAGATTAGTCAACAATTTGGAAATCAAGAAGACCACCCAATTTAGTGTGAAGCAAATTGAATTACCTCAAACTCACACAAGATTGCCACCCTCCCTTGCCTAACCGCCCGAATTAGAATTGAAGGTCCTCCCTCAACATTTGAAGTACGCGTACTTAGGAGACAACGAGACCCTTCCGGTTATCATTTCAACTCACCTAACCAAGTTTGAAGAAGAACAACTCGTCAAGGTGCTGAGGGAACATAAAGAAGCCATGGGTTGGACAATTGCGGATATTAAAGTATTGAGTCCATCCACTTGTATGCACAAGATCCTAATGGAGGATGAATGCAAGCCAAGTAGAGACGCATAAAGAAGGTTGAATCCACCAATGATGGAAGTGGTCAAGAAAGAGATTTTGAAGCTCCTAGATGCGGGGATGATCTATCCAATCTCGGATAGCAAGTGGGTGAGTCCGATTCAAGTCGTGCCAAAGAAGACAGAAATCACGGTGGTCGAAAACAACAAAGGTATGATGGTCCCCACCCGTGTGCAAAACGGGTGGAGAGTATGTATTGACTACCGCAAACTCAATGCAAGCACACGAAAAGATCATTTTCCATTGCCTTTAATTGACCAAATGTTAGAAAGGTTGGTAGGGAAATCCCATTATTGTTGTCTAGACGGGTATTCCGGTTTTCACCAAATCCCGGTGGCACCGGAGGACCAAGAAAAGACAACTTTTACATGTCCATTTGGCACTTTCGCATACCGTAGAATGTCATTTGGATTGTGTAACGTCGGGGGACCACTTTCCAACGTTGTATGGTTAGTATCTTTTCGGAATACGTTGAAAACATAATTGAGGTTTTTATGGATGATTTCACGGTATATGGCAACTCTTTTCAAGAATGTTTGACCAATCTCACAAAAATTTTAAAAAGATGCATTGAAACAAACTTGGTTTTGAATTTTGAGAAATGTCATTTCATGGTGATTCAAGGTCTCAT
The DNA here is from genome assembly GCF_051521515.1 of Lactuca serriola. Classification (NCBI taxonomy): domain Eukaryota; kingdom Viridiplantae; phylum Streptophyta; class Magnoliopsida; order Asterales; family Asteraceae; genus Lactuca; species Lactuca serriola. The sequence continues at coordinate 376,644,560 of NC_136411.1, forward strand.
TTTGGGTCACATTGTGTCTAAAAAAGGAATTGAGGTAGATAAGGCCAAAATTGATGTTATTCAAAGCTTAGCTTATCCGACTTGTGTTTGGGAAGTTCGTTCTTTTTTAGGCCATGCAGGTTTCTACCGAAGGTTCATCAAAGATTTTTCAAAGATAACAAGACCAATGTGACAACTCTTGCAAAAGGAGGTTGATTTCGAGTTCAATGAGGCGTGCAAAGAAGCTTTTGACAAGCTCAAGGAGTTGCTTACATCTGCTCCCATCATGCAAGCACCAAATTGGGATCTCCCCTTTGAGATCATGTGTGATGCAAGCAACTATGCGATAGGCGCCGTTTTGGGTCAAAAGAATGGGAAGGCCTCCCACGTGATCTATTATGCATCAAGGACACGAGACAATGCACAAAGAAACTACTATACCACGGAGAAAGAGCTATTGGCCATAGTGTTCGCCTTGGAGAAATTTAGACAATACCTACTTGGTACCAAGGTCATAGTGTATTCGGATCACGCAACACTTAAGTACTTGATGACGAAGAAAGATGCAAAGCCGAGACTCATCCGGTGGATCCTACTGTTACAAGAATTTGACTTGGAAATCTGGGATAAGAGTGGATGCGAGAACCTCGTTGCCGATCATCTAAGCCGGATCACTTCAAATGAAACCCCTCTCCCGTTGCGGGACGAGTTTCCGGATGAGCATCTCTTTTCCCTTACTCAATCTATTCCTTGGTATGCCGATATCGTTAACTTTTTGGTCAAAAAAGGTATCCCGACACATTCACACGTGCTCAAAAAGACAAGCTCAAAAGTGATGCAAAATACTATGTGTGGGATGAGCCTTATTTGTGGAAACATTGTCCCGATCAAATCATTAGGCGATGTGTACCCCAACAAGAGCATCAATCTATTTTTCAATTCTGTCATGAATTTGCTTGTGGGGGACATTTCGGACCAAGCCGAACCTTGAGAAAGGTTCTTGAATGTGGGTTATTTTGGCCAACCATGTCACGCGACTGTTATTTGTTTTGCAAAAGTTGTGAGCGGTGCCAAAGGACGGGAAACATTTCGCAAAAGAACCAAATGCCCCAAAATCCAATCCTTGTTTGTGAAATTTTTGATGTATGGGGGATTGATTTCATGGGCCCATTTCCCGTCTCATTTGGCAACTTTTACATTTTGCTCGCGGTTGACTATGTTTCTAAATGGGTTGAAGCCAAAGCCACAAGATCGGATGATGCCAAAACGGTTATCGAGTTTTTAAAGTCTAATATTTTTGCGAGATTCGGTGTGCCTAGAGCTTTGATTAGTGATCGAGGGACGCATTTTTGTAACAAGATGATGGAGGCTCTATTGAAGAAGTACAACGTGACCCACCGTGTTTCGACAACCTATCACCCTTAAACGAACGGTCAAGCAGAGGTTTCGAATCGTGAAGTGAAGAGTATACTTGAGAAAACAGTGAATCGCTCAAGAAAAGACTGGAGTTCAAGGCTTGATGATGCCTTGTGGGCCTATCGGACTACGTACAAGACCCCGATAGGAATGTCCCCGTTTAGGTTGGTCTTTGGAAAGCCATGCCATCTTCTCGTGGAATTGGAACACAGTGCATTTTGGGCGGTCAAACAATGCAATTTCAACATCGATGAGGCGGGAAGGCATAGAAAGCTTCAACTCCAAGAGTTGGAGGAGTTGAGAAATGACTCCTATGAAAACTCAAGGATTTACAAGGAATGGACAAAGCTTTTCCATGACAAATCCATTACCCGAAAACATTTCGACCTGGGACATAGGGTCTTGCTCTATCATTCACGATTGAAATTATTTCCAGGAAAATTGAGGTCAAGATGGATAGGTCCGTTTGTTGTGTTAAAAGTCTTTGAACATGGAGCGGTTGAAATTCAAAGTGAAGAAACGGGGCAAATCTTTAAAGTCAATGGGCATCGATTGAAACCTTTCTATGAAGGTTTTAATGAAAATATCTTAGAAGTCATCCAATTGGATGCCCCGGTGTACTGAAATCAAGAAGGAAGCACGTCTCGCCAAAGACGTTAAAGAAGGGTATTTTTGGAAAACTAAAGTTTTCATCGTTTCTAGTTCCGAATAAATGCCGTGGTTGGTTCATTTTTGGATTTAACATCTTTTCTTCTTCCTTATTGAGATAACAGAATGTTGGAATTAAGGGCCTGGTGTTCGTAATGGTGAAAAAGCAAAAAAAAAAATGGAATATGTCAAGCCAGCACACGCGGTCCGCGTGTACTCGATCCTTTGTCCATGTGTTTCTTAACACGGATCGCGTGTAGTCCCTCAATCATCCGCGTCCATTATCAGCAAATAGAAGAATTTAGCCTTACACACGCGGTCCGCGTGTACTTGATCCTCCGTCCGCGTGTTTATTAACACGGACGGTGTGTAGTCCCTCAATCGTCCGTGTCCATCAACCGCAAACAGAAGAATTCCAGTCAAGTTCACGCGGACCGTGTGTCATTGGAATCTTGTCCGCGTGTTTATTAAATCAGACCGTTTGTGGGCAGGAGTCAATCGCGTATCGTGAAAGATAAATCAGAATAGCTATGGGCTTATTCACGCGGACCGCGTGTACCCGAGTCAGAGTCCGCGTGACTTGTTGACCAGCGTTGACTCATTTTTTATTAGGTTTGACCGCAATTTAAACCCCCTTATACTCTAGCCAGCCCTTTCTTCCCCACTTCTTCTTCTTCTTTTTCCCTAACCTCCATTAGAGAACCTCCATCTCCACCACTAAAGCTCACTTTCCCGTCAAACAGCCGGTCGGAATTTCGCGAGACCACCGCCATTCTTCTCCAAATTCAGAGCTCTACAAACCCCACTAAAACAACAGTCCGATCTGTTGTTGTATCTCGGGGCACCACCACCATCCCATCGCCGCTTTCCGGCCAACTTCGGCCACCTCTCGCGATTCCGACACCACCATTGTTCTCCTCTTGGACAAGGCTGCAAACCCCACCAAAAATATTTCCCAAAGCTCGCCAGAAAATTTCGCCGGAATTTCAAGCCGTTGCCGGATTCGTCGGGTTTTCACGGTAAATTGCTTCTCCCGGGATATTAAACAAAAGCTAAAGCTTGGGGTGGAGAGTTGCAAGATTGTCAAATCCTGAATTTTCGCGCGCAAACTTTGAACTTTCAACAAAAACGGGTATTTTCTTTCCTTTGTTTAATTGATCAAGATGCATGTCCGTTCATAGGCTATTGTATCAAATGAATTTACGAATCACTTCTTGCTTTGATTGTTGAATTGCTTCAGAAGTCCATAGGAAGTTAGTTGGTGATTTGGATTGACATATTGTTTGTTGAGATTGTGGTTCGTGTAGTGGTTATTTTTCGTGCAGGAAGTCCATGTCTACATCTAGGAAGCGCCCGGCTGTTGGCCGAGGCAAAGCCCCGACAAGAAATCAAAGCGATGCTCCCGATGTCCCAAGGTTTCGGGATGCCAAGGCAGCCGAAAACTACACAAAGAGCTTGCCTAGAAAAGTTGCATCTACCAAATTCGTGTGCAAGCCCACGCTTATATCACTTCGGGTTCTCGAAGGGGTCACCCAATTGTTCCGTAACATTGGGTGGGAAAACCTTCTCAACCTCATGGCGCACACTTATGAGCTCCCCACTAGAGAGTTTCTCGCCGACAGCGGGTACGACAGTGAGAAAAGGAAAGCCGCATTCCAGCTTCTAGGGGACCGAAGGTACATTGATTTTGCAACGATGGGCTTGCCTTCTTCAAACACATCCACAATTTTCGACGTCCTACCTGCTGAGTTCAATCACGAGACATTTTGGACGAAAATCACCGGGGGTATCTTCTCATGTGCCGGTCGGGATAAAGCAACCTCTATCATCCACCCATGCCTCCGTATTGCCCATCGCATCCTGGTTTGTACCGTTTTTTCCTGCAAAGAAGCCGGCCAGGTCACCAAAAATGAGCTCTTCTTCCTTTGGTGTATGACGAGGCGTGAAAGGCTGCCAATCCCGGACTTTGCTTCATTCTTCTTCCACAAATGCGCCCACATGAGATCCAAGATGTCCGATGATATTTGCATTGGGGGATTTGTCACACTTTTGGCTCGCGGTCTTGACATCGAGCTCCCTGATGAATTCCAGCCTGTTGACAGCAAAAATCTTTTGGATGAGCGCGCCCTCATAAACATGCACCACATTCGTCGCAGGAACAAGATCAGCTTCACTTGGTTTTGTCCTCAAGGGGTCGGGCATCTCATTCTTCCCGACCCTCGAGTAACCAACTTCACCTTCCACGATCTCACTCAGTGGAGACTCGCGAGGACCATCACTCAGTCAGTCAATGAGGATGTGATGCAAGATCAAGATGATGACGAGATGCCTATGGATGATGAGCCCGGTGATGAGCCCACCCATGGTCCGTAGTACGCCCAGCCACAAGCCCCTCCCGGGTACTACCCGCTTCCCCCCAATTTTGCCGAGCGGTTCGAGTCGCTTTGTGTCTCAAACCAAATCATGTCCCAGCAAATGCACCATATGTGGGGGTGGCACCAATCCCAAAACCATTTTGAGAACATCCCACTTCCGCCTCCCTATCCATACCCCCACCCACCCGTCCTTATCCCCCTCCACCTTACCCTTACCCCTACCCCCAATACCCGTATCCTCCTCCCGATCCCCCGGTTTAGGTACTTTCGCCTCGCCCCAAGCATTGAGGACAATGCTTATTTATAAGCTTGGGGTGGGATATTCCCTTTTTCTTTTTGCTTTCTCATGCATTTTAGCTTAGGTTGCATAGCATTTAGCCTTAAATTGCATTCATTTTGTTTTTACTTTTATAAAATTCCAAAAAGATTTTATTTTATTCTTTTTCTCTTTTTATTTTTGCATGGCATTTAGCTTAGGGCATTAGCATTCATGCATTTTTGTTTTCTGTTTATTCTCACCTCTCTTGGATGCCATGGAACAGGTTCATAGTTATTGTATCATTATTGGTCCAGGATCTTGTTGCTGTCTCACCCATCGAACGGGGACTACTAGCTGCAGCTTGGGATTTCATACTTGGTATCAGATGCTAGTAGCTTACAGGGGTAAGTGATCATGGCCAGGTAGTTTTCATGAAGAATTTGTTGGATTAGTGTCTAAGTCCATAGCTATTTTGGTATGTACTTGACCCGACGATGCATGGTCCTTTTGGGTTGCCTTCACCAAAGCAACTTGATAGGATGAATTATGGAGAGAAAGGATTAAGTATGATTTATATATTATGAGAATAATATATTAAATGAGAAACCATATTGTTTAATTAATATTATTCAAGAATTAATTAGTAATTAGTTTTGTGACTAAAAGAGATTAATTAAACTTAAGGGACTGGAATTGTAATTATAAGATAATTGCAATTTGGGCCATGGATTGCCTTATATTAAGGAGTGGACGAATTCTATGGGGAAGCCCATAAGAAATCGTCCAAGGCCTTAAGGAAAGGAATCTATGGGTTGCTTAGGGCTTAAGCATCCAAATTAGGGTTTCCTTGTTAGATAACCCTAACAGCCTAACTATATATACATCCCTTATGACCCAAAAACGTGGACAAGACTTCTCTAGGGTTTGTAGATGGTTTTGGGCAGCCTTCATCCTCTCTCCTCCTCATCCTCTTGCTCTTGGTGTTTGTGAACCATTAAAGGAGTGACATTTGTGACTCTAAGCTTTCTAAAGTCAATACAAGGAGGATTTGGGATTGTTATTGCTATATAACAATCAAGGTAATATCTTAAACCCATTCTCATGTTAATATGATTACTTGTATGCTAGAATTAGGGTTTATAGTCTTGGATAACTTGCATGTACAATAGAGAAACCTAGATCCAAGCATTAGGGTTTGTATGAGCACATAGGATGTTCTTAGGACCAAAACCCATCAGAATTATGCATACAATACTAACGACTGTAGGATATACTATAGCACTGAATGTCTTACCCTTGCCGTCACTACCGCCGAGAGGATCACACTTGATCATGTTAGAACCGTTAGGATGAAGCACTGGTGCTTGTCCCCGAGTAAAATCCATATCCGTCCTCTTTACATCACCATTTCTTTTTGTAATTTCCTTAGGATTTTAGAGAGCCTTTTAGTCCATACTTGGACATTTTCATAATTTTTGTTTATTATAAAAAAAATTACAAGTTTATAAAGGAGCTCACATTACATCTTTATGCTTAACACATGGTCATTTTCACACTTAGACCATTCGGATTATATTACTACCCTTTCGGTTCCACCTTCACACTTTTGGGAACCAAATTTTGAGTAAAAGGGTTTTCTTGATTTCGATTGTTAATACATTACCTTCAAGTATGGTGTATCTAGTTAAAAAAAATGGTGCAACTATCTTAGACAGGTGGCTGGTTCAATTATTGAACACATTTTCCAGCATCTCGGTCGTCCGACGTTTAATATTCATTTATTTAGGATTGTATATTTGTATATTGATCGAGTTGTTTCTTTTCACAAATTGGTGATATTAGAGAGGCTGTTGAGTCGGATACTACGGGAGGTTCGGGCCAACGCTAAGTGAGCCGATTCCTACAACGGTGCCCAAGCGATTAAACCTAGGTACACATGAGAGAAGCCGGCAGACGTGAGATCAAAGTGTGCACTTAAAGAAGAGCTCCACCCGATCCCATCCAGTCGCTTTCTCCTTGCTACAGATGTTATTCATTGTATGCATGTTCCATTGAGGCTGCGACTGACCATCCCTCCTTACTCACCTAGAGGAGTTGTCCTGGCTGTGGTTTATGATCCCATTGTCATCGGGTGAAAAAGTTGTGAGATAGCAGCGAGATTAATTCTGACCATGTTGACTAATGATGAACAGGTTCCATGGTTCTATCCATTCTTTTTATTTTTAGGGTAGTTCGTCCCAAGTTCATTTTAGTCTTGTCTTACTTGAGGACAAGTAAGGTTCAAGATTGGGGTGATTTGATAGTTTCGTTTTTATTACTTCTTTTCATAGTTTATTTTTAGTTAAAACCATCTCATTTTAGTCAATCTTCATGCATATTTTATCTTTTTGTCATTTTTCTCCTTTACCAGGTGCTTTCTAGTCTTTTGAGCTTAATTGTAGGATTTACCGAAGACTATTTGTTATTGGAGGCTTAGAAGGATGCGAGGCTTATGAAGGCATGTGATTTGCTTGTGGACTTGAAGTGGTGCGATTGGGCTAGGTGCTTGCGTAAATGAAGAAATCAATTTGGATCTAATTTATGGGCAAGGATGATGATGAGGCGGCGCGGAATCGAGCTACAAGAAAATTTAAGGAGTATTGGGTCAATCATTAGAAGGCTTTGGAATGGCAAATGGGTCTTAAAGAGTTATGATTATGGGTTGAAGTTGAAGAAATGAAGATTGGGCTTAAATGCATGTTAAATGGCCCAAGTTTCACATTCAGCTTTACCCACACGGTCTGCGTGGGTCCATACGTGGTCCGCGTGGGTTGTGCTGAGTTGTTTCCGGGTTTTGACTTGTTGACTCTATTTGTGGAAGTTTGGTGGGTAGCTTTTAGTCTCTTTTTGAATCCGGAAATTGGCTCTCCTTAGCTGGTGATTGGAGGCTCATTTGAGGGGGGGGGGGGGGGGGGGGGGAACTTGAAGAAGATACTCCATATTCTCTCTAAGAAGCTTTGGAAGATTTGAAGAATATTTGGTAGATTAGTGTAATTTCCTTTCATCTTGCATCTAAGACAATGTTTGGTATCACTAAACCCTATTGTTTTTCTTTTACCTTGGTCATGCTTGGCTAAACTTTCATTTGGTTGATTAGGGTTTGACCCATGGATGATTATTTGCTTTGAAGACTTATTATTACATTGTGTTTGAAGTTTATGGGAATGTTTTCTAGTTAAACATCTTGTTGTGTTTATTTATCTTTGATCATGAGCTTGGATGAATGGATGCTTGTTTTTGTTGACTAATTTCTTGGTTAAGTAATGGATCTTCAAATTAGTAAGCAACAAATGGTTTATATGTTTGTTTTCATTTCATTTAAACCATGGAAATATTTCCTCCATAATGATAATGTAAGCATTTGATTATCTTTTGGACTTGGTAACTCTTACAACTTAAAGCTAATTAATTTTCACAAGATTTTATGCTTCATTGATTTTATGACTTCAATTAAGGAAATGTGTTAAGAGCTCCTCTAACCATTTTCATTTCTAAGAAGAGTTGAGGCAATTTGTGCTTATGAATTGCTATAGCCAAGTTAAACCAATTCACAAGTGTTATTCCATTAAGTCTAATGATAAGTCAATTATACCATCCATGAGGTGAACCCCAAAATCAACCAATTCCACTTCATTGAATTTAATCCAATCTTTTACTTGTTTACTTGTCATATTTTCACCCTAGCTAGTTTTAATTTTTGTCAAACACTCGAAAGAACTAAACACACCCCCATTTTATTTTTATTGTTATTTTACAAAGAGATTTTTCATAGAGTTATAAATTGAACCAATCTCCGTGGATTCGACTCATTTACCACTATACACTATTTTAGTGTAAAAGAGTTAGGGTTATTTATTTTGTTGGCCTCGGTTTTGATCACCATGGATTCTCAAACACTAACTTCTTTAAGCATGGTCTAATTACCAACAATGACTAACACATAAAATTTGTAATGCAAGTTTGTTTTTTGGAAACCCAAGAAATGTCACCTCCCCAAGCAGGAATAACCCACAGCATACACAAAATTGATCATATATGTTTAATTTCCCACGTGAATTGAATTTGAGTCTCTTTAGACACATTTTTGAAACTAAAAAATCGTAACTTTAAATTTTATACATATAGATATATTAATTTGTTAATAGTTCAACTCTTTAATTAATATTAGTTATTTTAAAAGGCAAGATAATGGGAACAAAAATAATATGTAAATTGATGGAGTTGCAGCTAATATATATTATAATGGGTTTGTGTTGCCTTACAAGGACACTGCCTTCTTGTGTGCTTCCAAGGTACTTCCAGTCATTTACACATCATCCTGGCATGGCTTTGGACCTACATTTCTTGTCTCGCTCATTTTATATATCTTTGATCATTGTAGTATCAAAAGTTTCAGGCGATGCATATAAATTTGGGTTTTGTTGGATTAAATTTTATAGGCATTGGTCAAACATATAAACTTAATTATAAAAGAGATAAACATGTTCAATGTCATCTAATTTTTTAACTTCATTTTAGATGTGGAAAAAGATATTCACGAGTCGATTCATGTTTTGAACATTTATCGGTATATAAATGATTAAACAAGTCATAAATCATACAATGCTATTAATGTTTTAAAAACCGGTATAAACCGGCCGGTCGAACCAACTGGACTGGGAACAGGGGAGGAAACGGTTCAACTATCACCGGTTCTACGTTGATTTCTGGACCGGATTGAATCGACCGATTTTTAGAAAAAAAAAAAAAAAAACCAGGTTGAACTGGTCAAAATAAACCTATTAAACCGAATAAAAACACATGCAAAATAACCATTTGCATAATAAATTTTGGTGATTTTTTTTTCAAATCCATTTAGTTTTCTAAAAATAAAAACATATGATAAATGCTGTAAAGTTTTTCGATGTGTTTGTATTCATCTAAAACAATATTTCGGTATTATACTTTATTTTCTTTTTGACATATATTGATTGATTTAAACACTAAAATGTATGGTTATGTGTTATTTTAATATATTTGGATTGATCTACAACTTATTTTTATATAAATTTTAATGTTTAAATTTGTAAACGTCAAATTTATTGTTTATATATGTACGTTTGTGTAGGAAAATTTACAAAAAAAGATGAAAATTATAGAAACCAGTTGACTCAGCTGTCGAACCGGTTAAACCAGGAACCAGTAACCACAACGGTTCAACCAAAAAACCGATTTTTAAACGTTGATGCTATTTGAACTAATAACTGTCAGCTAACTGTTGTCACTGTTTTCGTCCATTATCTTCTGTTGGAATTATATATATATATATATATATATATATATATATATATATATATATATATATATATATATATAAAGGAATTTCAAGTTGATAATTTCTTTTGTATCCCATTAATGGGAGGAAAAATCTTTGTGGGTGGATAAGTTTATTCCCTTAATAGTCCATTAAAGGCTTTAGTGGATCAAATGAATGAGTCAAGTCTACGCGCGCGCCTAGCCTAACACTAGTCGACGCCGCGAGTGCACGATTTAGGCGCACTTTGCACTTCGTTGGGAGCTGAGGAGCTTTTATTTTTGACGAGTTCGGGTCAATGGTTGACCACCGTTGACTTCGTGGAGGACAAGTCAGGATATTGTGGAAGGATCAGGAAATGACTTGCGGCTTGCTTGGAGAGCAAGTCGTCGCCCTAAGGGCCAGATTATGAGGGCCCGTTTCATGCCTTCTAGGGTTTCGATACCTATAAATATTGCTCCCTAGGAGCCGTATTTGACACTCACAAAAATTCAAAGCTCTCTCCCTCTCTCTGCGGTTTTCTTCCAGTTTCCAAGTATTCACTTTGTGTTTATCGATTTCCAGTGCTGTTGGAAAATCTGTAGATCTGCATTAAATCCCAGGGTATTCTATTGCTTATAACCAATAGAAACGAAGTAAAAACCTTTAACGACAGGAGTTCAATCCGTGCAGTTATTCCACGTTCAAGATCAACCGTCAACAGGTCCCTTTTACATTATTGTTTTGTTTTTTTTTTTTAATTTCGTCCAATAATAGGACACTTTCCGTCTACCTTTCTTATAATTATATCTAATTGAAAAGGATTAATCAGGTTTCTGGACGAAACTTGGTAATCATAATAATAATAATTGGATTTATTATTCGCAACTAATCGACATATAACTCTCAATATTAATTGTCGGTTTCCTTGTTTGTCTATTAGTTTGATTTACAACAATCTTAAAGGTTTTTATTTGTGTTTATATTTCAACAGACTAATGAAAACTCAAATCCCAATGGCTAGTCTCCACTACATGAACCAATAATTTTCCAAGCTTGACCGGTTTGATGGTCAGAACTACACCCGATGGGCTGACAAGGTCAAGTTCATGCTTCATGTACTGAAGCTCGCCTATGTTTTGGACCCAAAACTAGCCCCAATTCCTGCTAGTCCAATTCCCGAGGCGGGGAAAACTATGGATCCAACGATCATCTTTGATCTGGAAAAGCAAAGGGTTATGCGTAGAGAGTATGAGGAATTGTGTGTGGATCACATCAAGAACTCACTGTCTGATCGAATCTATGATCTTTATGCGCCGGTCAAAGATTTGAGAGAGCTATGGAGTGCTTTGAAACTCAAGTACAAGGCACACGGGGAAGGTACCAGCAAGTACCTAGTGTCAAAGTACCTAGAGATTCAAATCGCTGATGACAAACCTATCATGGAGCATGTGCATGAACTCCAGCTCATGGTCAATAAGTTGAACGCGCTCTCCATCTCGATACTAGAATTCTTTCAGGTTGGTGCAATCATTGCAAAATTACCACCCTCTTGGAAAGACTTCTCTAAGAGAATGATGCACAAATCTGAGTACCACTCCTTGGATGATCTGATGAAACACCTTCGCATTGAGGAGGAAACTCGCATCAGGGAAAAGCAAGGTAAAGTCGGATCGAGTGTGCATCATGTGTCAGCTGGGGTTCTGGTTATAAGACCAAGTCTGGGGGAAAAACAAAAGGAACTTGGGACCCAAGAAACAAAGCTTCAAGAAACCAAGTCATCAGAATCCTAACTCAAAGCCGAAGAGAACCGAACCTTGCCACGTCCGCGGAGAGATTGGGCACTATGTAAGAGAATTCAAGGATCAAAAATCAGGACCGATAGCACATGCACTCGAGCAGGCGACTAACATGGTGGCAGGTGTGAACATTGGAGAGATTTACATGGTCTCTTTACTTACCCGAGCAATCTGTGCTCGAGGATGGTTCGTAGACACTGGAGCCATTGTGCATGTTTGTGGCCAACAAGGGAGCTTCTGCACTTACCGTCCAATGCCACCAGGAACGGTAATTGTATGTTTTGATGGTCAAAGAGTTAAAGTTCAAGCGATAGGTGATGTTTGTCTGAAATTCACGCGTGGTGAATGGGTTACCCTTCGAGATGTTCTTGAAGATTCATACTATCTCTAAAGGGTTGGTTTATGCTGACAAGTTTGACAAGGGTGGGTTTAAGATGGTGCTTTTGAATGGCAAAATTGTGATCACTAAGGGAAAAAGATATGTTGGGAAGGCAAACAATTGTTATGGGATGTATCGTTTGTGACTTTGTGATGAGGGTAGTTTGAGTGGGCCATGTTTTGAGAGTAATAATGCTAGTACGAGTGTTGTGGTTGTGTCTTGTGTTACTAGTAATGATGTAATTGGTAGATTGGTTGCTAATGTGAATGAAGTGAACTTTTTTGGTTATTTTGTTTATTTAATTTATTTATGGCATAAACGTTTAGCACACACTAATGTTAAAAATATTGAAAATATGCAATCTAAAGGAATGTTAAAATATAACTCAAAAGATTTTGAAAAATGTGAAACTTGTGAGAAATCAAAGTTTACAAAGAAACCATTTCCATTAGTTAAGAGAAATACATTATTACTTGAGTTGATTCATGCTGATATATGTGAATTAAATGGAATACTTACTCGAGGAGGAAAAATGTATTTCATCACATTTGGAGATGACTCCAGTCGCTATCTACATGTTTTTTTGCTGAGATCAAAAGATGACATTTTTGATGCATTTAAACGGTATAAGGTTGAAGTCGAAAATCAACTTGAAAGATACATCAAAATTCTTCGCTCGGACAGAGTCAGAAAATATTTCAACCAATAGTTTGAAACATTTTGTGAAGAGAATGGAATCAAACATGAGAGGACTTCACTATATACTCCCCAGCGGAATGGTTTGGCTGAAAGAAAGAGCCGAACCCTTTCTGAGATGGTCAACTGTATGTTGAACCAATCGGGTCAACCAACAATCTGTGGGGGGAAGCACTATTTACTGCTTGCTATGCTCATAATAGGATCACTAGTCGTGTGATTCCTACAAGCCCTTATGAGTTGTGGAAAGGTAAAAAGCCTAACGTAGACTATTTGAAAGTGTGGGGTGTGTTGCTTATTATTGGACTCCCAATCCTAAGTGAACCAAATTAGGAGCATGATCTAATAAGAGTATATTTATTGGATATGCTCGCAATAGAAAAGGTTACCGATTAGTAGATATTGAATCAGGTGTTGTTGTGGAATATAGAGATGTGAAATTCATTAAGGACAAGTTTTCTAGGGATGAGTAAAACTCCAGTCATACAACACCTACATGTACTTCTCGAGAAATACTCCCACCTTGTCACACCCCGAACCAGACGGCGGAAACGTCCGAGGGCTCGCGTGACTTAAATTGAATATCATTACAATGAATATACATGAATAATAACATAAACATCACCATGCATAAATACATCACAACTGGCATTGTTCACATCAAGTACATTGTTTAAACATTACATATCCATAACATAAATTGTTTGATAGTTTTCCAAAAGCATAATTCCCTAACATATTTGGTATTACTCCTCAGCTTACCTGTTACCTGAGAATACAAATTATTTTGAAAAACGTCAACATATGGAATGTTGGTGAGTTCATAAGCATGGTCGTTGTGAAAAACGTTTTGTGTAGTTTCATAAAAACCCAGAAAATCTGATATTTTCTGAAAAGACAATTGTTTATACCAAAGTGTGAAGATCCATAGGTTTATGCATGAATGATTTCAAAGCGTGTAAAAATGAAAAGTTTTGGCTTATAGTTATTGAAAAGTACAAATGAATGATGTTGACTTCCTCGAAAAACCCGATGTTTTCCAATCCGAAAATATAGTTGTTTCAACTTGTTATATCGTCACAACGAATGATTATGATTTTTCCTTAAATTGCTCGGATAGTCTTAGATTTGTTTATGTGAGTTGTTATAACCATGCATGATAATGACTAGTTCGTCTGTCTTGGCATTCTAATGAACGTCGGAATTGATCTTAAAATTTTGTCACCCTAGATTGGCCGAGTCTAACTGTAGCGAACAGCTGAGGTGTGGGGGAGTTACCCCCGTATAGATCTATACACAAACTCTTGCTCTCCCTCCAGGAGACTTTGATTATAACTACAGACTACAAACGACCCATAGAGGTGTTGCCCGCTATTACTCACTGAATCTAACTTGAATTTGATTACCATTGATTAACGACCTGTATATATTTACTGAATTAAAGGTAGGCCTAATAAACGAGGGGAAGAGGATTACAAAGTCCTACTAATCCCACATATTATTTATGGCTATCATGTATACGAAGGGCACGATGACCCATTTTACATTTGATTTATTTGGACCTTACTAGCAATGCTAATGGGCCACTAAGGCCCAATAGCACTTGAATGCCATTGAAGGTCCCTTAAATATGAAATTGGGTCATTGAAGGCCCAATAAACATATATTATTATCATTTGGGCCCAAAAGTCATGTTAATAGGTCACAAAGGCCCAATAAGCATTATTAGGAGCTCTCAAGCCCAAAGATTTGAATATTTATTTATTTTAGGTATTGTATAGTTGGTGGAATGTTTGATTGAACAATTGCTAAATTTGTATCGGCACACGGCCGGTCGGTTGCTCATAACGATATTTAGAATTATATGTATATTCGTCTTTTTATTTTCTTGAGTTGTAATTTGGTGTTTTTGACTCAATATCTTAAAAATAAAATAATTGACTCAAAAATATTGTTTTGACCCCTTTCAGCCCTTCTTTAATAAAAATGATGATTTTAGTCCCTTATATAAAAAAAGACATTTTAGGCCCTTAGACAATTTTCTTGTCATTTTTGACCCATAGACTTGTTTAAATGGTGATTTTAGCTCAAAATTTACTCCTTGGCAGTTTCAGCCATTCCAGTAAGGAGTTTTTCAGTTTAATCCCAAACTTTCGCAACTTTTAAAATTTTGGCCCAAAATCCAATAAGTTTACATTTTTTATCCTTGTTTGGAAAATAAAGCATTTTAACCCCTGAATCAGTTTTCTTTACCCTTTTTACCCCCTGTTTTGAGAAGTTTATCATTTCAATCCCTTGAAGATTGTATTTTTCGCAATTTTTTAGTTAATGGGCCGAAAAGCCCAAAATTTGGCCTATTAAGCTATAAATTTCATTTCTAGCCCTTAAAAGAGTATGATATTCATAAGAACATTTATTTTTACTGTTTTGACTCTTTTAGTCCTTAAGAAAACCATGAATAGCAATTTTCAACTCAACTTTTGTTTATTTGACAAATATAGCCCAAAAATGAGTTTTATGTTGCAATATGTTTATTTTAATCTTCGAGGGTAATTTTCCTTACTTGTATAATGTAATATATCCTAGATCATGTTTATCTTCCTCCTAGAGTCATAGATCTCGAGATTTCTATTCTTTTAGACACATATTTACCACATAAACACAAGAAATCACACATATCATACAAAAACACATAGATCTGCACATTTTACTTGTATCCTTCCCCATAAAACATATGAAAACCGAAAATAGAGGGGTATGGACTCACCTTTTCTTGTGTATCTCGGTTTTGAAGAAGAAATGAAAGAAAATGGTGAGATTTTTCGGCCTAGCAAGCTTCTTGGAAGATCTTTGGCTTAGATGTGTTCTAAGAAGCAATATCACGAATTTTTGTATGAGTTAAGGGAGATTTTGAGGAAATCAAGAAGTTAAAGTATGGATCAAACAACAACTTACCAAGGATTTGTGATATTAAGAAAAGATCTCCTTGTAGCCCCTTGTGAATCTCGAAATTTTGGTGGAAGTGAAGGAGTTCTAGAGAGAGTTTTGAAGAAACTTTGAAATGGTGATGGGGTGTGTGTGTGTGTTTCGGCTGAATTAAGAGGAGAAGAGGGGAGAAGAGAGAGAGAGAGAGAGTTGCATGGATGTATGGGATTGAGTATTGTTTAGTGGTTAGTTTGCATGTATTACCTCCATGTATTAGTGAAGTGGAATGGCTTGGATAATTAGCCATTTTCCCCTTTTTTGTTTTCTTCTTGGGCCGAGAAAGAGAGAATAAGGAAAGATTTTGGGCCCTTTGTGCTTAAGTCCGTATTAGGGGCCCACTTTGATGATTTTCGGCCCAATTGGTCTTTGGAGGTGATTCATGGCCCAATATAATTCAAAGAATGATTTTTATGGCTCATTAGGGCTAATTAAGTTTGTTATGGCCCAATAAGGCTCATCAAAGATAACTAGTTCATTCTAGGCTTGTGAGGCCCAAAATATTAAGTTTCATGCAAATGGGTCCAATTAGGGTCCTTTTAAGGGTCCTAAGCCCAAAGTAGTCAAGTTGGAAGCTTTTTGGTCCATTAGGCCCAATAAGGAAATCCTAGTCCATATGGACTTAAACCGGGATTTACTTTAGGGTTTCCAACCTTTGTTGACTATTTGAATGTTTGTGTAGAGTGTTTGATGAAAATTTGTTATCATTGATTAAGCATCATACATGTTTTTAAGTTTTAGTCACATTGTTGTTCTTTGATAAGTGCTTACAATGCATCAAAATTCCTAGTTGTGACACACCTCCTCTTATTGTGGAGGAACCAAGGAGAAGTACTAGGGCTAGAATAGAGAAAAGTTTTAGAGATGATTTCTATTCTTATTTGGTCGAAGGAGCACAAAAGAAAGTGACAAGAGAGGTCATCTTCACCATTAACTTGGATGATGATCCTAAGAACTTTACTGAATCCATGACATCTAGAGATGCACCTTTGTGGAAGGAAGCCATCAATGATGAAATGAACTCAATTATGCGTAATGGAACTTGGGAGTGAGTTGATCTACCCAAAGGGAGGAGACCCATAGGATTGAAATGGATATTCAAGAGAAATTATCACCCAAATGGATCCATATCCGCCTATAAAGCAAGATTAGTTGCTAAGGGCTATAGGCAGTGATAAGGGATCGATTATTCTAATACCTATGCCCCAGTTGCTAGGATTAGTTCTATTAGAAATATCATAGCAATATCAACTTTGAAAGGATTGTACATCCATCAAATGGATGTGAAGACAACCTTTCTGAATGGTTATTTCAAGGAGGAGATTTAATTGGAGTAACCTGAAGGTTTCGTGATACATGGACAAGAAACAAACTATGTAGACTTATTAAATCCTTGTAAGGGTTAAAGCAAGCTCCCAAACAGTGGAATGAGAGATTTGACACCACTATAATTGATTTCGGATTCCAACATAATAGTGCTGACAAGTGTATTTATTCTAAATGCTCTTCCGAATACACAATTGTTATATGTATTATGTTGATGATATGTTGATCATTGGCACTCACTTAGAAGGTATTCTTAAGATGAAGAAATACCTATCCTCGACTTTTGAGATGAAAGATATTGGAGAAGTTGATATAATTCTTGGTATCAAGGTGAAAAGGACAGGCGGCCAGATTTCTCTGAGTCAATCTCATTAGATTGAGAAAATTCTGACAAAGTTTCAACATTTGAATACTAAGGAGTTCAACACTCCCTTTGATTCAAGTGTGAAACTAAATGTAAATTATGGCCGAGCAGTGGCTCAACTTGAATATGCAAGAGCAGTTGGAAGCATGATGTATGCTACACATTGCACTCGACCTGACATCGCATTCATTGTAAGCAAACCTAGTCAGTATACTATCAATCCTGGGACGGAGCACTGGAAAGCTGTGGGTAGAGTATTGGGATACCTAAAAAGGACAAGTACTTTTAAGCTGATGTATTCGTCATCTAAAAAAAATACTTGAATGTTATTATGATGCTAGCTGGATAGATCATACCAGTGATTCAAAATCAACAAGTGGTTGGATTTATACTCTAGCCGGTGGTGCTATTTCTTGGGAAAGCAAGAGACAGACATGTATAGCTCATTCAACGATGGAAGCGGCGTTAATTGCCTTAGCAGCAACGGGCAAAGAGGCAGAGTGGATTTGAGATCTACTTATGGATATCCGTCTGTGGGATATTCCAATGCCTTCAATACCTATGTACTGTGACAGTGAGGCCACACTATCTAAAGTATATAATGCGGTATATAATGGGAAGTTGAGACATATAGGTTTGAGACACAATTTTGTGAGATAACTAATTGAACGTGGTACCATTAAGGTTGTCTATGTCAATACAACTAGGAACTTGGTAAATCCATTTACCAAACCTTTGATGAGAGATTTGGTTACATCTACCACGAGAGTCATTGGTCTAAAACCACAATAGATTCGCTTAGTGATGGATACCCAACTTGACATTAGTTCTCCTAATTCTCAAGTTTAAAGGGTAACAATAAATTCACTAACGATAGAAGATACTATCATTAATGATAGATCTATGTGAGGTAGGATAGTACATCGTTTTCGAGAACGAGGTTGAGTTACGAATCTTAACGAAGGTTTGGAAACATCTAACCAACGAAGATGTTGTAAAACTTTTCCTATATGATCTAGACGTGGTGCCGCCTCGAGTGAAGATTAGTGGTTTATCTTCTAAAGGGTCATGAAAAGGGTTTATAACGCGTGACCATATTAGCGCTCAGGGAGAACACAAAGACGACTTGTGATGTGTGGGGGTAAATTGGAGAGGTCATTAAGGTTCGTGGTTTAAACCTATAAGGATACCATTGAATCGGTCTCTTCTTGTTTGTTCTCATTAAACTATGGTTTAATCTTCGTGACATCATCTATCTGAGTGAAAGGAAACTTTCCAACTTGGTGGGGGATTGTAACGTCCCAAAAATCAAGGGTAAAAATTTCATTTTTAATGTAACTAAAACATTGATACCATTTAATTAAAACAATCAAATCATAGTCAATCAAATCGTTTATCAGAGTTTATCCCAAAATCATTCATTGCGGAAATCATAGGTGTGTGCACTGCGATCAATCCGAGCTCTCCTTTCCAACACGATGATACCTGAAACCATAAACAAAACCTGTAAGCACGAAGCTTAGTGAGTTTCCCAGAGCATACCATTCACACAAACCACATATCACATATCCTGTAGCTATAAAAACTACACACATATCATATATATTGTTAGCTATAAAAGCTACCATATACCACATAAGCCTTGCATACATAGAACCTGAAATAGTGCCATGGGCTACCCCACATGGTCTTTACCTAGGACTGCTATGGGCTACCCCACATGGTCTTACATCCAATGTCATGGGCTACCCCACATGGTCTTTACCTAGGACTGCCATGGGCTACCCCACATGGTCTTACATCCAATGCCACGGGCTTCCCCCGGGGTCTTCCCTGCCAATACCATATATAACCAAATAGCATATCATGCATCACATAAATATCTACACATAACACGTACATAAAACTGTAAGGATGTCATGGGCTACCCCCAGGGTCTTATACCATTGTGCCATGGGCTACCCCACATGGTCCTCCATGCAAGCATCACAAAGACATCTAGCATATCACATATCACATAGTTACTAGCATACCACCTAGCATGAAGCTAACTATCATATCAGACAACATAAGACGGGCCGGCCTTGGTGCCTTAGACCCATTGGTATGGTGAGAAGACTCACCTGCACCTGTCGGCTGAAGAAGTAAGATCACGCTGCTCCAACCACCGACACGAACTCCTCCACTGGTCAACACCAAATAACTGAACTCAATAAATATCAGTCATTACCAAAATACCCCTGGAATTCAACTGGTCAACTCTTGGTCAAAGTCAAATTCCCGGTCAAAGTCAACCTTCCAAGTCAACCCTACTCGCCGAGTTTGCCTACTGACTTGCCGAGTTCATACGCTCAGAGTCCTTCCATTTGCGACTCGACTCGCCGAGTCTACCGATTTCCGAGTCCTGCCCTGTCCAACTCACTGAGTCCCCACTCAACTCACTGATCCGAGTCTCAACGTGAAGGATTTGGGGTTTCGTGACTTGACTCGCCGAGTCCAAGAACAGACTCACCGAGTCCAAGGCATTCTTCAACAGACTCGCCGAGTTATTCTTCCAACTCGCCGAGTTCCTGCCCATCTTCATCCAACTTGCCGAGTCCACCCATGTGACTCCCCGAGTCGCTTCAGTTCTTAATCTATTCGATGGATTTTCGAGACACTCAGGGTCTCCAAACTATAGATCCATTGTCCTAGATCATGCCTCACACGTAAAGTTGCAAACTTTACGTGATAGCAAAGAGATATAGGCCCAAAACACACCATGGCTAGGGTTTATGACAAAGGGGCTTCACCAATCATTCAAAGACTGGAACTTTATGACATTTAGGACCATCTCCAGTCTAGATCTGAGGTAGCAAACTCAGATCTAACCTCCAAACCCGAAATGACTCTTTACCATACCAAAAATGCCCCAAATCTCAGGAAGTGATGAATCTAGATGCAAGAAGAGCCCAAGGAATAGATAATTACCTCCAACATATGCTCCAACTGAAGTAGTTTCCTGATCTACACCACTCCCTTGCAGTAAGCCCTTTGAACCTTCAAGCTTCTTCCACTAGAACACCTTTCCAAACTTAAATCTCTCTTCAATGGCCTCACACACACGAGCTAGGGTTTCTCGGCCTCAAGGGGGTGCTAAGGAGGCTTAGAGAAGTACATAAAGTCCTTTAAATAGGTTGCAACCCCCGGGATTAGGGTTTTCTCTCTTTAGCACCAACCCGTCGAGTCCAGCCGCCGACTCGGCGAGTTGGTCACTAAAACTGCCGCCAAAACCCGCTCCTACTCGGTGAGTAAGTGTGCCTACTCGTTAAGTCCCTCTTTTGAAATTACATTTTTGCCTTTTGAAATTCCGAGATGTTACAACTCTCCCCCACTTAAATTGGGCTTCATCCTCGATGTCCGTTCCATCTAGCAACTCCATAACCCCTCCCACGACGTTTCTAATCGTTGCATACTTTTTCTGATCGGCCTAAACATCGAAATATCAACCTTGGAGTAATCCGATCATTACTACCTTCGAGTACAATGCTCTTACTCAACCGGTAATCCTTCTGGTACCACCCGAGCACTTATAATTGGCATCCAAGGGGTTCAACCCTTTATCCTGCGTTGTCGTTGGCCTTACCAAGGCAACCAAATCAACCCCTGCTGGCTCCTAAAACCCGAAAATGAGATGGATTCCTTGCAACATAATCACGTTATTTAATCCGAAACCTGAAACGTCGAGATGGTATGTCCCCCCCCCTGACAGACCGTTTAACCTGCATCATTTCTGCATTCATTGCACTTATCTCCCAGCAGGCTACCTAACCCCTGATATCATCTAATCCAACTTTAGTCATCATACGAATATCGAGAATGCAAGCAGCTCCACGTATGTACCCCAAAATCACCCTAGTCGCTCCCACTCCTCTTGCTACTACGAAACTGCTTTCCCGAAGAACGACCGGGACCTCCCTAGTCCCAACTTGACTGTCCACTGTCCGAAACACCGGACACCTTCCCGATTGCTGATCAAGAGACACATGCTCCACAATCCCACGTGACCTCTGAAGGACACCTCGTCTGACAATAACCGCCCTGGCGATACCTGTTCTCTCAATTCCTTCACTCCTTTGATCCATCCGATCATGACAGGATGACAACCCATCGCCACTGAATCCGACGCAAAATGAGTGCCACAAGAACAACTGTGGTCTTTCATCATACTCGACCTCCCTCGACCTGCCTTTTCCTGGTTAAACATGTCGTGGTCCCATTACATACCAACTCGCATCACACCGTGATGGCTTGAGCTACCATCCAACCAAACCCATTCATTACCCTGGTATCCTGCATTTGATGCCCTTGGCATCTTACGCTCTATAATCTCATCTTACTGAAACAAAGTCCTGTACTGAACATGCACGAACCCCAATTCGGAATCTTTCTGAAACGAGTCGATACCCTGCTACTACCTCGAGATTCATAATACACCATAACTTCCGACGTCCTCTTCATGACTGATAGGTAATCACCCTTAGCCGATCCCTGAGACTACCAGTCTCTCATCTGGTCCAACCACTAGGTTTCCAAGAGATCAAAAACCAAGACTACCCAGCCGTATCCATACTGCATCATGTACCACATATCCACCAGATCCTGCAACTCGAGGTCCACCCTTGACTCAACAGTCTCTACCATTTCCATTCTAAAATGCCATACCCATCCGGGCTCGTCCATGGATAATCCATCGAATAACCCCTCCGATCCTGATTTTACTTAAGTTGTGGCTTTCCCACGACTTGCGAACTGATCTATGGTAAACCCAATCAATCGATGAACTCATGAATGCTACGGCTAACCCGTAGCCTTACAACACTGTCACAGTGAATGCTACGACTCCCACGTAGTCTTACAACACTTTCATAGTGAATGCTACGTCTCCCCCGTAGTCTTACAACACTTCCACAGTGAATGCTACGGCTCCCCCGTAGTCTTACAACACTTTCACAGTGAATGCTACGGCTCCCCCGTAGTCTTACAACACTTTCATACTACATGATCGCTGCCTATGACCCTACTGCTCACTTATCAATCCGAATGCATCTCACTGTTGAGCACCCACGTATTCTATCCTCTCAAACTGAACTCAATTACCGACTGGAACACTACCTGGTTCCCTTCCCCAAAGCCTGCAATATGTCGTCAGAAGGACGTGATCCAAATTCCGGAGAGTTTCCCGAACTCCCATCCCACGATATCCAATACTCAGTTAGCCCTTAAGGCCACCTTTCCTCCCCAAAAAGGGAAAATATGAGACGCATCCACATCTCACTCTCGCTTTTATCCTGGATATCTGAATGATTCTCCCCCACTTACATTCGACTAAGTCCGCTTGGCACATGAAAATTGAAGGATTCCCAAATCCTCTCTCTCTCTCGTTCCAATGATCAATTTGCTGTCGGCCGGTGCCTAACAAAGCTAGAACACCATGAATAACCCTTCCCCAAAACAACAAAACTCCCAAAAACCCACTAGCATCTCTGAATCCCAATCATATCAATGGATTGAGATGCTTTAAATACTGACATACTCGGTTCTTGCTGACCAAAGGTCAGATGGTCTAACCAAAACTTCATCAACGATTCTCTCTTCCCTTGACAACCTCGAAATCCTTTCCAAACATGATAGCTAAGGTTACTGGAACCTAGTCATAATTCCTTCATATAAGCCCTTAAACCAATCTCGACCATACCCAAAATGGCATGCACGTATTGAAAACTTCGAGATAACTGGAGTCGGTGCCCTCACTGCTCCTCTCTGATCGTCAAGTAGTTGACTTTCCTGTCACCCATCTGCCCTTAATGACAATATGACAGACTTGCCCCCTATGGGCATTCCCTGCTGACGTGGCCAAACCTGCTACACCTGTAGCTACCTAGATCACCGAACAGCCTCCGACAATGACTCGGAGCAATCACGGTATATGCAGAATCCACTCCGCAAGATACATCCGTCTGAAGATTCATCAAGGATTCCTCGGCGTGCTGGCTGGCACCTGATACTCTTACTAACTTAAACAATAGTAGAAAACCGACCCGAGATCTAACTATCATACTCCCCAAGTAATATATTACTGATACCACCGGAAATGACCGAAGATAGCATATCCGCAAACATCTGAAGGACTCCTGAACATCTCCTCCTGAGTCACCTCGACCATCTGGAAAACATGATGCAACACTTCATCTCGATCCCAATGGCAATCCAATCCCTTGTAACGAAGCTCCATCACGTATTTTTTGCAAGTGTTGTACCGAATCCAGCCCTGTTGGCCTCTCAAAGCTGATCCAAACTCCTGGATCCCCTCCCGAGATCCTCCACTATAGGCACCTGAGCTGGTCCCCTTTTCCAAAGGTGACCCTAATCAATCCCTGCTCTCGAACTCTAGAAGTCATAACATTCAGGGTATCGCACCCTGACACACTCACCAGCTCAATCGTCCACGACCGATCTGCAATAAATGGAGCAATCTATGTTCTTGACCAGGTACAAACTATCCCCAAGACAAGGTCTTTAACTCCAAAAGTGCAATAGATCGCACCATCAATCCTTGCCGCCTGATGCAAGAGATCCAATGCGAAATCCAACTCCTGGCAGTCCTTCTGCTAACTGGCTCTCTACCGGAGTCAGGACCAAACCCTGGTCTTTCCCCCTTGCGTGCTTATCTGCATTTTGCACTGCAGCTATCCCCACAGTCCACTCATAACCACAAATTGCTTTCCCAGGTTTCTTGGATTCTTCGAGACTTTCCCCGATTCGAGTATGGATCCTGTGCTTTCAATAGTACGGGCCCAATACTACCTTCCACACCTATCCATACTTTCCTCTAGAATCACCCCAAATCCTCTAAGTCACCTACTTCCCTGATGTACTAAATGTCTGCTAAACAGCAGCACAATGGCCATTAATGCATCTCCTAGGTCTCCCCCTAGGCTCCCAACCACACCGAACCGCCCCACTAACTCACTGGAGCATATCCTAGGCTTTCCTAGGTTCTCGACCTCGCCCTGCCATCAACTGCTAAGGAACTCCGCACGATTCCAGTCATCTACCTCCTGGATATCATCACATCCACTTAGTAGCTGACTCCCATCACTAAAGAGTCCCACAAAGCACAAAGCAAGCAGCATTCGTGAAGACGCACTCCTGACACTAATCTCATCCTAGGGTAATCCCCGACCCACAAATGATCATGGAATATCCGGCCCACGTACTACAACCCAAGTTGTCCACATCCACCCTCGCTGACTGCAGCCTTATGCATGCAAATTGTACACAGAACAGGAAACGATCCGCACCAATTATTCTATGGCCATGAGATCCTAACCGTATACAATTCTAAAACATACACGTAACAGTTACCAATATCAATAATCATTCTCAGTCTAGCATGGCATCCAGCATCCCAAGGCTACAAACATCACATATCAAGCCAATCTATCGCTGACTACTCAGCACTAGCATGCAAGTCTAAGAGCTCATATAGCATACAAAGACATCTCTCCTAGCCCTAACTAGCATGCGATATTCAGATTCATCACCAAGTAATAACAGATAACAGATGTGGGTATTATAGGGAAACTTACTTGAGCCTGGCTGATTGCATGCACCACACCTCTTCGTTTCTTAGAAAACTTTTCCTTGAAAACATTTTCCTTTAAAACCTTACAGATCCCTAGTCTGAGTCCAGACACACCCGAAAGTATGTCCGAATCCCTCAAACCAAGGGTCTGATACCAACTTATAACGTCCCAAAAATCAGGGGTAAAAATTTCATTTTTAATGTAACTAAAACATTGATACCATTTAATTCAAACAATCAAATCATAGTCAATCAAATCGTTTATCAGAGTTTATCCCAAAATCATTCATTGCGGAAATCATAGGTGTGTGCACTGCGATCAATCCGAGCTCTCCTTTCCAACACGATGATACCTGAAACCATAAACAAAACCTGTAAGCACGAAGCTTAGTGAGTTCCACAGAGCATACCATTCACACAAACCACATATCACATATCCTGTAGCTATAAAAACTACACACATATCATATATATTGTTAGCTATAAAAGCTACCATATACTACATAAGCCTTGCATACATAGAACCTGAAATAGTGCCATGGGCTACCCCACATGGTCTTACATCCAATGCCATGGGCTACCCCACATGGTCTTTACCTAGGACTGCCATGGGCTACCCCACATGGTCTTACATCCAATGCCACGGGCTTCCCCTGGGGTCTTCCCTGCAAATACCATATATAACCAAATAGCATATCATGCATCACATAAATATCTACACATAACACGTACATAAAACTGTAAGGATGTCATGGGCTACCCCCAGGGTCTTATACCATTGTGCCATGGGCTACCCCACATGGTCCTCCATGCAAGCATCACAAAGACATCTAGCATATCACATATCACATAGTTACTAGCATACCACCTAGCATGAAGCTAACTATCATATCAGACAACATAAGACGGGCCGGCCTTGGTGCCTTAGACCCATTGGTATGGTGAGAAGACTCACCTGCAACTGTCGGCTGAAGAAGTAAGATCACACTGCTCCAACCACCGACACGAACTCCTCCACTGGTCAACACCAAATAACTGAACTCAATAAATATCAGTCATTACCAAAATACCCCTGGAATTGAACTGGTCAACTCTTGGTCAAAGTCAAATTCCTGGTCAAAGTCAACCTTCCAAGTCAACCCTACTCGCCGAGTTTGCCTACTGACTCGCCGAGTTCATACGCTCAGAGTCCTTCCATTCGCGACTCGACTCGCCGAGTCTATCGATTTCCGAGTCCTGCCCTGTCCAACTCACTGAGTCCCCACTTAACTCAGTGATTCGAGTCTCAACGTGAAGGGTTTGTGTAACATCCCCCACTAGCACGTATCATAATATTGTCCGCTTTGGGCCACTCGGCACGAGGACTTCCCAGGGGGTCACCCATCCTGGTACTACTCCCGCCCAAGCACGCTTAACTGCAGAGTTCTTATGGGATTTGCTGCCCTCACGGCTTTAAAACGCGTTGTGATAGGGAAGGTATCCACACCCCTTATAAGGAATGCTTAGTTCTCCTTCCCAGCCGATGTGGGATCAGATCTAACCCACTTTCACCCCCCATTAAAGGGTTTGACGTCCCCGTCGAACACATCAACCCGTGCCCTGGCTCTGATACCATTTGTAACATCCCCCTCTGGCACGTATCACAATATTGTCCGCTTTGGGCCACTCGGCACAAGGACTTCCCAGGGGGTCACCCATCCTGGTACTACTCCCGCCCGAGCACGCTTAACTGCAGAGTTCTTATGGGATCTGCTGCCCTCACGGCTTTAAAACGCGTTGTGTTAGGGAAGGTATCCACACCCTTTATAAGGATGCTTAGTTCTCCTTCCCGTCGATGTGTTCGACGGGGACGTCGAACCCTATAATGGGGGGTGAAAGTGGGTTAGATCTGATCCCACATCGGCTGGGAAGGAGAACTAAGCATTCCTTATAAAGGGTGTGGATACCTTCCCTAACACAACGCGTTTTAAAGCCGTGAGGGCAGCAGATCCCATAAGAACTCTGCAGTTAAGCGTGCTCGGGCGGGAGTAGTACCAGGATGGGTGACCCCCTGGGAAGTCCTCGTGTCGAGTGGCCCAAAGCGGACAATATTGTGATACGTGCCAGAGGGGGATGTTACAGTTTGGGGTTTCGCGACTTGACTCGCCGAGTCCAAGAATAGTCTCATCGAGTCCAAGGCATTCCTCAACAGACTCGCCGAGTTGTTCTTCCAACTCGCCGAGTTCCTGCACATCTTCATCCAACTCGCCGAGTCCACCCATGTGACTCGCCGAGTCGCTTTAGTTCTTAATCTGTTCGGTGGCTTTTCGAGCCATGCAGGGGCTCCAAACTGTAGATCCACTGTCCTAGAGCATGCCTACATTTAGGACCATCTCCAGTCTAGATCTGAGGTAGCAAACTCAGATCTAACCTCCAAACCCGAAATGACTCTTTACCATACCAAAAATGCCCCAAATCTCAGGAAGTGATGAATCTAGATGCAAGAAGAGCCCAAGGAATAGATAATTACCTCCAACATATGCTCTAACTGAAGTAGTTTCCTGATCTACACCACTTCCTTGCAGTAAGCCCTTTGAACCTTCAAGCTTCTTCCACTAGAACACCTTTCCAAACTTAAATCTCTCTTCAATGGCCTCACACACGCACGAGCTAGGGTTTCTCTGCCTTAAGGGGGTGCTAAGGAGGCTGAGAGAAGGACATAAAGTCCTTTAAATAGGTTGCAACCCCCGGGATTAGGGTTTTCTCTCTTCAGCACCAACTCGTCGAGTCCAGCCGCCGACTCGGCGAGTTGGTCACTTAAACTGCGACCAAAACCCGCTCCGACTCGGCGAGTAAGTGTTCCTACTCGTCGAGTCCCTCTTTTGAAATTACACTTTTGCCTTTTGAAATTCCGAGATGTTACAGGGATTATTGGAATTATATATATATAAAGGAATTGTAAGTTGGTAATTTCCTTTGTATCCCATATTGGTGGGAGGAAGAAATCTTTGTGGGTTTATAAACTTATTCCCTTGATAGGCCATCAAAGGCTTTAGTGGATCAAAGGAATGGTCCAAGCCCACGCGCACGCCTAGCTTAGCCTAGAACTAGCAGACACCGTGAGTGTACGAAATGACGCGATTTAGGCGCACTTTGGTTTCTAGGGGCCGGCCTATGAGGTCTCGTTTCATGCCTTCTAGGGTTTCAACACTTATAAATACTGCTCCACAGGAGCCGTATTTGACACTCACGAAAATTCAAAGCTCTCTCCCTCTCTCTGCGATTTTCTTCCAGTTTCCGAGTATTCACTTTGTGTTTATCGATTTTCCAGTGCTCTTGGAAATCAATAGATCAACATTAAATCTTGGGGTTTTACTCTGTTGCTTACAACCAATAGAATCGAAGTAAAAACCTTTAAGGACAGGAGTCAGATCCGTACAGTTATTCCACGTTTAAGATCAACCGTCAACATGTCGATTTTACATTGTTGTTTTGTATTTTAATTTCATCCAATAACAGAACACCCTCCTTCTACCTTTCTTATAATTAGATCTAATTGAAAAGGATTAATCTGGTTTCTGGGGAAAACTTGGTAATCATATTAATAATAATTGGATCTATTATTCGCAACTAATCGATATATAATTCTCAATATAATTTGTCGATTTCCTTATTTGTCTATTAGTTTGATTTACGACATCATCTTCTACCGGTCAACATATATTTGGTGGGTCCCATTATGTTGACCGATGAATCGTAGATCTATTTATCATGTTCATGGATTTTATAAAAATAATGAAATTGTATTTTCAATCTTTATTTATTTTTAAATTATATCATAGTATTGGGTAGGTCCCATAGTGTTGGAGATTTGCTATTTGACTTTTTGGATATACAGTCATATACACGGCATGCCTAGCATGCAAACATGCGACGGGAGCAAGAAAACAAATTTAAGCCTGTTAATATATTTTAAATTTAAACAGAGCTAATCATTTATTTGTACAATGAAAACAGTGTACCTACGACTTTTACTTTTTTTTTTTTTTAATAAAATTAACTTGTGCACTATTTTATCTATTCAAGTATAAACATGCTATTATTCAGTTGTAACAAAATCATATAAATAATACAACATTTTTAAACAAACTGAATCATAATTGCATAAATGGGTAAGAACTATAATTTATCACATAAATTGATAAAAATGTATAAATAATCTATTACATAGATTGAAAAAAAATATATAACTTTATTGTCTATTTTTTTGGGAGCCATAGAAATATATAAAAAAAAACTAGCAAGAAACTAAATGAAAACATTACGATATAGAGGAAGCCAAAATTGGGTTCCGAAGCCAAACAATCCAATTAAGTTTAGCTATTACTTCTATTTGTAACCCAAAGAAGAGTCGTATCCACTACATTATCAAACAAAATTGAGAGTTTAGGAGTAGCCATCCTAAAGATGATAGCAGAGATGGTCCGTTGATTTTGAATGTGATGTGCGAAGAGTAAAATAATATCCCCTAAATTATATATATATATATATATATATATATATATATATATATATATATATATATATATATATATATAGAGAGAGAGAGAGAGAGAGAGAGAGAAAGAGAGAGAGAGAGAGAAACAGATAGGTTCAAATGTAAAAACTTAATTATTGTATGAATGTATAGTTAAATCTAGACCAATCATTTTGATAGGGATATAATAGTAATTTTATTATTATTAATTATGGTAAAAATTAAATCAATTTATTAAATTTAAAATAGGATATCAGTTTCATCCTAGTATCAACATAAGACCATCGTCTCCAACCCAAAGAACAGTCCACCGTCCCCATTACTAGGTTCATCACCATTGACAACTAAGCGGTTGGCGGAATATTAAGCTGTCATACCATTGCAGTCAGCATACCTATTGGACTTTGTAGCCGTTATCAGATCGTTATCGTCGATGTTGTCTGCTAATATCCCCTTCACCGTCACCCGTGGAACCCTAAGCTTCCGGTTTGTCATCTTTGATTTCACCTTCTTGATTATCATCTTCGATTTAATTCCATCTTAATCGCAAAGTAACTTTCAAGTCTGTATGATAAACAATTTTATTATATGTGCAAACCCTTAAATTATGCATCAAAAAAATAGAAGATACAGTTGCTTATTGTTTTTTACATTGTTGGTATTATCGAATTTGCAAATGTGTAATTATTTCCACTGATTGGTCTGTGTTGCCACAAGATTATAAAAAAATTAGAATGAAACACTAAATTGGATTCATTATGCTCGTGAAATCAGTTTGACTTCATATATATTAGTAACTAGGCGAATGCCCACGCGTTGCGTAGAAACACCTATATAGTTAAAGTTTTTACAAATATATGATTTTTTAAATATAACAATAACGTTGTTGTTAAATTTGATATAATAATTTGTATATACTAAATTGATATAATATATTGATTATTTTGAATTATATGATAATATATACATTTATTATAACTTTATAATCTCAATCGTTTGAATGACTTCTACCCGCGAGTTACAAATGAATAAAATTAAATATAATATATGATTTGATGTTATTTATAGTTGTTTTTATTGTTAATTAATTTTTTAAAACTTATTTGCTTAATGTTTTAATTTCTATCATTATAATTATTTAAAACATCAAACATTGTTTTTTTATTTTAAAGCTAACAATATAATCATTTATATAGAGTTGTTTTTAACTATTGTTATTGTAAGTTATTTTAAGCTACTTATTTGGAAACTTTTAACGATTATAAAAATATATTTAAGAAATATTTTAGTTAAATTGAAATTACAATTTAGTTTTTGCTTTTATCACTACAATTTATCACTTTTAACTATTTACAAAATATTCTTTAGTTTTTTTAAATGGAACTGAAATTTATATTTGAGTTGACATTGTAATGCGCAGAAACACATATATAGTTGAAGTCTTTATATATATATATATATATATATATATATATATATATATATATATATATATATATATATATATATATATATAACATTAACGTTGTTGTTTAATTTGATATAATAATTCGTATATTAATTTGATATAATATATTGATTATTTTGAATTATATGATAATATATAAATCTATTATAACGTTATAATCTCAAGCGTTTGAATGACTTGTACTCGCGAGTTACACATCAATAAAATTAAATATTATATATGGTTTAATATTATTTATAGTTGTTATTTTTAACTAATTTTTTAAAATTTATTTGCTTAATGTTTTAATTTCTATTATTATAATTATTTAAAACATCAAACATTATTTTTTGATTTTAAAGGTAACAATATAATCATTTATATAGAGTTATTTTTAACTATTGTTATTATAAGTTATTTTAAACTACTTATTTGAAAAGTTTTAACGATTATATAAATATATTTAGGAAATATTTTAGCTAAACTAATATTACAATTTAGTTTTTGCATTTACCACTATAATTTATCACTTTTAACTATTTACAAAATATTATTTGGTTTATTAGTGGAACTAAACATCATATTTAAGTTGACACTGTAATGTTATATTTAAATTAACAATTTAAGTATTTTGTCCAAACTGTTTGAAAATTGCAGCTTTAAACTGTTAATGGTTTATATGCAACAACATTTTAAATCTAATAAATTAAGTACAATATGTTAAAATTTAAAGACATAACTTTATAAATAGAAGTAAAGATATTATTTTAAAATTGAAATTTAGTCTATTTATAATTACACTTTAGGTTTGATATTTATTTAACATTATTAACCAACTTACAATCATTATTAGAAATACACTACAATTTATCACTTTTAACTATTTATAAAATAATCTTTGGGTTGTTTAAGTTAAATAAAATTTATATTTAAGTTGAGCCTATAATGTTATATTTTAATTAATAATTTAAGTATTTTATACAAATTGTTCAAAAATTATACCTTTAAAATGATAATGGTTTACATCCAACAATATATTAAAACTAATAAATTTAGTATAATATGTTAAAAGTTAAAAAGCATAATTTTATAAGTAGAATTAAAGATATTATTTTAATATTGAAATTTAGTTTATATATGAATACACTTTAGATTTGATATTTATTTAACCTAATTACCAAATTATAATTATTATTATAAAGAAATTGAAAAGTCATGGGAGTTTCAAATGAATGTGGTGAAAGGAAAAAAGAATGGGGGTTTCAAATGCATGAGATTCAAGAAAAAATGCTAGGTTTATAAGTATGTATGATTCTAGTTCTTTCCTGCAAGTGTATCACTTCATTTTCATTAAATTTTAATAATATTAGTCATTTGTATTTATATTTTTTTAGTAAATTAGAAAGTGAAGCTATGAGGGATATGATTTCTTCTCATAGTTAGAATTGTACTTATTTTTGATGCTTTATATAATCTCCAA
Organism: Lactuca serriola; assembly: GCF_051521515.1. Classification (NCBI taxonomy): domain Eukaryota; kingdom Viridiplantae; phylum Streptophyta; class Magnoliopsida; order Asterales; family Asteraceae; genus Lactuca; species Lactuca serriola. Next base: position 376,677,164 of record NC_136411.1, read on the forward strand.
CAGCATGAACGTTTTTATAAAAAATGTCAAATTAATCATCTTCAATTATTTTCTAAGTTATTTAATTTAATTAGTTTTTTTCAAGTTTAAGTAGTGATTTGTCATTTTTTTTCAAGTATGAACTGACCATTCTTCAAGAATTAGTATATTAGAATAAATAATTTACTACTTGTTTTGGAAGTTTACGGTTCTAGTTACACATTCTTGAAGAACAAAGTAAATTCACCATTTTTCGTGTGGTTGTTGTCGTTGTATATAATACTCATTCTACAAAAGTTTATTCATTTTACTTAATTTTGTTTGTATTCTCAAAGAATATGAAAAATGCAAGGGAATGTGTATTCAACTTCATTTGTCAAGAACCAATAATGTAATGAAAAGTTTGTTTTTTTTTGCTAGTTGTAGTTTTTAGCAAACCATTCTGACAGAATATTAGATGCTATTCTAATAAAAAACAGTGTAAAATGCAAATTTGGGGATGAAATGGATTCTAACTGTTCATGGCTTCTTAATTTCTTGAATGAAATATTGGATAGACAAAACCCCTAATGGAGGATATTATCGAAGATGAATATACAGATGGGCAGATGGAAACATACATGAAGATGATGATGAAATTGTATATGATATTTTGATACTTTGAAATGGATTCTTACTGTTCATGTTTTTTGATATTTTGAATTCCAATTTTGTGAATTTTTAGCATTTCCTTTTCTATCTACCTTGAAATTATAGGGATAAGTTCTTGGATGAAGATATATTGTTCAATATGCATGTATAAATTGCACATGGAATGCATGTGTATTGTCTAAATGTTGGTCCTTCTCAAGAAATATTCAGCTCTTCATTTGGTGGATCTTGTGAGAATCTTCTTGCAGCAGGTTGCAAATATCAGGTAATGCTATCATGAAGCATCCATTTAGCTTTTCATTATATTCAAAGTTATTACAATTCTTGAAATTCTAATGGCTTAGAACTCTGCTTAAGAGTGCCAAATAGTAAAAAACCGATCTATGATATTTGTAACATCCTGAAATTCAAGTGTATCTCTTAAACCCTTCTCATTTTTCCAAGTTGACAAGTTTAGCCCTTAAAAGAAGATTATGACAAATGAGTACGCTGGGCGTACTGAAGAGTACGCTGCGCGTACTCATGCGCTTAAGTTGGACGCAGACCTGGTTGGGTACGCTGGGCGTACCAAGGTTACGTTAGGCATAACCGGCCCAGATGCAAAACCCTAATTATGGCTTGAGGCCTTTATAAGGAATGTGTTAGCCTTATCCTCAGCCACCATTTGAGAGAGTGAAACCCTAAGAGAGAGCTACCCTTCGTTCTTAACCTATGTGTATGCTTTTGAGCTTGGAATTTCCTTTGTGTGTTTGTGAAGAAGAAGAAAGAATCATTGTGGAAGCTAGTCTTGGTGTGCATACTTTGGATCTGAGCTTTGCAAGGGTGGGAGCATCACTTGGAGGTAAAAGCTCAGAACTTTCCTTTTCATTTTGGTTTTTGTGTTTCATGGTCCAATTTCTTAGGGTTTTGTCCCAAGATGGAGACTTTTTGAGTAAATGGTCTCCATAAGCCTTGATCTGCCCCATTTCAGCTTTGGGTGTGTTGTAGATGAATAAAAATCCAAACTTGGTCGTCATTAAGGAGTCATGCATGAATTATGGTCTTAATGAGAAAAGGGATAAGAGGTTGGAAGAAGTTATTACCTTTTTAGCCATGCAAAGATCTAAAGATTCTGACTTTATGGGTTAGGAGGCAGTAGAGTGCCTAGATCTGTGATATGAGTTGTAGTCTTAATCGTTTCAGACAAAAACTTTTGAGAATGGGACACTAGGACTTACGTTGGGCGTAATCCCAGTACGCGTCGCGTAAGGGGTCGAGTCCTCTGATTCTGGTTAGCCGGAGTATGCCCCGCGTACACGAATTGGTACGCCCCGCGTACGACTTGCTGTTGACTTTTTAGGGTTTTGGTCAACCTTTGGACTTTTGGGTTAGGGAGGGGTAAAATGGTCTTTTACCCTTCTGTGGAATTGTAGGAGTGGGTTTAATCTAGCCTTTGAGAGCCATTATTTATTTGAGGGTGTTGTTTATGTGTTTAGGCGGGGGCTAGACCAGTGGGTTCGAGTGCGAGATTATCTGAGATATCTGAGGTGAGTCTTCTCACTATACGTTACCTAGAGTGGTATTTATGTGTTGACCGGAGGATCTTATGTGCTATGTATGAGATTATGTGCTATGAACGAGTTTATGTGCTATGTGAGATATGTATGTTATATGATTGTATAGACCGGACCGGAGGGTCCACCGATACAGACCGGGCCAGAGGGACCAACGAGCTATGACCGGACCAGAGGGTCCAACGAGCTACGGGACTGGAGGGTCCCGCTGAGACACATCGACCAGAAGGTCGTACTGTAGCCTCGAGTGGCGTATGTGTTGTATGAGGTATTTTGGGGAACTCACTAAGCATTTATGCTTACAGTTGTTGTGTTATGTGTTTCAGGTACCAGTGAGGATCGCGGGAAGGCGTCGGCATGATCCGTACACACACATGAGGAGATTTTATACATTATGATCTTGGGTTGTAGTTATGAATTAATATGTGAACAATGAGATTTTATAATATTAATGAATGGAGATATGTTTTTAAAATGTGAAAAAAAATGTTTTGAAATTACGTCGTTACAATATTTCCTTGTTTATTGGTTGTAATGTAGGTTATTCTTTAAGAATGAAATACGGAAACTATCATATTCTTCAAAAATAAAAGGCTAAAAAAAGACTGATGGTTCAAGAATGTTGCAGATAGTGTTGGTTGTTTGAAGATGAACAAAGATGATATGTTGGAAAGAATGTTGGGTTTTCCTCTTTCGACAAAGCTTCTTAAAGAATACAATATATGTCATATGTTTTTTCTATATATTCATCTAGAATTTTGTATATTATACAAAGAATGTAGTATATATTACAAATAAATTCTTAAAGAACGAAGTATAAAAGGTTGTGTGTATTCTTTTTAAATGTTGTATATATTCTTCAAAAATACATAAATTCTTCAAGAATGTTTGAATTCTTCAAGAATCCTTGAGTTGCATAATGAGAAAAAAGTTCACTGTCACATAATTGTTTTCCATTTTCACACATTCTCATTCATTCTTATGCATTCTTACTTATTCTCATTCAATGTCTATAATGTCCTTAGATACTAGTTTTTTTTTAAAGAAAGTATTGTTAGTGTGTGATGCATTACATAATAACTATGATATACCATAGCAATCTTAGCCAATAAACAATTAAAATCCAAGGGTCCAAATCTAGTCATTCAATCACACAATATTTGCGATTCATATTTAATCCTAACCGTGTGTGTGTGTGTGTGTGTGTGTATATATATATATATATATATATATATATATATATATATATATATATATATATATATATATAAAGGGGGGGGGGGAATTTAAAAATTTAGTCACAAAAAAAAATTCCAGCTATAGACATGCATTCCGCGGAGGACCCTCCGCGGACCTCCGCGGAATGACGTCATCTCTGCAAAGTGGCTGAAAAATAGGTTGTTAGCCTTTTTAAGCATGCTCCGCGGAAGGGGTTCTGCGGATTCAATATAACCTCCGCGGAGAGAGCTGATTGGATCTCGTAAATACCCCGCGGAGAGGTCGATGCAGAGCTCCGCGGAGAGAGTGATGCCTCCACGGAGGAAGCAGTTGGAAGTCATAACTGAGTCTGCAGAAAGGGGGACGCGGAGCTCCGCGGAGAGAGTAATGCCTCCGCGGAATGGGTGGATGGAGCGGATTTTGAAGAGTTTTTTGATACAAAAGTTTCTTTTTCATATGTTTGTTTCATTTTGGTCGATAGATTAGTTCGTTTTCATTTGATTTTCAAAACCAAATATGAGTTTTGTTATTTTATGTACTGGAGATTTTTGGCAGATAAGTAATGGGATTAACACCTACGTTAGACCAAAGTTAAACAACTTGGGTTTACTGCTTCCGCCTAATTTTGATTGTCGAATATTGTTTGTTTTGGTCAAAAGTAAGGCTAAGGTGTTCAATAGTAATATATCATTGTCATTTCAACACCCGGTTCATGGGTATGTGATGAATATTTTAGATGAAGCAGATGTTCATCAACTCATAAATAAACGAAGGAGATTGTGCATTTGTATTTAGAGGTGTTTCAGGGATTGGTCGAACAGATAGAAGCGGCTAAGAAAGTTGTACCATACAATGTTGAAAACATTGTATCTGATAATGTTGAAGATTATCCAGAAGAAGAAACTATGGCGTTGAATACGATTGAAGAAAAAAATTTATATGAGTTTGGAAGACTGACTGAAAAAACTTTCTCAAACGGTGAAGAGTCAAATGAAGGATGGTCAGAAGATGAGTTCACACACGGGAAAAAATCTTCAGACATATTTTACGGTATGCCTCCCATACCTGATTGTCCTGATCCTATTGTTGAACCCGAACCATTTCACAGTTTAGGTCCAAATGATGATATGTTTGTTCGTCAAACATATGACAACAAACAACAACTAATTTTTGCTTTGAGTCTTAAAGCAACAAGAGAAAAGTTTCAGTTTAAGACTAAACATTCTAACAAAAATCGTTATGAGGTATATTGTGAAATTGAGAACTGTAGTTGGCGTTTGTATGCAAAACGCCTTGATCCCACTGATGAATTTGAAATCAGGACTTTCAACAACGTGCACACATGTTCGTCATTACAGATACACCCTAATCATAAGCATGCTAATAAAAAAGTCATGGGTACTATATTGCATGAGATTATGGGAAAAACTCGTTCCAAGGTTTGGAGGCCTAATGAAATATCAAGGGATTTGAATGCTTTGCTGGAAATCAACGTAGATTACAAACAAGCTTGGCGTGCGAAACAATATGCTATGGAACTGTTGTTGGGATCCTCTGAAGAATGTTTTGCCAAACTTCCTATTTATTTTCACAATTTGAAGAGGCATAATCCCGGTACAGTTGCGTATATTCAAACAGATTCTGAAGATTGTTTCGAGTGTTGTTTTTATGCCATTGGGAGCACGGTAAATACAAAAAACTTGTTGTTATTTAATATATAATTTTTGTAAACAAATTATAGAGTGTTTATGTGTTCCATTTTTATATATTGCAGACACGAGTGTTCAAAAGATTTTGTCGTAAAGTTATAATTATGGATGGTGCTCATTTGAAGGGTGCTTTTAAGGGAACCATATTGCATGCAGTAGCTATGGATGGGAACAACCAGATACTGCCCCTTGCGCACGGAATATGCAAAAAAGAGAGTGGTCTTACGTGGACATGGTTTCTTGAAAAGTTGTATGAATGTCTTGGTGATTGTCAAGAATTGACTTTTGTAACTGATAGGGCCGATGCAATTCGCGTTAGTATTGAAAATGTTTTTCCATATGCTCATCATGGCTTGTGTGCTTTTCATATACTAGGAAACATAGTACACAAGTTTGGGAAAAATGATAAAACAAAAGTGTTGTTTTGGAGGCTTGTGAAAGCTTACAAAAGAAATGTTTTTGAAGAATTGTGGTATAGATTTAGTTCTACTAGGCCGCAAGTAGTAGCGTAACTAAGTGAAATTCCCCGTGCTAAATGGACTAGAGCATATTCGCCATCGAAACGTTACGATTACATGACCTCGAACAGTGCAGAGTCCATGAATGCTTTATTTGTAGATGCAAGGAAGATGCCTATAATACCCCTTCTTGAGTTCTTCCGACGTCTTTCACAGGAATGGTGTTACAAGCGTCGCATCGAAGGAGGTATGAATTTTATTTTGACTTTAATTAGGTCGAATAATTAGTTAATTATATATATCTTCTTTATAGGGAAACGTTCAACAGTGCTAACCGAGTGGGCTGAAAAAGTAGTTAGTAAAAATGAAGAGCGTACGACAGGATGGTCTGTTTCTGGTGTTTCAGATGCACTTTATGAAGTTCATGATTTTAAACATGGTGGCATAGTTGATCTGAGGCAAGAGACTTGTACATGCAAATATTGGGAAGGAACCGGGTTGCCTTGTGGTCATGTGATAATGGTCTTGAAGCACTTGAAAAAAAGTAACTTCGGACATCTGGCTATAGATGCTTACAAAATGGAAACATACCGAAGTACGTATGAGGAGCCGGTTTACCCCCTTCCAGAACCGTGTGATTGGGAGATTCCTGCTGACATGATGGTTGTGAAACCCCCGATAATGGATACATGTCAAGCAGGTAGACCGAGAAACATAAATCGTATTCCGTCTCAAGGTGAGGAACCTATAATAAGAAGGTGTAGTAGATGTGATAGTACAACACATAATGCAGTGAGTTGTCCGGCATTGGTCCCAAAGAAACAAAAAAAGGCTAGAAAAACTAGTACGACATCAAGTAGTAACACAAAAGGAAAAGGGAAAAGGACTCAGGAGACGCTAGAGACGCACGGGACACAAGAGACGCGTTGGGCGAGTGGGACGCAGAGAGAAGACTATTGTTCAACGTTTGATTTGAATGATTGATGTTGTATTTATAATTAATTATGTTTTGTTTTAGAGGACATTAATTTGTCTACTTTGAGCTGGTGTGTTTATTTTAAACATGATGGGTAATATTATGATTATATTACTGCATAATTACTAGTAGAATAATAACTAATACTCGAAGTTAATACATTCAACAAACTAGAAACATATAGTAAACGTACAACAACGGTAACTAACTTAAGGGAATTGCAAAGGATACTTTTCTTTCTCCATTGTTATGTAGTCGTCCCTTATTCTTATTTTATCTTCCATACGGTCCTTTTGCCTACCAAGTTCTATCATTTCTGCATCCTTGTCAGCAAGCCATTTTTCAGACAGTTTGAGATTCTTCTTAGTTTTTTATCCATTCCTCATGATCTTTGATTTTTTTTTGTAATCTTCATCCTTTCCTCAACATCTTTGCACTCCGCCGCAATGAGTTCACGACGTTCAGTGAGAGCCCGGGACGAGTCTTTATCTTTTTTTTTTGTTGTTCTTCAGCCCATTGTAGTTGTTGCAAAGTATCCTCCGACATATATGGCTCTCTTAAATTTGGTGATGGTGCAAGAAAAGGGTCGATCGGATCACAATAGAAACAATCAACTTCGTTGCACGATCAAATATACAAAGATGAAGATGAAGTCATTTTAAATTTAAAAAAAAATTATAACTCTATACGAATAATCCGACGACCAGCCATGACTATATATATTCCCTTCCACTCCGCAGAGAGCTGTTGTCAGTCCGTAGAGGTTTTCGTCAATCCGCGTTACTGCGTTTGTCAGTTCGCATAGTTTTTGTCTAGTCGTTGTCATGCATACATATTACAATTATGAGAATACAATTATTTATTTAAAGGTAAACATTTTTTATTAAAAAGTAAACAACGCCAACAAACCATTACAAGTACGGTTAACATAGAACTGAATACATACTAACATTCGTTGTGATCCACACAATAAAGTTCAATTGAATTGGCGTGGAGGTAAGACCACAACACTTTCGACTGGTTTTTCCCAATGCCTAAGGGTTGGAATATGATTGACTGTCTCAGTTTGATAAGCATTTCGATACACCGCTGTACTTAACTTTAAATTTACCATTTGATGGATTTCTGCAATTTCGAGTCTGTGTAGTGAAGCTATAGCATGGTCACAAGGTATACCGCATTTTGCCATTTACCGCAACTACAAATATCACGGTCTAATTGTACATATTCGGTTGTTGAATACTTAGTCACTTCATATCTATCGCCAACAATATGCGTAATCCTACAACCATCCGAGTGCATAAATCTTTTATGAATCACCTTAAGTGCATAAGGGGTGAGAAGATTATGGAAATCCCCTATGAAATCAACTGAATCAATAAAAAAAATTATAATGTCATAATGTATAATAAACATATCAATTCACCGTTTTAATGATGTCATAACTTATAATTACCTCCAAACGCAGCACGTCGAAGATACACTGCTTGCATCGAGTCATGAACCATTTCAATGATTGTTGTTATTGGAAACTCATGCGTGTTTGTTTTAAACCAATTGACAACATCGGGAATGTCAATGAATTTAACATTGAAACGTACTCTTGGAAAACAAGCCCGTACCCATTTTGCAATGGGAATATTGTCAAGCCAATGAAGATCATTCCCATTTACCTCATTTTTTAAATTGTTCAAACATGCATAAAATTGAGATAAATTATACGCTTTACACGTCTTCCAGAACAACTGTTCTACGACTGTATTGGTTCCGATGGAAGCGCGTATTTTCTCGGCTATATTTTTACAAGAATAGCCATGATATGAATCAGGGTAGACTCTTTGGACTGCAAAGTCTATAGAATCAGACATATGGCTTACGAAACCAAATTCAATATTGTCACCTAAACAGTCTTTAAGCCTCCTCATGAACCATAACCATGAATTGTCACAATTTATGGTTCCCAAGGCAAACGCTATGAGAAGGGGTTCATGATTTCCATCTAAAGCAACAACAATGTACATGGATGTTACATACGCCCCAATTAGAGGTACTTGACCAACAAATATGATTGGTATCATAGACGTGAGAAACGTACGAATCTGTAAGTCAACATAAGAATATTAGGCATATAACAACTTGAAATAACTAAATATTTATTTACTATAAGGGACTACATACCACGCATCCCAATGCCACGAAACAAATTTGGAAACGATTGTACTGATCCTTCGTAATGTACATGAAGGTGGTAGGATTACTTCTTTGCAGATTATGGAAAAAAGTCGGTAGGCTGGAGAAACTTTTCCTTAATACGTGATTGACTGAACTCATTTTCACAACTTTCGACACCTTGTAAATTTTCGTCATGGTTGCCCAATTTATAAGGAATTAGTATACATTATTCCGCAGAACTTACTTGTCAGTCCGCGTAAATGTGTTGTCATTACGCCTAGCTTATTTTTCAGTCTGCATAAGCTGTTTGTCAGATAATGTTTTTTGAATGTATGGTTTTGTAACATTTGTTGGTCAAATATATATTTTTTAAAATAAAGGATAAATACCATATTACATTTAAATAAAGAAATACAAGAACAATACAAAATACAGTTCTACTTAAAAAAACGGTACATTTTTCAAAAGATTCCAAGGGGCTTCAAACTCGAAACTCTGTCCGTTGCTAATGGATTTGTATTCTTCTTTAGCAACCTCCAAGATCTCTTCCTCAGTATCATTGACACGATCGTCTTCAATCTTATTATAAAGATCGTTGAATAACACAACTTCCGTTTTCAATTCATACCATTTTGTAGCTATATCAAGCGTGTTGCGATGGTTTTGTATGGTGGTTTCAGCGTCAGTATTAAAGGTATTCGTTAGTTGGACGAAAAACATTCTATCCTCCAAACTGGTGTTCTCTTTGACATTAATATATGCACGAGCTAGAAGGAAATACTCGCTAGCGGTCCATTGGTTTGAACCCATTGTAAAACATACAAAGCACATGAACTAAAATACCTTAGATGAAGTGATACATTGTTGTTTGTCGTTTTATATACACTTGTTAGTCTGCGTTACTGCGTTCCCAGTCCGCGTTACTGACTCGTAAGTCCGTGTTAAGAAACTCTCTATATATATTATTCGTTGTCAGTCCGCGTTACTGACTCGTAAGTCCGCGTTACTGACTCGTTAGTCTGCGTTAAGAAACTTTATATATATATTATTCGTTGTCAGTCTGCGTTACTGACTCGTAAGTCCGCGTTACTGACTTGTTAGTCCGCGTTAAGAAACTTTTTATATATATTATTCGTTGTCAGTCCGCGTTACTGACTCGTAAGTCCGCGTTACTGACTCGTCAGTCCGCGTTACTGACTCGTTAGTCCGCGTTAAGAAACTTTTTATATATATATTATTCGTTGTCAGTCCGCGTTACTGACTCGTCAGTCCACGTTAAGAAACTTTTTATATATATTATTCGTTGTCAGTCCGCGTTACTGACTCGTAAGTCCGCATTACTGACTCGTAAGTCCGTGTTACTGACTCGTCAGTCCGTGTTAAGAAACTTTTTATATATATTATTCGTTGTCAGTCCGCGTTATTGACTCGTAAGTTCGCGTTACTGACTCGTCAGTCCGCGATACTGACTCGTCAGTCCGCGTTAAGAAACTTTTTATATATATTATTCGTTGCCAGTCTGCGTTACTAACTCGTAACTCCGCGTTACTGAATCGGCAGTCCGCATTACTGACTCGTTAGTCCGCGTTACTGACATATCTTTGCATAACATACGTTTGTATATATATTAAACGTAGTGTCTATACGAAATTCAATTCTTTAGTTGATAGTAGATCAATTAAGAAATGGCGTCCAATGTACCAAGTTCTTCGAATGCAACAACTCCATCTAATGCAGCCTCTCCAACAAATTGTACATCTCCATGGACGCCAACAGAGTTGTTGGTCCTAATACAAAGCTGGATTACCATTTACGAGGGTCTACCAGTAGTGGCTCCCCTTAATTGCCTTGTAGGTGATGAATGGTCCCGCCTCATAGCTTTGTTCAACTATCAGGTCGGGCAAGGACACAAACGACTAAAACTTAATATTGTTAGTAAATGGATGGATTTAAAGTTTAAGGTCACATGGTTCAATTGATGCTACAATCGTGAGAAAATGCGACGATCTCAAGCAGATGATGAAGAACTTCTTGAAGATGTGAATGGATATTACCTATGCGAGTTTGATGGACATGATTTCGAGTATACGGACGTTTGGAATCTGGTAAAAGATAAAGCTTTTTTCATGTAGATGAGTATTTTATTTCCAATGTTTTATCTAATGTTTGTTAGTCGTAAGAAACCTTATTTTTATGTAGACGAATCTATTGTAATGTATTCATGTTATTTGTAATGTTTATTTTGTTTGAATGTATGGTTTCGTAACATTTGTTGGTGAATTATGTTTAAAAAATATAAACGATAATTACAAGATTACATACTACCAGAAGTGACACGATTACATACTAGAAACAACTATTTAATATTAATATATATACAAAGTTCCTAATATCAACTTATACAGTATCCCAAATAACATTTGCCATCTTATTTCTGTAGAGAAATGCAGCTTCTCTACATGTCCTTGAATCGCCACTGGTACCCAGAAACAATCATTTCCATAAACATGCATACAAATACTCTACAATCCCCTCTTTCAAGACTATATTCTTGTTGTGGGGCGTCTACAACATCAACAAACTCGACCTTTGCTTTGTCTCTGTGTCCAATGGGGAAATGGCTCCAGTAATCAATGGCATCCAACTCTGAGATAATACTATCTCCAAAACTTTTGAATTCTCCATTAGTGTTGTACGTTGAGAAGTAACCCGCAACTCGTGCTGAATCAAAAATTTCTACTTTCCAGGTATCTAAATGTAGAACCGCCAAAAACCAATGGGCATGAACAACATTTATTACAAATATAACCTGCAAAAAAAATATATAAATTAAATACTAGTAATTTCAGTAATATTATATATAAAAAATAATAATTATTAAACTTAACTAACCGTATCCACATCCTTCCATTTAGGACAACCTCCAAAACCATCTGCTACATTCCTAAATAAATATGATTTTTCGGGTTCCAAATTGATTCCTTGAGGATATAGAGTCCACCGAGCGTTCGTCGGCCTTTCCATCAACAGGGATCTCCATATAGCAATATGCTATACATTTTAATATAAAAATGTTAGAATTATTTATATAGATTTTTGTCTAAAAAATAGTTAAAATTTTAATTAAAGGAATCTTACTGTAGAAACTAACCACCCTTTGTCACTAACAGAAAGTAACCTCGCCCAAAAATCCATATCTAGTGGGAGCATATGCAACCTATGTTTAGTGATCAGTTTGGGAGAGATTAAACTCCATTCTTGCCAAAAACTCATCGGACTAGTAGTATAAATATTGCCCAACAAGAGATTGTTTGAAGGAACGTCACTACTCTCTGCATTGACAATGTCCTCATTTGTTTTTTTAGGACTCTCCTCTATTTTTTTCTTCCTTGGCTTGCTGATTTTCTTTACTTTTGGTGTCGATTGCACCTAAAAAATCAACATGTTTAATCATTATCAATAATGTAGTATTTTTTAAAAATATCAAGTTTAAGATATGAGTTTTTTACCACTGTGAACGGAGTAAGCTGATATCATGCTGGAGCCCTCTTTCGTTGCGGCCTACCAATAGGAGTCACTATTTTTGTGTCATGTTCACCCAAGTCTGGTGACGGCTCCATAGGTGTAGGCACAACTTTCTCCTCCAAACCAGCATAGTCGAATTGCGTATCATGGCAATATGCTTCTTCACCCTCTTCGTTTATCATCTCCTCCTCTTCCTCCTCATCCTCTACAAACCGTTTGTTTGGCTCATCTTTTTCTTCTAATACACGGTCTACTTTAGATGATAATTCAGCCACGATGCCTAGTAGACGCTTCACTAATGCCTTTGTGCTACTCTTCTTCTTCTTCTTTACCACCCTCGTTTCTATTTCAAGCTGTTGCGAGGAAGAAGCATTTGTGGCAGATTCAGTCGAACATGTATCCGACTTGTACATACTTCTACGAGGAGGCGACTGAACAACAGGTGGACTATTTCGGACCGGACTGTGTTGCGGTGGAGGAGACTCTTCATGGTTAAGAGTCCAATTCACGTATCAAACATAAAAGGGCAACATCAGCTCCGTCTCGTTTGCCACCACTTGAATAGGTTGGTTGTTAGGCTGCAAAAATTTAAAATTAAAATCAAATTGTTACTTTAAAATGAAAATACGTGGAATTTGTAAGTATAAATAATCCGTAATATAAAAAGCATACCACATACACGTTGATTATTCTACAATAGTTCTCCCAAGATAACGCTGATTTACTTCTCCAACACCTCATCCTTGGCAATTCTGTCGGGATGCGTACATAAAATTTGGTTGCCTCAAGGAACGTCTCCAAAATCCAGATCTATAGAAAGAAGTTGAATTTTATTATCGTATAAAAACAAAACAATGATAAGTAATTAATTTTATTAGAAAATAATCTTAAATTGCATCATAAAACCAGGAACAGTATACTTGTGTATTTTCTTGGATTCGAGATTGGCCTCCTTGAATTGTCTAAATTCTACTGTTTTTTTAAACATTTCACGCATCATCCGCGAAGTATACCTCTAAAGATACGTACCCCATGCAAACCTGCAATATGAATATTATTATTATTATTATTATTATTATTATTATTATTATTATTATTATTCTATTAGTACACAATATTTAAATGTAATACATGTTCCAATCATCTCTATTATTAGCAATATTGTATATTGCAGCGGGAATGCACGTTTTGACGTCGTGTCCGTGGAGTCCCTTCAACACAAACACTAGCTGGATAAGCATCACAACATCTTCATTTTCAATTTCCAAATATTTAGGAGACATAATGAAGTCTTCCAAATCTTTCAACCGCAAACGTACATCAGAAATGTCTGGGAACAAACGAGCACGAAGACTTGAATTTGACCCGCCTTTTTCGTCGTAGAGTAAATCCACATAACGACCAACTTTTAAACCATAAATGAGAATATATTCCGTTTCACCAAATTCCAAATGCCTCCCTTCTATATCAAATAAAAATCTCCCCATTTCAAATACTTCTTGAGTCCTTACTTCGTGCAACGTCATCAGATGCACAAGTAATGGATCACCATGTGGGATATGCATCCCTAAAAAATTCCAAACGGCGAAGCTTCGAATACTTGTCGTTGTGATTGTGTTAGCCACGGAAAATACTTATTAATGATGGTACCCACCACACCTTTTAAAGTTAAATCAGCTTTTTGATTGAGGTCTAAGTGCTGCAAAACATAATATTTAAATTTAATTTCATATAACAGAAAGATAAAAAAAATTTACAAAATCACTTTTAAGGTCATTCCGCGGAGGCAGGTCATTCCATGGAGAAGACTCTGTGGATAGACCTCCAGCCTCCGCGGACCCTCTTTTCTATATTTCGTGGAGCATTGGTTCACTCCGCGGAGGCTATAGGTCATTTCGTGGAGAATCCTCTGCGGATAGACCTCCACCCTCCGCGGAGCCCCTTTTCTATATTTCGTGGAGCATTGGTTCACTCCGCGGAGGGTCCTCCGCGGACTGATATAACCCACCGCAGAATGGATCTTCCCACCGTCGAACCCTAAACCCCCTATTTTTTCAGTTCTTATCAAATTTTTTTTGAGAATTCAGTTTAATCTAACCGATTTTCAACAATTTCGTAACATTACATTAATAGAAATAAGGGAAAGTGACAATTACCCGGGAACCTAAACCATCGCTCAAAATATTGGGGAGATTCTCGTCCATTTCTACTGCCGGAAGTGGATCTTGAAAGCCGGTTTCGTCGTCGTCGTCGGTCGCCGCTGTCGGAGAATCGTCGTCGTCGGTCGTCGAAATGCTGTCGGAGAAGCCGGCGGAGAGTCGATGCGTAGACTCGTCTTCGATAACGAGGAATGGAGGACCAGTGGGGGACCAAAGAGGAGGGACCGGTTTTGTGGAAAAGATGAATGTGAAATACCAAAAATGCCCCTCTCCGCGTAGGTAAATTACGAAAATACCCCTCTCCGCGGAGGTCCGCAGAGGGCCCTCCGCGGAATTCATGTCTATAGCTGGAAAAAAAAATTTGACTAAATTTTTAAATTTCCCCCCTTTTTTTGTCTATACCCGGTATTTTCTCATATATATATATATAGAGAGAGAGAGAGAGAGAGAGAATTCTTAAAGTCTTAAAGTTCCATAAGCTCCAAAAGAAAGTAATCACCACTGTAGCAAAAACCTCCCGCTGAACATTGTCAAATAGTTATAACATATCAATGAAGATTAATCGAGCTATATAAGTTATATTAATCTATTTTATAACATAGGTATTTAAGACAATTTGAATGTAACATTTTAAATTTTGAGTATTTAAAAATACGTGTTTAAAATTATATATCATATAAAAAGTTGTTGGATAGAAGTGTTAGTGTTAGACAGCCAGAAGTTATCGAAACATGTTGGTGTCACTATCATCTTTGGTTATAAATATGGGTCAATATTGTTGTTTTAAACCAATAAACTATCCAAAATGCTACTTTAGTCACTAAAAAATCTCAAAATAAAATTGTCAAGTTTCATATATACGAAAGTTACCTCAACTAACTAGTGTCGATATCCCTGGATATGAGTTCTGAGTTGTACACCACTTGAATACTTATTGGCTTATAACGCGAACACCATATCATATTTTATCTTATTCCTTACCAACCATATAAGACAAAATTGCAAAAATGGTCCCTGTGGTATGCATTTTTTTGGGGTTTTCGTCTAAACCCTTACTTTTTTGGATTAGTGGTCCTTTTGAGCTAGTTTCGTTGCGCTTTTAGTCCCTCTGAATAGTGAAATGACTGTAATACCCTTGGGGTATTTATTTTCCATTTTTCTTTCATTTCTTTTTAAATCTAATACTTATTTATTTATTTATTTATTTTGATAATTAAAAAAATAACAACGGGTCCTCTCTCTCTCTCTCTCTCTCTCTCTCTCTCTCTCTCTCTCTCTCTCTCTCTCTCTCTCTCTCTCTCTCTTCAAATCCTTAATTTAGATCGTCAGCTTTACCTTTAGCCCTATACTTGAGAATTCCAACCTAACGCTTCTTCTTCTAGTTCGTTCATCCCGAGCAAACAAATCAAACAAAAAATCGATATGTTTTACTAGTGGTTTGATAAGAAATTCGATGTGTTTTCGCACGGTTTTTTGGTAGAAAAAATTTCATCAAATGATCCTCGACGCCGTCTTCAATCTTCTCCCATCGGACGCCTATGTCACTTAACTGGACTCTCTTCTAGGAGGTCGGGGTCACTGCACAGGCTTGTCGTCTTCCTGCCTCTTGTACTCTGGTGTCCTCCTTGAGAATTCCGATTTCGGCCTGGATCGTGAACTAGGTCCCGACGAAAACTTTCAGGAAACAAAATTGTTTCAGGTAGGTTAGTCCCAATCAAATCCTTTCTATTCTAGCACTGTTAATGATGTTAGATGAAAGAGACTAATGTTTCTAATTGTTCTTGGTCGTTGCACGATGATCTCTACTTGGATATTGTTTATACATCGCTTCTAAATCTCAAGATCAAGGTGAGACTGAGGTATACGAATGAGACACAGAAGCTTTTATTTTGTTGTTGTTTTGGTGTTTGCAAGAGGAGAAAGGGGTGTGTGTGTGTTTGTTAAAGTGTTAACCCAGAAAACCATTTTGAGCTCTCAATAAAGAGCTGAACCAGATACACACAATGCTGAAATCGCAACCAAAATTATCAAGCAACACCTGAAAACCAGATCTTCATGTTATCTCTTGTCCCCTCGCCATTCAGTTATTTATGAGTGTGTTTGTAAGTTGTTTAGTTATTTCTGAGTGTGTTTGAAAGCTGTATGACATATCAAAAATGGGTTTCACCCTGACTGTAACATCCGTATTCCCAGGTACATTATTTATTCATTTATTTTGGAGATTTTGAAGGGACTCGGCGAGTTGACACTTAGACTCGCCGAGTAGGATCGCGAATTCTATCCGGGTTAATGACCGGACTCGGCGAGTCGACTAGTGGACTCGGCGAGTCCGCGCTGTTTAATGATGTCCTAATTCCCGGGGTCTGGGACCTATTTAAAGGGGCTTATACCCACCATTTGCAGCTACCAGACCGTTGAGTGAAACCCTAAGAGATCTAGAGCGTTTGTGAGGAAGAAGAGGCCATTTTTGATCCTTGTGTAGGTGTTTTTGCAAGATGAAGGTTACCAAGGAAAAAGGGAACTGAAGAGGGTGCTATTTTGTGGATTTCAGAGCTTAGGGACTTCATATTGAGGTATATATTCGA
This sequence comes from Lactuca serriola, assembly GCF_051521515.1. Taxonomy (NCBI): domain Eukaryota; kingdom Viridiplantae; phylum Streptophyta; class Magnoliopsida; order Asterales; family Asteraceae; genus Lactuca; species Lactuca serriola. Next base: position 376,694,149 of record NC_136411.1, read on the forward strand.
TCCTTCTTCAGTTTTGGTGTAAATCTTTGAGAGTTAGGGTTTCTAGCCCCTTTAGAGTATGAATTGTGGAGCAATTGGTCCCTTCTTGTGTTGAGGCTTCGGATCTGGATCCAAAGAGGTCCAAAGACCTTAACTCCTTGATCATTATGGGTGGCATTGGGAGATATGAGCTTAGGGTGACATATTGAGGCCATTTCTTCAAATAGAGCCATTAGGTCTTTGCATGGGCATCAAGATCCAGACTTTACGTGTTTATCTTGCTTAAGGAGGCCAGATCTATGGGTTAGAGGAATGGATCTGACCACAGGAGGTCATTTGAGTTTGAGCATGACATGAACTCGCCGAGTCCCAAGAACAGACTCGACGAGTAGGGTTAGGGTTTCCCGTAAATCACTCAGTTGGTAACTTGCTGAGTTGGGGGAATGACTCGGTGAGTCAGAGGGAAATAGAGGACTGGAGTTCAAGGCGGAACTCGCCGAGTTCATAATGGGACTCGACGAGTTGAGTCGAGGTGGCCCCGCGATTCATGACAGGTGTAACTCGTCGAGCAGGGGAAAGACTCGACGTGTCAAGCGAGACTAGAAAGATAGTGGACACGTGTAGACTCGCCGAGTCGCCCAAGTGCACTCGACGAGTCGGGTCAAAGTTTGACCGTTGACTTTCGTTGACTTTTAGGGTTTGGTCAACAATGGGGTCTTTGAGTCAAGAGAGGGGTAAAATGGTGTTTAACCCTTCTAAGGGTGCCAAGAGAGGGTTGAGTCTAGTCTCGAGAGTTATATTTATGAGAGTATTTACTTTATGTGATTAGGTGGAGGCTAGACCATATTTCTACCGAGTCATAGATTTACCGAGACATCTGAGGTGAGTCTTCTCACTATACTTTACCTAGAGTGGTAACAGAGTTATGTGACAGTGTATTTTTGAGTTATGTGCCAGTGTATTTGTATGCTATTTATGTGTTGAGATTTATTGTGATATGTGATATGCATGATTCAGAGTTATCAGAGTTAGGACCAGTAGGTCCATAGAGTTAGGGCCAGAGGGCCCACAGAGAGTTGGGACTGGAGGGTCCCACTGAGACACACTGACTAGAGGGTCAACAGAGTTATAGCCTTGAGTAGCTAATATGTGTTAGAGTGGTATTTCGGGGAACTCACTAAGCATTATGCTTACAGTGTTATGTGTTATGTGTTTCAGGTACCAGTGATGATCGCGGGAAGGCGCCGGCATGATCCGTACACACACCCGTGGAGTTTATTATGATTTGATCTTGGGATTTGTAATGAGATGATGTTGATACATTGTTTTTCGAAAGTGATTATGAATGAATTTATATGGTTTTAAAAAGTGAAAAATTGTTTTAATTTTTATGGTGTTACAAGTTGGTATCAGAGCCTTGGTTTGAGGGATTCGGATGCATCTTCGGGCGTATCTGAACTCAAACTGAGGATTTGAGAAAAAATTTGATAACAAAACAATTTTTAAAAGAGTAAAAAGAGTTTTGAGACAAACAGAGCAGATCCGTGTGTACGATTAGCCAACGCCCGAACGGTGATTTCCCAAAATACCCTTGCAATAAGTGTTATGAGATATATTATGCTATGATATATGATGAGTTATGTTAATACATGATAGAGTAGACTAGGTATTCTTATTAGGACTAAAGAGGCCTGATATATGATGCCTTAGTCTAGGAGTTTTGCTGCTAGAGATGTTTGAGAATGTTTAGATAACAGTGAGGAGCTTATGAGAGATCTGCTAGTGAATAGCATATGATGAAAGAGAGTAGAGGACTTGGGATTTGAGACTCTGGGAGGAGGACTTGGGATGAATGCTGATGCAGTGTGGACGGTAGTATTGGGCCCGTACTACTGAAGACACCGGGTCAGTGCGCAGTCCAAGTAAGAATCCTTAGAGTACAAAGGAACAAGTAGGGTGGAGTTATCGATTGTGAGTATACTCGAGCGAGTCCCTAATATTCTTATGTTGTATTTCAGAGGGAGATCATGGTTGGGACACGCCACACACCAGAGAGCAACGATACGAGTGATGCAGAGATCCGTAGGATCATCCATGAAGAGGTGGCTGCGCCCATCAGGGCAGAGATACCAGAGATGTTCGGGTCTATCAAGACCACACTGATAGAGACATTCGACGAGAGATACGCTGATATTTCTGAGGCTGTTGTTGCTGCGGCCACTACAGCTATAGCTGCGACTAGGTCGCAGGGTGGTGATGCGTTGCTGTTCCGAGAGTTCAGCAACACAAAACCACCGAAATTTGATGGGACCTAGGATCCGATTGTAGCGATGAGGTGATATAAGATATAGAGGGGTGTTTCTTACTTGCTCATCTCCAGAGCATTTGAGAGTCCGGTTCGCGTTGAACCAGCTTTGCTTAGGAGCGAAGGACTGGTGGAAGTTTGTGACGAAACACTATACGCCTGCTGAGCTTACTGTAGTGACCTGGGAGAGGTTCACTGCTATATTCCGAGATGAGTACGTTCCCCAGGTGGAGAGAGAGCTATTGGCACAGGAGTTTCTGACCATCAAGCAGGGTACCGAGTCTGTTACAGTGATTACTCGGATGTTCCATGAGAGGGTGATGTTCTGCCCAGAGCACGTGTCCTCCGAGCAAGCACGTATGAGCCGATATCTGAGTGTGTTGAGGAGGGATATACGAGAGTTCGTCGTGAACTCGACGTACCGGACATTTGCTGAGCTTCAGTAAAATGCCCGGAAGAGGGAGATAGAGATGGAGACCCAGGCTAGGGAGGAGGCTGAGTCTCAGGGGAGAGATCGGCGACCGACACAGTCTTAGCCGACAGCCAAGCGGGCCAAGACCGCTGATTCGAGATCTGGGAGTCAGAGGGGCCGCACTTGTGGCAAGTGCCGCAAGAGCCACGATGGGGTGTGCAGAGCAGGGTCTTGCTACAAATGTGGCAAGGAGGGGCATATGGCCAAGGATTGCCCCAAGGGGTTTGCAGTATGTTTTCACTGCAACCAGACCGAACACCGGAAGGCAGAGTGTCCACAGTTGCGAGGGACAGCACAGGGAGCATCTCAAGAATTTGCCCCTGCTGCAGTGAGAGCTACAGACAGTCGCCCCGCAAAGGCCGAGGAACCGAAGGCACTAGGGAGAGCCTTCCAGTTGACCGCGAAAGAGGTCCGCGCAGCGCCCGATGTCGTGGCTAGTATGTATTCTTTCATGTATTTATTTTTTTATGTTGAGATATTGTGCTTATATTATGATATGCGTAGGCACTTTTCTTGTGAGTTCTATACTTGCTTTAGTGTTATTTGACTTGGGTGCAAGTCGGTCTTTTGTATATTTGACTTTTAGCTAGCACATCAGTATTAGTCAAGAGGCGTTGAGTCGACCTCTGAGAGTTTCCATAGCTGATGAGAGAGCGGTGTATGCCACAGAGGTGATTCGAGGTTGTGTACTCAAGATTTTCGGAGTGGAGTTTCCGATTGACTTAGTTCCTATCAAGATGGGAGATGTCTGTGTCATCGTGGGCATGGACTGGTTGAGCAGATTTGGGGCGGTTATCGACTGCGAGCGATAGCTGGTGACCATATGAGACCCTAGTGGGGGAGTTCTTATGGTGTACGGCGAGGGTATACGTTCTGGGTCGGCATTTTGTTCGGCCTCTAGAACGAGACAGAATCTACAGCAGGGTTGTAAAGGTTTTGTGGCGGATGTGATGGATACAAGGGTTTTTTCAAAGAGACCGAGGTTAGTTGATGAGGTTTCGATAGTGCATGAGTTCCCGGATGTATTTCCGAAGGAGTTTCCGGGTGTACCTCCCGAGAGGCAGGTAGAGTTCCATATCGATTTGGTTCCGGGGGTTGTGCCTATCGCCCAGGCGCCCTATCGCCTTGTGCCTCTAGAGATGTAGGAGTTATCCTTGCAGCTTCAGGAGCTGCTGGGGAAGGGGTTTATTCAGCCGAGCAGCTCGCCGTGGGGGGTGCCTATCCTTTTTGTCAAGAAAAAGGATGGTTCACACCGGATGTGCATTGATTACCGGGAGTTGAACAAGTTGACGGTCAAGAACCATTACCCGTTGCCGAGGATCGACAATTTGTTCGATCAGTTACAGGGAGCATCTTGGTTCTCCAAGATCGATTTGAGGTCTGGATATCATCAGGTGAGGGTGCGAGATGAGGATATCCAGAAGACAACGTTCATGACTCGTTACGGGCATTACGAGTTCGTGGTGATGCCTTTCAGGCTCACCAATGCACCGACGGTGTTCATGGATCTCATGAACAGAGTGTGCAGGCCGATGTTGGATCGCTCGGTGATCGTGTTCATCGACGACATATTGGTGTATTCGAGATCCAGAGAGCAGCATGAGGAGCATTTGAGAGAGATCCTTGGAGTTTTGAGATCAGAGAGGCTTTATGCCAAATTCTCCAAGTGTGATTTCTGGTTACGAGAGGTCCAGTTCCTAAGGCACCTCGTTAACCAGAATGGGATATTGGTCGATCCGACCAAGATTGAGGCAGTAATGGGTTGGGAGGTGCCGAGATCCCCCACCGAGATCAGGAGTTTCTTAGGGTTAGCAGGCTATTACCGGAGATTTATCAATAATTTCTCAAAGATCGCCGTGCCACTCACCAGATTGACCCGGAAGGGTGTTGCTTTTTCATGGGGCCCAGAGCAACAGACCTCCTTCGAGACACTTCGCCAGAGACTATGCGAAACCCCGGTGTTAGCCTTTCCGGAGGGGATGGAGGACTTCGTAGTGTATTGTGACGCGTCGATATCAGGGTTGGGAGTAGTGCTTATGTAGAGGGGGCATGTTATAGCATATGTATTGAGGCAGCTGAAACCTCATGAGTCGAGGTATCCCACCCACGATCTGGAGTTGGGGGCAGTGGTGTTTGCCCTCAAGATCTGGCGTCATTATCTGTATGGGGTTCGGTGTACCATATACACGGACCACAAGAGCTTGAAGTACCTGATAGCGCAATTTGAATATGCGCCAGAGGAGATGGTTGGATGTGGTAAAGGATTATGACTGCGAGATCCTATACCACCCGGGCAAGGCTAATGTGGTAGCTGATGCCTTGAGCCGTAGGGCGGAGGGCGCCCCGATGCGAGACGTTTGCATGAGATTGACAGTGATGACACCGGTGTTGGACACCATTCGTGGGGCCCAGGCTGAGGCCGTGAGACCAGAAAACCGTAAGAGAGAGCGGGTTATCGGGCAGGCATCGGAGTTCGTTACCGATAGCCGAGGGCTTATGACATTTCAGGGTCGGATTTGGGTACCGTTTGTGGGCAGAACGCGTACCATTTTGATGAAGTAGGCGCATCGATCGAGGTTCTCGATCCATCCTGGAGCCACTAAAATGTATTTGGAACTGAAGAGAGAGTATTGGTGGCCCTGTATGAAGAGGGATGTCGCATGGTTTGTAGAGAGATGCTTGACCTGTCGCAGGGTTAAGGCCGAGCACCAGCGTCCACATGGTAAGCTACAGCCATTAGAGATTTCCGAGTGGAAGTGGGAACAGATTACCATGGATTTCATCACCAAATTGTCGAGGACTGTGAGACGTGTCAATGCAATTTGGGTGATTGTGGACAGGTTGACGAAGAGCGCTCACTTTCTTGCTATTAGTGAGAGCTCTTTTGCTGAGAGGCTGGCAGAGTTGTACGTGAGAGAGGTGGTATCACGGCATGGAGTATCGGTCTCGATTGTTTCAGATTGAAATGTGCGTTTCACTTCCAGGTTTTGGAAGAAATTTCATGAGGAATTGGGTATGAGGTTGCATTTTAGTACCGCATACCACCCACATGCTGACAGACAGAGCGAGCGGAAGAATCAGACGCTCAAGGACATACTTCGGGAATGTGTATTGGACTTCGGAGGGAGTTGGGACACATACTTACCCTTGGCTGAGTTTTCCTATAACAACAGCCATCATTCGAGCATTTCTATGCTACCCTTTGAGCTGTTGTATGGGAGGAGGTGTCAGACTCCCATTTGCTGGGGAGAGGTAGGGAAACGTGTGATGGGTAGTACAGAGATTGTGCTTCAGAAGACCGAGCAGATTCAGTAGGTCAGACAGAGGTTACTGATGACCCAGAGCCGTCAGAAGAGTTATGCAGATAGACGACGGTTAGAGCTCGAGTTCCAGGTCGGCGACTTCGTACTCTTGAAGGTATCTCCTTGGAAAGGAGTGATTCGGTTCAGGAAGAAGGGCAAGCTGGGACCCTGTTATATTGGTCCATTCCGAGTGATTGCGAGGGTAGGCCGGGTAGCCTACCGGTTGGAGCTACCTGCAGAGTTGGGCCAGATTCATGACACCTTTCACGTATCACAGTTGAGGAAGTCTATAGCCGACGAGTCGACAGTGTTACCAATTGAGGATATTCAGGTGGATGCGAGCCTGAACTATGTTGAGAGACCAGTTGTGATTATGGATCGGAAGATCAAGTTTCTGAGGAACAAGGAAGTGCCCCTGGTGTAGGTCCAGTGGCAACATCGGAAGGGGTCCGAGCTGACTTAGGAGCCGGAGCGAGAGATGCGTAAGCAGTATCCAGAGTTGTTTGCGGAGTAAGACTTCGAGGACGAAGTCTGATTCTAGTGGGGGAGAATTGTAACATCCGAATTCCCAGGTACATTATTTATTCATTTATTTTGGAAATTTTGGAGGGACTCATCGAGTTGACGCTTAGAATTACGGAGTAGGATCGCGAATTCTATTCGGGTTAATGACCGAACTCGGCGAGTCCGCGCTGTTTAATGAGGCCCTAATTCCTAGGGTTTGGGACCTATTTAAAGGGGCTTATACCCACCATTTGCGACTACTAGACCCCTGAGTGAAACCCTAAGAGATCTAGAGCGTTTGTGAGAAAGAAGAGGCCATTTTTGATCTTTGTGTGGGTGTTTTTGCAAGAAGAAGATGACCAAGGCAAGAGGGAACTGAAGAGGGTGCTATTCTGTGGATTTTAGAGCTTAGGGACTTCATATTGAAGTATATATTCGATCCTTCTTCAGTTTTGGTGTAAATATTTTGCGAATTAGGGTTTCTAGCCCCTTTAGAGTATGAATTGTGGAGCAATTGGTCCCTTAGGCTTCGGATGTGGATCCAAAGAGGTCCAGAGACCTTAACTCCTTGATCTTTATGGGTGACATTGGGAGATATGAGCTTAGGGTGACATATTGAGGTCCCTTCTCACTATACTTTACCTAGAGTGGTAACAGAGTTATGTGACAGTGTATTTTAGAGTTATGTGCCAGTGTATTTGTATAATATTTATGTGTTGAGATTTATTGTGATATGTGATATGCATGATTCAGAGTTATCAGAGTTAGGACCAGTGGGTCCATAGAGTTAGGACCTTTGGGTCCATAGAGTTAGGGCCAGAGGGCCCACAGAGAGTTGTGACTGAAGGGTACCACTGAGACACACTGACCAGATGGTCAACAGAGTTATAGCCTTGAGTAGCTAATATGTGTTAGAGTGGTATTTTGGGGAACTCACTAAGCATTATGCTTACAGTGTTATGTGTTATGTGTTTCAGGTACCAGTGATGATTGCGGGAAGGCGCCAGCATGATCCGTACACACACCCGCAGAGTATTTTATGATTTGATCTTGGGATTTGTAATGAGATAATGTTGATACATTGTTTTTCGAAAGTGATTATGAATGAATTTATATGGTTTTAAAAAGTGAAAAATTGTTTTAATTTTTACGATGTTACACTGTATCCGATAATGTTTTTGAATAATTTTGGTATTGGTTTGTTGATTTGTTGTAACTGTTGAGGTTTTAAAACTTTAGTCTATTTTTTGTGTGTATATTTCGAGTTGCAGGTATGTATGTAGGTTCCTGTAAAGTGTTGTGTGTGTATGTTTTAATTTCCAGGAAGAAATTTGAGTCGAAAGGAGGAAGACGATAGGATGAGAGAGAGAGAGAGAGAAATAAAGAGAGATGTGGGACCAAATTAATTATTTATTTTCTTTTTCATTTAAATTAAATAGAAAAAACATAAAAAATATATCTGAAGGGCATTATAGTCATTTCAATTTTACGAGGGACCAAAATTACGTACAAACATGGCTAAAAGAACCATGAATCCAAAAAAGTCAGGGTTTGGACTAAAACCCCCCAAAAAATGCGTACCACAGGGACCATTTTTACAGTTTTGTCTAATTATAATAGCCATGGAAAAAATCTTAATGAAATAATAATAATAATAATAATAATAATTCATCGGTGAAAAAATAAACTATTGTGACATACTAACAATTCTGTAACTACTAGGTTAATATGCTTGAAAAATACTGATAAAAAAAAAACACTAATTAAAATTTGAAAGTGTAACTACTAATAAAAATTTATTAATTTACAAAGATAATAGTTTTGTTTGTAAGTTTATACGGTAATAATTAAATAAACGAGCAAGGAAGAAAGATGATTGGAAACAGATAAGTATGTCGAGCAGTTGAGTTAAATATGAAGTCCCATACTCTTATTAAAATTTTAAGAATCGAATTGATCAAGATTTAGGCTTGATAGTTCTCGACACGACCCGCGACACGACACAAAATAAACAGGTTTTGGTTGAGTTTTTCAACCCGTCAATCTGCCAACCCGTCAACCTGTTTATTAAACATGTCATATATGAGTTTCTCAAAAAATATATGGGTTGACTCGACAACACATTTAGAATTAAAAAAAAAAATTATATATTTTTTAAATTTATTAAGTATTATACACTATACATTTATACTTTATACTATGACAGGATACCCAATATCATTGACCATTTGACCCGTGGGTAACCATCTGCTGATTTGCATTGCAACGCAAATGGTGTTTGCCCTAAATAATCTAAATATCCCACAAAAACGACGACATTAACGATTGAATCATTATCGAACGATGTCAGCGATTGCGATTGAATTTATCTATGTTTGTGTTAATGTTTTAGTTTTAACATGTTTCCATGAATGTTTATATTTTTTATTTGAATGTTTAAGACTTAAGTTTCTAAAATTTAGATATGTTTGCATCAAGAATTTATTTATGTTTAATTATCAATTTTATTTATGGAATCTGATTCACGAACATACTAACCAAAATCTGACTCACAAACCATCCAACCTGTGAACACGTATAAATAAATGGATTGACGGGTTATATATGAGTTTGTATTTCAAACCCGCCAACCCATGACTCGCCAACCGTGACCTGTATAATTAAATGGGTTGTGTTTGGGTTGGTATATTTTGACACACCAACCCGTCAACCTGCGACCCGCCAACCCGAACTCAACACGATTTAGGGGTGTCGAACGTGTAAACTTTTCGGGTTTCGGGTAGAACGGGTATTTCTTTATGAAAATAATACCCGATACCCGACCTATATTGTAATTCGGGTTTTCGGGTTTTGGGTATTTGAGTTTGATGTCGGGTCGGGTAATTATCGGGTATACCCGAAAATTTCTTAAATGACACTTATTGGTATTTTTTTTACATGTTGGTTGGTTTAATAAAAAATTAGGTAGGAAAATACTTCATACAATTAACAAGTACGTCTATAATAACAATACAAATCATGATAATATGTTATGTACTTTTTTAATTCCATTACGTGCGATAGAGAGAAACTGAGAATTGTGATGACGGTTTAGGACTTCAGCTTCAGCGTCGTATTCTCTTTCCAAGTTTGTGTCGACTGTCGAGCCGTCGTTCATAAGAAAGAAACGAAGATTTTTTTTTTTATTTGAAGTGTGCGTACGTGACTGCATTGTATATTTGGTATTATTTAAAAAACGAATTCGGGTATTCAGGTATACCCAAAAATAATTTTCATACCTAAAACCCGACCTATATTATTATCGAGTTAACCTATTACCCGAATGTTCATACCCGTTACCCGTTCTACCCGACCCATTCTACCTAAGTTCGGAACGGATCGAGTGGATATAACGTGTTTTGAGTTTTTTCGACTGACCTTAACACGATTGTCAGACCTATCAATATTTATTGATTGTATTAGTATCGAAAGGGAGCTAACAAATAGACTTCCACTTTTTATCCATCCACTTAATGTGCATGTAATTTTCCTTTTATACCCTTTTAAACTGCCATAACAAAAGGAGTGATTCCTTTATATGATTTATCTCTCTATTTTAATTTTGTAACCTATTTTTTATTTGTTTTATTTGATTTGTATAATTGGAACCCACGTCCTATTTTTTATCCAACATTTAATTTTTAATTTTTACCTTATTTTTATATTTTGTTTTATTATATATATATATATATATATATATATATATATATATATATAGTTTTATTTTTATATTTTGTTTTATTTTATATATATATATATATATATATATATATATATATATATATATATATATATATATATATTAAATAAAACATATCTAAATAACAAAATTATTTAAAATTTTAAATTTTATATAAAAAATTTAGGGCAAAATTGGAAAGTGTTAAATTTACTAAGTGGTGGATAAAAAGGATAAGTGGATTTATGAGCTCCCATATGAAAAGCTTAGATATATGGAAATGAATGTAAATTTAAGGGTGATAATAGATATTTTAAAATTAAATGAATATAAAGATAATTTAACTTTCAATAAATAAAAGGGGCTAGGAGATGACAAGTGACCGTCAAAATGATTATAAAGGAAGATTATTGCCAACTTTTAAATAAGTACAATGAAAATAAGGAGTGAAATGGATATTAATTAACTAGGTTATAACCCCTGGATATTATGGAAGAGAAAATAAAAGTTAAATATATTTAAAATAATATATATTAATTAAGGAATTATAAATATTTTTAATACATAATAAATTATATTTTTTATAAGTAATTTGATAATGATATATTGATTCTTTAAAATTACGAAAGTATAGTGTTTTGAATATCCAATCGGACAGTTTGTGTTTGTAGATATGTTAGAAAATTATCAATTTTGTATAATTGAATAAAAAATTAAATAAAATAGAAACAAAAATTCATATATAAAATAAAATTGTACAAAGTATTTGTAAAAATCTAAAAACTTCTTTATACGCAACATTTGATGTTTTATTTGTTAGTCTGCCATTCTTATCTAGAATTAACAATTTTAATCACTCTCTACTTTGAACTCTGGATAAAGCAACGTACAACTGGTCATGTGTAAAAACGGGTTCTTTGAGAAACAGACCAACCTTCGACAAAGACTGTCCTTGGCTTTTATTAATTGTCATTGCAAAACATACAACCAATGGAAATTGTCTTCATTGGAATTTAAACGGGATCTTGTCTTCAGTAGGAGTTAAAGACATTCTTGGAATAAAAGTTTTGTTTCCAATATTACTTCCAGACTAGTTTATAACCCGTGGGCACCACAGATTAGAAAGGTAAAAATAATTTTAATTAAATTATAAGGTAATTATTGAGCAATGATAAAAAGAATTAATAATTTGATAAATTAGGCAATAGATATTACAACTAAATTTTTTGTTGAATATGTGTAAAATGGAGAAGTGAATTAGTTGAAATTTAATTAATGAGGAAAAACCTTAGAATGACAAGTGGCAAATAATTAATGTGAAGCTCTAATTGATTGACATGTGGCAAATGTGCTACTCTTTTATTAGGTAGGGAGATATGATGACTGCCTCAATCACACGTTTGCCCAAAGATTTGACTTGTAGTCTAGTGCCATTGCATAAACCATTTTTCTGATCAATGTTTCTCACTAGCATAACTGGAACACCGACTTTAAAAATGAGCTTATGGTTTGGCATACCTGATAGTTTAAGACCATTTAAAACATAAGGTGAATATAAATTACAATCAACCTGATTATGAACAAACTCGGATTGGTAGAGGCTATCTGAACTTAAATATTCTTTTTCCTCTCCTGGAATCAATTTTAGCAAACGATCATTTATTTCTTGGACAACTTCATTTTTGGGAGAAAGTATTGCTCTTTCCTGAAAATAACCTGCAATGTTGAAGTTTTCCACAATTGAAGGATATACAAACTTGATTAATGAACCTATAGAATCACATGGATCATTAATAAGAATATCTTGTGGAATATCAACAATTGCTTCACCATCATTAAGACCACCAAGCTTATCTTCTCCTATGTCTAAAAGCCAGTTTGAAAAACCTCTTATTTTGTCAACAACAGATGGATCGCTTCCAACAGTTAGCCTCATGTTTTTTGTTAATTTATGGACTTTGCATTATTTCCATAAATACGAAGAACTTAAAGAAGCATTAACAATGTTTTGTCTACTGCCACCCGAAACAACAGGCAGAATTTGTCTGAAATCACCTCCAAAAACAACCACTTTCCCTTCAAATGGAGTATTCGAGTTTGTAGGATTGAAACGCCATAATATATCCATCAAAGTTCGATCTAAAGCTTCAAATGCATGCTTGTGTACCATAGGTGCTTCATCCCAGATGATCAATGAGGTTTTTCTTACTAAATTGGCAAGATCACTATCTGGATTTATTCTATAGTAAGAATCCTCGTTAAGATTAATGGGTATTATAAACCGAGAGTGTGCTGTCCTGCCTCCAGTCAATAATAATGAAGCGATCCCGCTTGAAGCTACATTTAAAACAATCTCACCTTCGGATCTAATGGCTGCAGAAATTGTCTTCCAAAGAAATGTCTTACCCGTTCCACCATAACCATAAATAATGAATACACCTCCCTTATTATCTTTAACCGTAGTCATGATATCAAGGAAAATGTTGCGTTGCTCGTCTGTTAATGAAACAAAAAGACGATCAAACTCATTCTTTAAATTTGGTATGTGATAATCGAGTTCCTCAGTTATCAGACGATTGTTTGAAGATGAAACTGAATTAGCATCAGGGTTAGGCATCCTTCTATAGTTCTTGAGACTGGTGTTGTTTCGGAGTAAAATTTGTTCTATCTCAAACAAAGTCAAGTTTTTAATTTGATCTTCGTTTAGTGATAAAGTTGTATGAATAATGTTATATTAGTTACAACCAATTAAAAAATATAATAAATGAAAGTCAAATCTAATTGACCATATATTTGAATTTTATATGGTATAGATTTAATAATAATGTAATAAACATATAATACCTGGAGACTTTAATCTCTATTGTTGAGTATAAAGAATTCCATCTGACAGATATTCCCGTGTGTTTTCCCATACACTCTTCAGTTTAGACAAACTGTTGGTCTATAAAAAATGTATAAATAATGTAAAAATTATTATAAAATTTTATTTTTTTGAGAAATTGAGTATACCTCTCAAAACATTAATTTGTGCAAGCTGAAGTATAACAATGATTTGAAGATTGTGTGGATTGTCTTGTATATACTCTTGCATCCGGTACGCATAATCACCCCACAAAACCAAACATATTTCCAAACCACTGACAATGCAACAACAGTTAGTAAGTTAATTATATATAAACATCAAAAATTTTAAGTATTCAATATAAATATATTGAAAAACATACTTTTCATTCTGGATATGGATGTGAATCTTGTGTTTGGAATTATCAATGCTTTCTCTTGCCATTTCCCCAACAACAACAACCAATCCAATAACATCTACAATATAAAAAAAAATACGAATGAAGTCGTGTTTAGAATATGGAAACATCATATAATATCATATATAAACATTAAATTTTGAAAAGTTGAAATTTCATTAAGTAACAAATATAATAAATAAACATACCGAGTGACAAATTTTGAGGATGAACCATTGACAACACAGATTGAAAATCAACAAAAGAAAAACCAAATTTAGGCCCACTAAATTGGGTACATTCTTTAACAACGGTTTCCTGCACAAACGTGAGTTTTTGATCTTGGGGAGTTAACCTAAAAGTATTAGGCTTCAGAGCTGCAAAGCTTGGAGATGTGATGTAATATGACTTCCCATCTTTTAATTTTTTTTAATTGATAGAGGAATTTTTCAGGGACAGATGCTTGTATTTTGCTCCCCTAAAAACACAATATATTATAAGCATTAAACATTAAACTAACATAAATATTTATATTTAACACATACGTAAGGATATATATATATATATATATATATATATATATATATATATATATATATATATATATATATATATAACATACTTGTTCATCGACCAAGATTAATTCAATGGACCATATTTCATTCTTGTTGTAGAAAGACATCCCCTTCCAATGGTTTATGACACGAACCTTGATAATCAAATCATCCCTTGTTACATCCAAGTCAACTATGAAAGTGATATTTGTTGTAGATATATCCCTACAAATATCAGAATCCATTCTATAAGTTAGATGCCAAATAATTGGTAACTACAAGAGAATATTAGTGAAATTATCCCTAATAGTATATATGTACACTTCTTCAAAGACATAAAGATGCATATGTAGCAAAGATCAATCAATAAACACATTATATTCGAAAAATGTCAAAATGGTAAAATTGAAGAAAAATATAAAAATTGTATGGAGACATAAAAGCTTTACCAAAATATGAGAATTTGAGTAAAATAAAATAAAAAACAGATGAATATTTAAGCATCGTACTTATGAAAAGTTTTTTTAAATGAATAACTTATGAAAAAACTTGTAAAAGATGAATATTCGTTACATAAAAAATGTATTAAAATATGAATATTTTAGTAAGAATATTAGTGTACATAATTGTGTTCAAAACATTAAAGTGTGTATATTCTATCAATTCAAAACAATCCCAAACTTTGTAAAACTGTTTTTCCGAAAAATTAAAATGATGAGTCAAAAACATAAACATCAGTTTCTTGAGTATAGATAATTCATAAAGAAAGACATGGAAATATAGACAGTGAAATATAGACATGTTAATTAATGATTAAAAGATTAAAAGATATAAATGAGTGCAATAGAAATGAAACACAAACCTTTTATTATTATCATCGATTGTGCTTAGTTTTTCCTGTTCCATGGAAGTCATCAGAGCTCACAGAGAATGTCGTCAAAGAATGTGTGAAATATAATACTAAGTGGAAGTAAAACCGATTATATTATTATATAAACTGATTTATGCATATGCCTTTATTTTGAACCTGATTTTCAGGGATTTATCTACGGTATATTTCAATCAGAAGATTGGAAGATAATTGACCAACATCAATTTCGGCTGCTGAATTTAAGGGATACAGGATCGTCATCTTCAATATTGAATAAGGAGTTTTAAATTTTAAATTTGTTTTGGATATGGATTGAGGAATTGACGGATTGACTGAATGTGTGTATGGGCGGGAAAGTTTTTTTGGTTATTGTTTCTTCTTATGCCACGTGGCCGATTTGTAGTTTAAGAGTTTGACAAGTGGAATTTAGGAGAGACTTTTATTAGGATTAGAGATTAGCTAGCTCCTTTAAAACGATCCCTTCGAGCATTGTTTATATATGGAAGTGCAAAAATAAAGAAAAATGAAAAAATCATTTTGACATTTACATAAATAGTGTTTCTAAAATCATTAAAAAAAAGGGTTTCTATTATAATAAATAAATGAATATCTACTTTGCAACATGTCAATTTTATGAGCTTTAACATTTTAACAGTTATCGTTTTGTGATATTTTTAAAATAGATAATATCCAAATGTCAATTTTTGGTTTTTTTCAATTATAAAATTAAAAAGTCATATAATATTTGTATATATAAAGTATTAAATGTAATAAATGTGATAGTAAATTGCAATAAATATATTTTTTCATTTATTAATTCGATATTTTATTTTAAAAAATGCTTATTGTTTACATTTTGTATTCAATATTTTTTTTAATCAACTCGATCTTACACCTAGTTGGCTAATAAATAACTTCTTATTATTTTGGGTAGTTATATTGTTAATTGATTATTAGATATTCTTAACACAATGAATATAAATATATATAGTTATTTATAGAAAAAGTCCTTACATTTTTAAGTTTCTCCGATTAGGTCATAAATATTTGAGATGGATATTCATGGATTGAATATAAATATATCGACTTTTTTTTTTTAAATATTTTTTACGGCAATTCTAATATATACTCTTATAATATTTCTAATTTCACGTATGTCCCATACATGATTTGAGCCATTGACCTTAAGGAGGGAGGATGTCACAACCGACATTTTAGCCAGGAAGTTTTGCGATCATGTAAATGTCATCTAGGATAATATTTGTAACTCTAACTTGATATCATGCACTATGTTCATTCTATGACAACAAACTCAGTCAAGATCCACAATTGAAGTTCAAAACTATATGCAAAACATTTCAGAAAATCAATTGGCAGTTGAAAACCCTAAAAATCCCGGTTCAAGTTCTTTATGGACTAGGATTTTCTTATTGGGCCTAACGTACCAATAAACATTCAATTCGACTATTTTGGGCTTAGAAAACCTATTTGGATTATAAATGGACCCAATTCATAAATCTATAGCATTTTGGACCATTTGGGCCTAAAATGATTCATTCTAGCCCTAATGGGCCTTATTGGGCCATAAATGAATTAATTAGCCCTAATGGGCCATAAACTCATTCCTTTATACCATATTGGGTCGTAAACCCTCCCAATATCCAGTGGGCCGAAAGTTTATTTTTGGGCTTCATAAATTCGAACAAATCAAGAGAAGGCCCAAATTTCTTCATCCTCTTTCCTCCTAGCCCATTCTCGGCCCATATAGTATTTAAACAAAAAAAAGAGAAAAGAGGGACTATCCTCCCTTGACACCTCATTGTTGCATGGTGGATTTCCATGCAACATCACCTCACATCTCTCTCCTCTTCCCCTCTTCTTATCTTCGGCCGAAACACCCACCACCCCACCTCCATTCTCTCATTTCAAGCTACTTCAAAATACTCTCTAGAACTCCTCCTTCTTCCATAAAAATTTCGAGATTTTGGGTGCTTTCAAGAGGATTCCTCACCAATATCATCTTCCTTGGTAAGTTTTTGCTTAGATACATGGTTTAGCTTCTTGATTTCTTCAAAAATCTCCTCCTAACTCATACCATTTCGTGAATCATACATCTTAGAGCCATCTAAGTTCTAAAGTTCTTCAAGAAGCTTGCTAGGACCAAGATATCTTCACTTATTCACCAAAAACTGAGAACAACAAGCAAGGTGAGTTCATATCCCCTTGTTTAAGTTTTTATATGTTTTTAGGGGGAGAATACAAGTATTTATGTGTAGATCTATGTATTTATGCATGTTATGTGTGGTTTTCTTGGTTTATGTTGTGATTATGTGATAAAACTTGATAAATCTCGAAAACTTTAACAAAAATGGGTGAGATTCATAAACTAAATACTTTAGTCATCATACTATAAAGGATAAAGTGATATACATACTTAAGATGTGAAAAACAAAACAAAAATCTTGTATAAGGATCATTTTTGACAAATAAACAAAAGTTTGAGACAATAGTGGCACTTTTGGTTTTATAAGGATCAAAAAGGTCACATTGTATAAAAATTAGTTTTTATAATAATCATACTTTTCAAAGGGTCAAAAGTGTAAAATTTAGCATTTTGAGCCTAAATTTGGGCCTTATGGATTTTTGGGCCCAAAATTGCAAAAATATCAATTTTTAGTTAAAATGTTATTTAATCCAAACTTGAGCCAAAAATGAAAATAAATTAAAATAAGGGCTGAAAATGACTCTTATTCCAACATTTGGGCAGAAATTGTTAATTTTATAAAAATTGGGCCAAAAATGTCATTTTATTTAAATAAGTTCCGAAAATGACAATATATGTATTTTTGGGCCAAATCAGTCAATTACTAAACATTTGGGCCGAAATTATAAATTAATGGGCTAAAATGTTATTTTTAATCAAAATAGACCAAAAATTGACATTTTATGTAAAAAAAATAAGTCTTTAAATGTTCAAATTAGTTCTTAAGGGACCTAAAATGAAATTTTTATTAAAAATGAGTTCAAACTATAGAATTTTGAAGTAAAAACATCATTATAACAAAACACTGAACTTTTATAACACTGTACAATAACAAACGAACGAAATACAACGGTACGACTACTGGGCCTAGTACTCACTATACATGCTTATTGGGCCTTCGTGATCCATTTGCAAGTTTAGTGGGTGTAACATACACGTTTTGAAATCGTGTTTTGTAATGAATGATATCACAAAATATTGTGTAAATTTGAATGTTGAATTTTAACAGATGGTTTTTACTAGAAATAAAGTAAAACTATGCTTAGAATCATTCAGAAAGTATTGGAAGTCTTATGAGATTCCAATAAAATGCCAGCGAAAATATAAAATTTGAAATAATTAAAATTTTATTATTTAAAGTTGTAGATAACTTCATTAGAAGCATTTAGGCGAAAACCTCATCGAAATCCGAGTTATAACGAAAACGTTATGACCAATCGAAGATCCGCGATAAAACCGGCACGACGCCGAATGACGTAAAAAGTGAGTTTTTGATAAACTACTTTTTAGCCTTAATAATCTAAATGAAATTCTTAGTATTCATTAAACCGAGAAGTTCGATAAAAAGAACGCAAAAATCTGACTTCGTATGAGGAAGTTATGATTTTTCTAAGTTTTAGTTTAGTAGTAGACAGCTAAAAACTCGAATTTTAGATCGAGTGATTTTTAGCCGACACAACCTAAATGAGAATTGAATATCTCGTCAATAGTAGTACAACGGTAAAAAGTCTGACAAAAATGGACGTCGGATAAAGAAGTTATGAATTTTTAATGGATTTTCCCGTTCCGGTCTGTTAAAAATAATTATATTAAAAATAAAGTCAAAATTAGCCAATGGAGTCTAAACAAAAGTTGTAGAATATACTATCGCCTATGCGTGCATATAAAGAACGTCAAAAACGGAGCCCGTATACAAAAGTTATGGATTTTAGAAGATTGGGGCACAATTGTCGAGAATTTTCGCATGAATAGTGTCGGCCATGTCACCTCGTCCGAAGCAGCTGCATCACCGAGACGTGCCGCGTTCGAGGGGCGATGCGTGTCGCGTCCGAGCCGATGACTCCTCGCCTGTCCGAAGCGCGGTCCAATCTGAGACCGCCACCTGCCCCTTTGCTGCCGCTGCCGCGTGTCCCTCCGGGCGAAGACCTGTGAACCGAACGACATGGAGCCTCACATGCGAGCCGCCTGTCTCCTCCTCCTTGCTTCGGATCCGACCCCTGTGAGTATATATAGAGGCTGCGAACCAGCCCGGGTATTTTTAAGAAATTGCCATATTTGGCCACTTTTTCCATATTTTTAGTATCTCCACTTTCCCCGAAGCCCCGATATCATTTTTAAAGCCCGGAATACGTTCCGATGTTCCCGAGAAGCCTGAAAAATTTATCTTTTCGGTTTTGAAGCTCTACCTTCGCAGAGCTCGGTTTTCAATAAAGCTCTCGGTTTTCAACATAGAAAGTCATATTTGAAGCCGAAGTGCTGCCCAAATTACTATTTTAACCCCCGGTTATATCACGGTGAGTTCAATATATAGGAACAATTGTATGTTATGTGTTATATGTGTTATGTGCTTTTCAGTTTTATTCGCTATTTTAATAGCAAAAGTAATACCTTTGACCATGTGATCAGTGAAAGGACTTAGATTCACATTGGTACTGGTACGTAGCCTCTGGCCATGTAGAGCATGTCTCTGTAAGAGAATGACTTGTATTCTATGGCATTGGCAAATGGTTAGACAGGGCTATAAGCCTGAAATCTACCAAGATGTTAATCAGAAATCTTATGTCTTCTGTGCCATTTGGGCTGAAGCTTTATTGATGTATATCAAATATGGAAATTGTTATGTCTCATTGATTGTATATCTTTGAATCAAGTCATTGATTGATATGGAAAGCTTAACACATGATTCACATATGCCTTTGTTGTTCCTTGTTTCTCTTTGCTTCTGCCATATTGAAGTATATATATGGCATAACGTTATATTGTATCTATTATTGAACTCACTAAGCGTCACCGCTTAGCCTATCAATGTTTAACAATTGCAAGAGATAAGTAACCACTATGATTGTATACTGTTGAAAGATTTAGAATAATTTGTAATAGTACTTTTGTACTTCAGTTTATGTTTGTATAAATTACAATATCCTGGGTAGTCATGTAATATATAACACTTTGTAATAGTCGGTTTGTAACCAGTAAGATCATGGGTAGTCATGATTCACATATGCCTTTGTTGTTCCTTGTTTCTCTTTGCTTCTGTATAGATCTATACGGGGGTGACTCCCCCACACCTGAGTTGTTCGCTACAGTTAGACTAGGCCAGTCTAGGGTGACAAAACCTTGATCAGAACCGGCGTTTGGAAAAATGTCAAGACAGACAAATTAGTCACTATCATGCATGGTTATAACGACTCACATAGAGATCCATTATCATCAATACATTACGGGAAACAAAGTGATTAAATCATATTAATACGAAATAATTCATACGATACTGCAAGGACTACAACACTTTTATAAATCAGAAAGTATCCGATTTTCTAGGGAAATACTATTATTCATTACATTCTACTTACAACAAATATAATACAAGGAAATTTTGGATCGTTTGTTTATACATGTTTTTACGAATGGAAATCACACATACATTTATACTTGATCATTACATATTTTTCAGAGAATTTACAGAAAATATCGGATTTTCTGAGTTTCACGAACAATACAAATTATTTCAATCAAACTCGCTTATGAACTCACCAACATTATATATGTTGACCATTTTCAAAATAAATTGTATTCTCAGGTAATCGATAAGCTGAAGAACCATCAAGAGTATTTTGGAATTTCTTTTATGCAGATGTCAATCATCGTACAATATATGTTTTGGAATATGTAATGTAAAACAATGTACTTGATGTGAATAATACCAGTTGTATTATGCAATGTTTGGTGATGATTGTGTTATGTTTCATGTATATCCATTGTTATGATATTTCAATTTATAGTCACACGAGCCCTCAGAAGTTTCTGTCGTCTGGTTCGAGGGTGTGACAAAGGACACTTGATATCGTTGAGTAAGAAGTCATTTGTTATACAAGGTTTTTTTTTCGAAATGTATTTAAAGGATCTATTTAAAAACATGATGACAATCAATGATTGTTGTAGCATGCAACAATTTGCTTACTCGATTAACTACGTAAGACAATTTTGGCCTTGTGATCATGGGATATTTAAGTGCCAAAACTAAGGAGTGGTAAGTGGTAGGTTTCGATTCAATAATAGATAGAGGTGTCACGACATGTTTGGAGTCAAGTAAGCCTACACAGACGAAATATCATTGACATACTTAGCTTGAATTAATAAGAGATCATCATCATCATCATACATAACTTTGAGACCTGGAAGAGGAGAACCAAGTCTTTGATATTGATTAACAGAGACTAATAGCTTTAGAAGACATAGTTGTATGAGAATCCCAAACGTCTAAGAAAACCCATTGAGGCGTTGAAACTAGGAAACCAATGCTTGGTTCAAGCCATATATAGCACATATAAGTGTTGGGTTATGAGCATTCTAACACTCCTAAGTGTACATGCAACCCTAAATACCTTGGATCTATGTTTTCTCTATTATACATGCAAATATGAATATTCCAAGGTATTACCCTATCTAGCATACAATCTATGATACTTGGGTAATAAAACAAGTTAGAATACATACCTTGTTGTTGTAACTTGTCTTCATGAAGCTTGAGTGCCTAGTGCCCCAAGTGTGACACCTCAAATGGTTCACACAACACCATTAACACTTGGAATAACCTTGAGAATAAGGATACTTGGTTCTCTCTAGTGAAATCGGCTAGCCCTCTTACTGTACCCACACTAGTGCCCATTTCACCAACCAATGACCTCTTTATATAGTGTGGAGATTAGGGTTAAACCCTAATACCCATGACCTTTCATTTCTTATGATCCATGGGTTAAACACTCCATGGACTATCCATGAAAGCTTAGCCCAACTTAAATGAACTTGGCCCATCACACATATATATCTAAGAGTCCATATTTAATTAGTTCCTTTTGATCACTTAATCAATTATAAATTAATTCTTGATCAATACTAATTAAATAATATTATTATATATTAATATATTAGAACTTATAATATATTAATATAAATCACTAGTATCCTTTTTCCTCATCTTGTCTATCCAATTGTCCTGATGCCATGCAACCCAAATGGACCATGCCGGGTCGGGTCAAGTATTACCAATTATATTTATGGACTTAGACAATAATCCAACATTCTCCCACTTGGATAAGTCTAAAATTATTATTGCAAGTATGACTTCATAACCCGACTAGCAATCGTAGCTCTCAAAAGCTTATGTCGAACTCTGACCTTGCTGACGATCTTTGACCTTTGTCAATGACTTGTCCATTAGATAAGGGATCATATATTCCTCCATTCTAGATATCATATGGACTAAGACATGGATTATAAATCATTCTCTCCGTCCATCTGTTGTTTCCCGATTTCCGATTGATGATGACTGACTGATTGAACAATTTAAATCAGTCCTGGCTTGGCCAAGCACTCACATGTATCATCATTAAATCATCGAGGGGCCCACATATATCGCTTTTATCCCGAAGGTAAAAGGAATGGATAAAATTCGACTCATATGGCTTGTTCTACTACTTGTTGAATCATACACTGTGACAACCCGAAGTTATTCCATCATTGTAACTCGTTCCGTCAATAAAAATTCGTCCTTTTTCGAATTGTTTCCGTTATGTTTTTAAATTAAGTTATTAAATTTGAGTCGTTTATTATGACTTAATGGGTGTCCAAACACGTTAGAAGCACGTGAAAACGCTTTCGATAATTAATTAGATGAATTTTAGTTACAACCATGACGGGTTACGACAACTTAATCGGGTGCGACCAAAAGCCTCGTTTAGCATCCGTATCGGGTAGAATTCCACCGTGTCTCAAACTTAATCCATATTTAAGGTTCAAATGACCTCATTTTGAAGCTTTTCACTCTCTCTCACTACTCTCTCTCTACAAACTCAATTCTTGGTCCAAAATCATCCAATTCAAGCCTCAAATCGCTAAGGTAACTATCCTAGCTCATAGTATAACCTCTTTGGCTTTCAATTTCGTGTTCAAACTATGCAATAGGACCATCAACATGTGTTTATGGCCCTAGAACAGTCCTAGGCTGTAAACACACATAAAATGGGTTTTGGAGCCCAAAACCCTCCCAAATCACTTATGGAGCTTGGAAATGACTTAAGGACTTATTGGAATAGACTAGGAACACCATAAACTCATCATTTAAGCGGTAAATATGATTTTACGGCCCAAGAACATGCTTGGACTGTAAACACCCTTTCATGGGCCGTAAACTCCTTCTAAGGTGTTAAGATGCCCCTTAAACACCTCCTAAGCCTTGAATTAAAGTCTAGAAGCAACCACAAATGAGTTAGGGGCCTTAAACTTGATAAAAACCTCACCCTTAGGAGTTCACGGCCGTAAATCCCCCAAGGATGGGTTCCTGGGCCGTAAACTCCTATAAATGGTCAAATGTTGCCCTAATTTCACTCCATGACTTGTAAAATGACTTAGAATCACATATGATTGATCTAGAACCACCAAAACATAAAAGGAAAGGGTACATAGGAGCTTACGGCCATAAAATCCTAGTTTACAGCCGTAAACTCCATTAAATGGTCCCTTTTGTGGTTTAATTCCTTCCTATGCCTTAGATTTGATCCTAGCATCACCCCACAAGAGTTATAAGGCCATTTAGCAACCAAGAACCCACCACCCATGAGTTTACGGTCGTAAACTCATGGGGATATGGTCTATGGGCCATAATCTCCTTATGAGTTTACTCTTAAAGAGCAAACTCCATATCCAAGCCTTACACACCCTTAGATGCTACCCGGGTCACTCCTAACACTTGATATGAAGTGTTTTCGCCCCTCGAAGTGTTAATTCATGTTAAATAGTGAATCAAGGTCTAATTAGATACAAATTATGTATCTAATCATATTACATAGGAACCTCGCGTGTTTTCAAGCCCCGAACTGACAATTAGCATCCAACTGGCACATCTCTCGTCTGGTGAGTTCATACCCCTACGCCTTTTTCCGTGTTTTTCAATGTTTTCAGGGGGAATACAAGCAAATTATAAATGTTTTTTGAAACTTAAAATTGATGTAATTCTATAAATATCTGGCTAACTTTTAGATATCTTTACCTCTTATGTATTATGTGGAGCATAAGGGATGTTTTATTGAATATAACTATATGGATTTCAATTACAGTAAAGGAAACAATCAAACCAATCAAATTATTATGGGAATAATTTGGGATCTTCAGTTCTCATTTTATGGATTCGGATTTCATGCAATGTCAATAGATAAACTATGTCTGATTCAGTTTATCTCTGTTTAATGTAGGGTATTATGCCAGATAGTTGTTGGGTTTTGAGCATTCTAACACTCATAAGTGTACATGCAACCCTAAATACCTTGGATCTATGTTTTCTCTGTTATACATGCAAATATGAACTTCCAAGGTATTATCCTAATCTAGCATACAAAACAATGAATATAACAAGATAGAATACATACCTCTTTGATGTAGAAAGTCTTCATGAAGCTTGAGTGCCTAGTGCCCCAAGTGTGACACCTCAAATGGTTCACACAACACCAAATACACATGTAATAACTTGAGAGAAATCCACAACTCATGAAATCGGCTAGCCCTTATTTTTACACACTCTAGTGGCCGATTTTGTCAAGAATACGATCTTTATATAGTGTTACAATTAGGGTAAACCTTAATTGTCATGACTTTCCATTTCCTTGGATCCATGGGTTCAAATACACCATGAAGCATCCATGGACCATCCTATGGGTTTTAGCCCAACTTGATTATCCATGGAGCATTAGCTCACTATACAAGTATGGATGATTTGCACAATCAACCCATATATTTAATTAGTCTTCTTTTGATCACTTAATTAATCCTAGATTAATTCTTGATCAATACTAATTAAATAATCTTATTATTCTTATTATTAATATACTAGAACTTATAATATATTAATAACCATAAGTGTCTTATTTCTCTCATTATAGTCTATCCAAGTGCATGATGCCATGCAACCCAAATGGACCATGCCGGGTCGGGTCAAGTCTTACCAATTATAGTTATGTACTTAGACATTAATCCAACAATAGTTTCTTTGTATTCAATTGTTTATACTTTATTATGTTTCAAAGCGATTATGATATTCGATAACGACCGAGTACACCGTGAATAATTTAATACTAGCTTGTGAGATTAGTCTTCAATATACCCTTTGGGTTATCAGTAAATCCTCCCCGGAAGTATAACCAGAGTCTCCTGGAGGGAGAGCATGAAATTTGTGAATAGATCTATTCGGGACTGACAATCCCACACCTTAACTACTAGCTACAGTTAGGCGGGCATGCCTAGGGTGACAAATTCTGGATATCGTTCGACGCCTGAAGAACGTCAAGGAGGTCTCGGGTCTCATTAGCAAGGTTATACGACTCACAATACGTATTAAAATATTGTTTATTCACGGATTTTATATCTATCTTTGATCTATAGTTTTATATCTACTGTGGTACGGGATGGTATTCCCATGGTTTTCAATCTATAGTTTTGTGTATTAAAACTACCTACTGTGATGCGGGATGGTATTCCCATGGTTTTCAATCTATATTTTTATGTATTAAAAATATCTATTATGGTACGGGATGGTATTCCCAGGGTTTTCAATCTATAGTTTTACGTATTAAACTATCTACTGTTGTACAGAACAGAATTCAGAAGTTTTAACTAAACCGTCTTTATAAGAAAATATGGGATTTTCTTGGATAACAACTTTTCAGAAAAACCAAAGGAAAACATGATCTTTTTATATAAACAAACAGCTTATGAACTCACCAGCTTTATGCTGATTTTCAAACTGCTTGTATTCTCAGGTCCACATTAGACAGGTACCCACGATCTTTTGGAGAGGACGGAGTGTATAGAACACTCGTCTTAGCTTTTGTTATATGATGTATATGTATAAACTTGTAACACTTTACTTTCAAACAAATGTAAAAACTATTATGTAATGTAATGGTTATGTTTACTTCGCTTACTATGTACTTTGGTTATGATACTAAACATGAAGTCACCTCCGCCCCGGAACGTTTCCGCCCTGGGTTTCGGGGTGTGACAATACACAAAGGAACGTTTTATAACATCGAGTTACCAATGCGTTTTCGTGCAATCAATGTATAACCAACTCATAGTAACAACTCATATCTCTAGGTTTGAAGAATATAAGATATTGTCGTCTCATGATCACTCGTGATAAAATCCATGAAGTGATTCCAATGAGCGTGGGTTGAATCCAATACTCAGAACTTATGAGCACTCATGAGTGTTGTAGCACTACCTTGTCCAACATCTTAGACCTCTACAAGCCCAACTCATGACAGTCTTGATTCATATCTACTTCCAACATATGACCGATTGTGGATAGTTTGAATAACTTAGTCATTCAGGAAGAACGACCTAGTTATTCTGGAAGTCAAAACATGCAAAATGAAACACAAGAATAACTGAATCCAATATGGTCTCAGAACTTATGAATATAAATAAAACACCATTTATTTATCACCATATGATTACACATTATTCATTGCATACTGTTTCAGCTATCAACTTTATTCTTGAATTAAAAAAACCTAGTTGTCCCATGCTCCAAGCATGTACACTATGTTTTTTTTCTAAACAATAGCTTTGCCATACACCAAGTATGCACTCTATGTTTGTCTATGATCCCTACTTTGTGAAATAAACCAATTGAACATAATTTCAATTATTCTAATTTCACACTCCCAATTCCTTATCGTAAATGTAAGAATTCCAAATTCTTATCATTTATTGAAATCTGTTAGATTTAAACTTATATGCACTACCCTCTTGTAATGAACATGTATAAAGTCACAAAGACTTGTCAACAATCATTACAGGGTATTCCAATGAAGGTCTACTCCATGGAAACAAAGTCTTATGTTCAAAGTATGCATTGCTTTGAACATGCTTCTTGCACTAAGTTTTTTCTAATCTTACACAGATTGCTTCCATCTATGGAGATAACTCCATATTCCCATTTTGACCATCACTACTAAACAAGATTTGCCTCTTTTCAGAATATGTCAATATGGTCCTTCCAAAATTAACACTATACTTCCAACTGTCATTGAGCAACCAATCCTTGGTAAAACCTTAGATTGTCCTCGACAATTGCTTAATCACTTTAGTCAAATCCAATTCTAGACCTTTTCCCATCTTAATGCCCTAGGCATTTGGAAAAATTAGAAAGGATAAATATTATAGCACATGCAATCGATCCTGTACCTAAAGGAAATGGGACACGATTCATGATGTCTCATAAAGACATGATTCTGGACCAGTCTTTTGCTACAATATTTTTATTTTCCATGTTCTCAAGATTTGAATATGAAGAGGGATGCCGTAATCATAATCGAATTTTGAGAATGCAATATATAGACTTTCCTTATGTTGAAACAATCCAACATGAAATTCATTTATATATATATATATATATATATATATATATATATATATATATATATATATATATATATATATATATATTCTTGACTAAAATCTCACTCTAAGCCTTTTAGAGTTGACATGAAGTATAATTTCCTCTCCCTTAATTATAGCAAAACACCTTTTTCAACAAATTGAAACTTTTGTTTTCTATAATCAACATTGCTAATTTGCAATACTTATCATAATTATCATGCTCCCACTAACATGATGATGATTAGCATAACACTTATGCTCCCACTAGCTTTGCAATGTACTCAGAAATCAGCTGGACTTCTAGAAATCAATACTTTATTGACTTTCTTACCAAAGTTCAGATTTCTGATACTAGATTGCTTTGATAAGACTTTATCAAAATCACACACCTTTTGTTAGAGTGCAAAGTCATGCTTGGATGTAGTGTTTTAGGCTTTCCTCTTTGTATGTGTAAATGGGTTGAGTCTTTCCTATAAATAGGAAGTGAGTGACTCCCATTATGTAAGTGTATCCATTTGGAGTGTTAGACTAGAGAGAGAAATTGTATACAAACCCATTTGTATAATCTTTCTAGATCTAATAAGAGCTTACAAAGATTTATTTACTCCTTGTGTTCTTGATTTTCCATGATGATTCACTAGATCTTTGTAATTTCACACATGCCATCATAATCAACACCACTACAATTGGTATTAGAGCGGGTCTTCAAGATCAAGGTGATTTTTGAAGAACGATTCTCGGTTTGGCAATTTTTTTGTCGCAATTTGATCAATTTTGGTGAGTCTCTCTCTATGATCTCTCTTAATTTCATTGAATCGTGCGTTGCGTTTTTGATTCATGATCGTTTGACTCGTTGGATCAAATTTTTCTTGAAAAACCCCATTGATGATCCAATAATTTTTTTTAGATCAAATCCAATCAAAACAACAAAATCTAGATTCGAATACTATTCATGTCCAAAATTATTGAGCCAAATGAATTTCGTGTTCAAATTAATATTCAGTTAATCATATTGAATCCAAAAAGTTAAATCCAATTACTGTTCATCTTTTATTCAAGGTTCAAGCCCAATTGATCCAAATTTCGATCGTTACTGTTCACAAGTGAGTTTAAAGCCCAATTTGCAATCCAATGTTAATTGTAATCAGAAGATCTATCCTTCGTATCTCATATTAATCGATATCAAACAATTGTTGATATGTGTGTACACTTGCATTACCGAGTTGTACGTTTGTTCCAAGTTTTTTTTTTTCCGTTCTTCACCTGTTGTTCGTTCATCGATTGTTCGTTAATCGATTCTTCTTGATTTCAAATTTCATTCCTTCATCTCTATTAATCATTTGTTATTCATTGGTAATCTGAGTTTAGATATTGATTTCAGATGATATGTATGCGATGAAATCAGATTTTTTTTCGTATCTAAACATTTTGAAATCGGAAATTGATTTTGAGATCTTATAAGTTTTGCTCAAGAACACTTGAATGCAATAAAGAACAAGTTAAAGATTCTTTGTTTGATCTGAAAATCAGTGATAGAATCATGAATTTGGTGTTTGTTGATCTTTGACTCCGAAAAGTCAAACTGCAAAAAGGTCAATGTCGATGGCTTGATGATTACTGGTTCGTGATTTGGATGTCGATTCATTTTAAAAGTTGTTGAAGTCGATTGATGAACGAATGGAGTTACGAAATCAATGTCGATTATTGATTTTGAGTTCTAGAACAAAAAGCAAAGACCTGTGATTTGGAACAGTTGCAGTTTGAATGAAGGGAACTTGATTGGTGAATTGATTTTTGATTTTATATGATTTGGAGTCGATTTCTTGCCTGTATGTTGTATGTGTGTTCGTTCGCATCTACAGGAATGGGAAAATTTGGATTTGATTGACTAATGAAGGTTTTGGGTTGGTGAATGAAATGCGAATGACGAAAATTTTGTGGTTGATGGTCAAGATTCGCATTTGGTTAACTGGTTTGAAGGCCAAGAATGTTCGCATACAAAGTATTGATTTTGTTCATTCTGTGAGTTTGCAAGTTTGATTTGTGCGAGTTCGCATCTAGGTCTCAAAAGCAGTTCACAAATAAGGTCAATAATGTTCGCATTTGATGATTGGGTTGGTATAAAAGTGTTTCATTCGCATCTAAGATTGATGATTGAGTTCGCATATGTGAAAATTGTTCATTCGCATCTGTTTTGCAAGTGATTTGCGAAGATTACGATGCGAAGAATTTGACTGAATGTGAATATGCGAAGCGTTCATGTTATAACTCGTTCAATGAAGAAGAAAACAAATATTTTTGAATTGGGTCCCTGATCTTTTCACGAAATGACACAATTGGTCCAACTTCGCAAATGAGGTTATAAAATGACAAAAATGCACAATTTCCATTTCGCATCCCTGCAGTCTTCGCAAGATGATAAATTTTACCCAATTTCGCATTTGGGGTAAAAATTTTGAGAAATGGGAATATTTTCAAATCTGGTCCCTGCAGTTTGTGCGAATTTACACATTCTACCCAGTTTCGCAAATGGGGGCGTGTTTCGCATATTTGACTGTTTTTGGCACAAAGGGTCACTGCAGAATTTTGAAATTGACAATTTCTACCCATTTTTGAGAAATTTTGTCAAAGGCAATCCGTGAACGACAATAAAAATTGATTATTTTTTGGGTTTTCCGGATTGAAGCACAAAGTTTATGCCACGTGTTAAGGAGGAGTTTTGACATGAAAAATTCTAAATAGAGCACGTTCTTTTTCCTTTGGAGTGTTATAATCAAATTTCGATTATAAAAAGGGGGAGAAGTTTTATATGGAAATTCGAACTTGAATTTTTCATATTACGCGGATTTGAAGACCGAAGTGATCTTGAAGTTTTGAAGCCTACGAGATGATGCAATTGGAAGTTCGGAAGTGTTCTATTCGAAATGGGTTTGGTTTATTGAAGATTTTTGGGGTGTGTTTTTATGCGCAACTTTGGGGTGATTATTTGAAGTTAATCATTTGTTGCTACTCGGATTGTATGGTCTCACATCCTAGAGCCTAAATTTAAGAATTGTGGAAGAATTGAAGATTGAAGTTCGTTTTGACATGTGTCACCTTTGAGGCTCGAACCGGGTAGTGCTTGACTTTGGAAGAATTGAAGTGGGTCATTCATTCCTAACTTTGAAGGGGAGAATGTTAGGGTACAAAGTTTTCCATGAATGACTTTGTAATGTTTGACTTTTGTAAAACCCACTTGCATGTGGAGTATTAGCCTTGTGACACATGAGAGATAGAGAGTGAGAGAGAGACATGTAAACACCTCTATAAATAGTGGGTTCATACCACTTGTAGAGGTGTGCTTGAGAGATGTAAAAGTGAGTATGTAAGTGTATGATATTTATGTAGTCTAGATCTAGATCCTTTTTGTAACACCATATACATTCAATATATATCTTAAACACCCAAATCACCATGTTCAATTGTGCAAGCTTTAATTTCGCATGCCAAACCATGTTCTTTTGTCACTACAATTAGCGGGTGTTCTTGATTTTCATCAAGAATTGATCCTTGATGGCTTTCTTGATTTGGTGACTCATTTTATGATCTTGGATCTTCGTGTTTTAGAGAGTTTTTAGATTCTAGAAATCGAATTCATCTTTGATTCTATTCATAATTCGATTTTCTTCACTAGAATTCAAGTGATTTTTACTTTCTCTCTCTAGAAAACCCATTCAAAATCACTTTCTCTCTCTAGAATTCTTCAAGTTTTTGTGATCATGGTGGGTTTGCCATATGATTCTTGGATTGTGATCGTTAAAGATGTGAAATACAAATTAAATGAAGATCAATTTTATGGGTTGGTGTTAAGCAAATTGATTTCATGGGGTAATTTGGTTTCTTATGGAGATTTGAAGGATGATAATGGAAGCTTGCTTTTTCAACCACTTTGTATGATTGTATGGTTGAATAAAATTGCATTTTCCATATTAGTTCATAGTAGAAATCAAAAGGAAGGAGAAGTAAGAGATTTGTTCAATAAGAAATACATTTCTCTAATTGAAAACCCAAATGATCTCCGCGCTCTTAAGTTTGTTGAAGTTCAAGACAATGGAGTTCAATGTGATGTTCTTGAAGTTCATGATAAAAAGATTCAAGTTGATTCTCATGATGAAAAAGTTTTTTGCTCGATTGGAGTTCAAATCGATGATATTTTGTGTTCTTGTGATTTGAAGGAATGATTCCTTATCGGAAGCCGGTGGTTCAAGAAATTCACAAATATCAAACTCCAAAAGATTTGATTCAAACTCAAAATGTTCATGTTGTTGAAAGTGGGTTTGTTCATGAAATCAAGTCTTCAAGATGCAAAAAGATGAGAAAGAAAAAGAAGAAGAAGATGAATCGGAAGAACAAACGAGTTTACCCACAAAAATCGTCAAATGTTGTGAAGCCAAAATCTGTGAAGCAAATTTGGGTTCCAAAGCAACAATCTCCAAAGGTTGCATTTAATTTGAAGTCAAAACCCAAAAGTGTTGGTGGTTCTTTTGAAGACGTTCTTGGATCGTTGAAGAACACGAAGAACGAGTTGTACATCTCGCATAGTGGGTGGTACAATGTTCGATTTGGAGATTTTCTCATTCCGACAAAAGAACCAAGATCTTCCAAATTTGATTCGTTCATTGAAAATGGATCTCGATTCGTGAAAAAAGGTAACTCAAATTCTCAAATGGATTCCAAAACATCCATGATTTTGATTCGTATTTTACGTTTTTCATTTTTGATCGATTTGCCTCGTTGGATCAAATCCGTTTCAACCCCATTGTTGATCCAATTATTTTTTTTAGATCAATTCAAAAATCAAAATCAATTTCTCATTGTGATCAATTGTTATGATCAATTAAAATCTCGATTACTGTTCATTCTCGATTTGAGCCCATAAAGTTTTCAAAAACTGTTCATCTAAAGCCCAATTCGTGAAAAGATTGCTCCGATTTTTCTTTTGTTCAAACTTCTCGATTATTCTTAATCAGTTTTTTCTATCTTCTCATTCGATTCAAGATGAATACTCACAAAATCGAAATGCAAAATTGATTCATGTTCCTGTTCATATTCTTGTTCTTCACTCGTTTCCAGTTATTGTATTCTCGATTGATCTTGATAGTGAATGAGATTTCATCATTTTTTTCGATGAGTTTACCTTTTACTTATGAATCGACTATATTTGATTTCATCATCATCGGTCGATTATGATCAAGTTGTAGGTTAGAAAAGTATCGATTTGTATATATCGAGGGATAAATTCATCAAGTCAAATCCAAAAATCAAAATACTTGTTATTTGATGATTGAATGATCGATATCTGTATATTGATTGAAGGGTCACGATTTGAGATTTTAAATGTGTAGCCGAATCGTGATTTGAGTTGTTTTTGTTGATCAAGTGTCGATTGCCCTTACCTAGATTCGAATGCATTGAAATTGAAATATGCACTGGAAATTTAACAAGTATCGATGATGATTTGAGCGTGTTTAGTTTGAATCGATTTTCAATTTGAGTAGATACGGGGTGGAAATCGAGTTCAAAGGAATGAAGGAATTCTGATTTTGATTTTGGAAATTACTTATTTTGGTTCAGTGTCATATTTGGGTTTCGAATTTAAGATGAGATTGAAGAAACAAACTGTGAAAATGTTTTAGTTGCTCTATGTTTATTCGATGGGTTGAAGATGAACAGAATCGACGGAGATGGTTATGAAGAATGAACTGGAATTGAACGATTTGAAGAATCGATTTGATCGATTTTTGATTATTGGAGCCGATTTTAGAATATGTGAAGACGATTTTGATTTTAATCGATGCTAGTCTAATTTCGCATATGAGGTCGTATTGATTGGGGTTAAAGATGCGAAGGCTTTGATTCTATGATGTTGATTGGGTTTGGAATTGAAAGTTTGATCGAACGCTTGTATTGCGAATAATCGATGGGTATAACGAAGATGCGAAGGTGATTAAGGTTGAAATTCAGTTCGCATTTGGTGAGACAATTTGTTTGTTTGTCAAACAAGATTCGCATATGAGTGAATCAAAATTCGGTTCACATAATGTGCTTTGGCCAATTCGCAAGTAAGGTCAAAATCTGGTTCGCATCCATGTTTCACGTGCGAAGAATATGAGATGCGAAGTATTTCACTGTATAACGTGAATTGGGGAAGAAAACAAATAGTTTCGAATTTGGCCCCTTATATTTTCACGAAATGGCAAAATTAGCCCAGTTTTGCAAGTTTGAAGAAAATGTAGAAATTTTCAACATGAGAACCTGCAGTTTCGGATTTTTGGCAACAAATACCCAACTTCGCATATGGGTAATAAAAGTTGAGAAATTGTAGAATTTTCAGTTCTGGTCCCTACAGTTTGTGCGAATTTATGCTTTATGCCCGGTTTCGCAAATGGGCTAGAGTTTTGCATATGTGGCTGTTTTTGGCGCAACGGGTCCCTGAAAGTTTCAGAAAGTGACAATTTCTACCCGGATTTTGAAAAACCTTGCAACTTTCACCCAAAAAGTCAAAAAATTTCGTAAATTGGAACTTTTTTGTGGCTTTTTCGTGATTGTTTTTCCGTGCAAGATTTTTGGTGATTCATTTTTGGTACACATCAAGGGGGAGTATTGTGAAGACTATTCCTCGGGCGCTTCTCATCCTTAGTGGGTTTTATAATCATTTTTTGATTATAAAAAGGGGGAGAATGATGGGTATTCGAAGCTTCTCGGGTTTCTTGAATATTCATTTATGGATTTGAAGACCGGTGTTACTTCGAGGGGGAGTTTGGTCTTGATCGCGCTAGCTCGTTGGAGATTGAAGCCGGACATTCAATCCTAACTTCGAGGGGGAGAATGTTAGGGTGCAAAGTCATGCTTGGATGTAGTGTTTTAGGCTTTCCTCTTTGTATGTGTAAATGGGTTGAGTCTTTCCTATAAATAGGAAGTGAGTGACTCCCATTATGTAAGTGAATCCATTTAGAGTGTTAGACTAGAGAGAGAAATTGTATACAAACCCATTTGTATAATCTTTCTAGATCTAATAAGAGCTTACAAAGATTTATTTACTCCTTGTGTTCTTGATTTTCCATGATGATTCACTAGATCTTTCTAATTCCGCACATGCCATCATAATCAACACCACTACACCTTTTCTTAGATAGCTCACATGTGTGTCTAAAAAATTTCAAAACTATGAAAAGGGATATCATAATCATAGTCTCAATTGTTTAGACCTTTTCTATTTCTCATAAGTCCATGTTAGTGTGCTCTAGTAACGACTTTGAGAATGCAAAGATTGCTATCTACTTAAAATCTACTTGGTGGAAGTGTTTCCTCACCATCATTTTCATGAATCGGAGAGAAACCTTATGAACCTTAGATTTTATGGTATGTGTGTTCTTATCCACGTAAATTTTTCAAAACCATAATCATAAGACTAGCTTAGTGACAAATCCTAACTCATATGGATCGAACTTGTGCAATCTTAACTTCTTGCCACATGGCAACACAGGGGCCTACCATTGCTTCCAAGTAGTTATGAAAAAAATTGAGAACATGTAGAACTCAAATGTATAGCCAACTTAACTGGAATGGGCACATAAATGTCAACACGATAGGTTATAAACCTCTAGTCGTGTGCTAATGATGAACTTCAGGTTTTATTCTTGATTAGTTCTTGAGAATTTCAAGATCTTTAAGACTCCCACTGTCATATTGACATATAAGACTTTTTTCCAGATATTCAAGAGATAGTGTGGATTCTAATCAAGACAAACACTTCACACAATTGGCCTTAGTTGGTCTTTGTTTTGTCCAAAACATCACAACTTACCAATTTCAAATGTACAAGAGTTGAAAACTTTTACTCTTACATTTCACTAGTGTTAACAAACCTTCTTTAAGATGTGTCACTCAAGTTACAATTTTGGAGTATAATTCTAAGATTTGTTTTTGGAATGAAGTATGAATCATCTTCTTGATTTAACCACTTCAAGAATTCATAACTCCTCCTCTTAGCTATCAGAATGCACTTAGAGGATGAATTGTGATAAGGTCTCTTAATCTTTAAGATGATCATATATCATGATACTAAAGTACTCTCCCATCTTTTCAGATTTGAGAAACTTTTATCATTCTGCCTAATTTGATTCTTCTTATTCGCTCTGCCATGCATTGGAACTTTTCCAATGTCTCAAAATTATACTTAAGCTTGTAAGTATAACCGTATTTACTAAGCCTTTAGTAAATTATGACGAATAGTCTTATCGATCTTTTGTGGTGGACTTGACCAGTGCACAAGAATGTGCACTCGATCCCTTAGTCCTTTACTTGACTCACTTAAACATGTGAACAATGAATTAGTCTTAATTTTCGAAAGATGAAAATTCTCATTCATCATACAACTTGCATGATTCCAAGTTTCTATCCAACTGAAACTTAGGTGATGAGAATCTTTCCTTATTTGGTAAATTTAGACACTACCACAAATGAAAGAATCAAATCCATATTTCCAATATTGCTATCAATGGAATCATAGAAGCAACAAAGTTTTTCACAAATGCCATTGTAAGGATATTTTAAAATAAATAAAATCAAAATTTTTCCTTTTATTTTAAAAACTTTGCGGAAAAATTATCCTTACAGTGCAAAGCACATGAAAACTTTGTTGTTATCTATTCCTAAGCAATATATTATAACTCCTAAGAAGTAGCTCAAGAATCCGATCTTCAAACTATGCGATAGAAATCCATCTACGCGATCAGATTCATCATATTCTTTCTTTAAGTTTCTTCACGTTTCTTTGATTCTTAAAACATCAACATGTGACCCAGTCACATCATGTATCAAGAATCTCAGAATAGAAACGTAACAAAGTTAGATAGTGGACTTTATCTGAAGTAGAGTCAAACTTATTGACTTTAACATTCTTAGGTAAAAATTGGCAGCTTTGCAATTAATGTCCCTTCCTTTGGCAATTTAACATATGGACTTTATGGTAATGGTACATGGGACTATCACAGACTTAGCATTTCTCTTTACCATTTGGTTAACTGAGTTGACTATGGTCGATCCCTTTCCATTGGGAAGAGAATGTTTTTTTTCTGGATTTCCAATGTTATCATTGTCAATGTCCATAAAATTTTGGTAAGTTGATCTTAGCAAATATATAAGATCATTAAGGGTTTTGTCATAGTCTGTTTCATAGGAGTCCCAAAGGAACTCACTATGTGACTTAGAAAGTGATTGGACATCCAACTTTCTCAAGAATTTGACACCCAACTCTCCTGGCTTGTCAATATGTGACTTCATCTCCAAGATGTGTGCACACATAGACCTTGCTTGCCAATAGGGCTAGAGTGACCTTGAACTTGTGGGATAAGGAGAATAATTGGAGGAGGCGGAGGAAGTGAAGTTCCAAGAGATTTGGGAGGATCATAGATGTCTGAACTAGACATCTTTTGGGAGATATTCAAGATAGTTGATCTAAGTCTTTAATATAACACCCAATATGAAATATTAAGGCTAGGACCCTACAAACTATTTTATAACTTGGAAGAGGGATGCCGTAATCCAAGCTATAAAATATTGAAGGTAGGTGAATGACGATTCACCAATTTCCACCAAGATAAACGAAATGTATTATTAGGTTTTAATTGGTTTTTGAAACTCCTAGATTATTTTGAGATTCATTGAACTTTTCAAAGGCATGTTTCAATCTCGAGTGTGCCCTTCAGGTTTTGTGACTGGGATGCCGAGGATCACAAAAAAAGGTGTGAAGTAACCATGCAAATATACTCAGTACCCTTAATATTTACCCCTCAATTGATGTGCCGGTTAACCACACACACTCCACCGATACTATGATAAATATTACGTTACCATTTGCCTACCTTGTTAAATCCAAGTTAATGTGCCGGTTAGCCACACACGCTCCACTAACAGCTTAAACAAAGTGCAAAGTGTAATTTCATGGATTAGCACCTTATTTACATGTTCCTAAGTAACTAATATTGGGTATTAATAAGAGTTTAGTTATTTAGTATTTATCATTAATACTTTTAATGAAGGGAGAATTCTAGTCCTTGTCCTGCCCGTTCGGCTAACGATCCTCCACCGGTCAAGGAAGCGGTGGGTGAGAGTGGACACCCATTAAACTGTCATTTTATAGGCAGTAACCTTATACCCCCCTTATAGATTGACTTCATGAATGAGGCCTACTAATGGTAAGACGACTTTACTCTTATATATATATATATATAAATATTATTAACTTATAATATTATAAAGTATAAGGGTTGAATTTTAACTTTTAAAATTCTAAGGGCTTAACTTGGAATTAAAGTATTCATGAAAGAAAACTTTTCAAATTCCAAAACTTGAGGGCAAGTTTTGAAACTATTCAAAACTATTTAATTCCACAACTTATGAGTTTGAAGTAGTTTTAATTAAAAAAAACTCTTCAAGTTCCATAACTTGAGGACAAGTTATGGAAGACTTTAAACTATTAAAGAAAGTAACTCTTCTTCTTTTGTAACTTACGGAACTAATTAAAGCTACACATTTTATTTTATTTTTTATTTATTTTTAATGAAGAGACTCTTGAACCTCCATAACTTAAGGACAAGTTATGGAGTCATAAAGCCATTTAATGAGGACAAGACTCTTTATTTTGTAACCTTTGCCAACTTTTATGAGTTTTAAGAAACTTAAATGTGACTTTTCATGTAACTTGAGGACAAGTTACACAAACACATTTTAGAATCATCTCTTAGATTAAAATGGATTGAAAACACATAATCAATTAACTTATCTATTAATCTAAGCAACTCATATGAACAAATATAATTCACATCAAACTTTTTCATGTAATTAGCATAACTTTTAAACTAATACAAAACATGAATCTACTGACAATTATCTTTGAAATTGGATTAGCATGAACATTACCACATCAAAAAACAAGTTTATAAGTCCAAAAACATCTTAGGGTAATGTTCCTAGTCCAATTCCAGCCAAAACAGTCGAATATATGATGTCAAGGGGTCCAACTTGTCGAGTGCACGAACCAACTCGGCGAGCTGGATGCTTTTTGTCTTGGACTCGGCGAGTCTATCAGTGGAATCGGCGAGTCTGCTGTGCAAACAGCACCAAAATTCGATTTTTAAGCAATTTAAGCAAGTATAACAAGAAAACAAGCCTAGGCTCTGATACCACTGTTGGGTTATGAGCATTCTAACACTCTTAAGTGTACATGCAACCCTAAGTACCTTGGATCTATGTTTTCTCTATTATACATGCAAATATGAATATTCCAAGGTATTACCCTATCTAGCATACAATCTATTATACTTGGGTAATAAAACAAGTTAGAATACATACCTTGTTGTTGTAACTTGTCTTCATGAAGCTTGAGTGCCTAGTGCCCCAAGTGTGATACCTCAAATAGTTCACACAACACCATGAACACTTGGAATGACCTTGAGAATAAGGATACTTGGTTCTCTCTAGTGAAATCGGCTAGCCCTCTTAGTGTACCTACACTAGTGCCCATTTCACCAACCAAGGACCTCTTTATATAGTGTAGAGATTAGGGTTAAACCCTAATACCCATGACCTTTCATTTCTTATGATCCATGGGTTAAACACTCCATGGACTATCCACGAAAGCTTAGCCCAACTTAAATGAACTTGGCCCATCACACATATATATATCTAAGAGTCCATATTTAATTAGTTCCTTTTGATCAATTAATTAATTATAAATTAATTCTTGATCAATACTAATTAAATAATATGATTATATATTAATATATTAGAGCTTATCATATATTAATATAAATCACTAGTATCCTTTTTCCTCATCTTGTCTATCCAATTGTTCTGATGCCATGCAACCCAAATAGACCATGTCGGGTCGGTTCAAGTCTTACCAATTATAGTTATGGACTTAGACATTAATCCAACAATAAGTTGACAAACATGATAAGGATAAAAAAACACAAATGAAACTCGAAGGCTACTCCATAACGAAGGTCTTGGTTAGATTCTCATTGAAGAAGGCATTCTTGATGCTCAAATGATAAAAGATGACATTTGTTAAGAATAACAAGAGGGTGAGAAAGAAAGAAAGAGAGGGAGGGGGTGATTTATACCATGGAGGCGTCTACAAATGAATCAAAGGTAAGTGAATAATCCACACCTAGAATTTGAGTAAAACCTTGTGCAACAACACGAGCCCTGAGTGGATCGACACTGTTGTTTGAGAGAATTTTTTTTCCAAAATATCCATTTAAAGCCAACAATATTTGATGATTGGGTGGGGCAAATGAACCTAATTTTTGTTGGCATGTAAAGCTTAGTTGATGCCCATTCTTGATTTTTAGTGGCATTTTTTAAACATATTTAGGTTTCTTATCTAAAAAAAGAGTATGACGGAGACCATTACTTTTGATCTGAACAAGATCACAAAAATGACATTGTTTAGAAATTCCCAAGAATGCTCGGGTGGCCATTGGATGGATCGAAGCTCTGATAGGAGCTTTTTGTGGTGGAGACAAAACAAAAGGTTTTATCTATGGTATCGTTAGAGCGATTAAAGGAGATGTAGTGGTTGTAACGAGCATCAAATCGGAGGGTGTAGTAAGAAAGGGTTAGACTTCAGTGTGGTTTAGGTCGAGGAAAGTAATGCAAAGCTAACATTGGTTTTGGGTCGAAGTTGATAGGCCGTGTGGAATATTACGAGTGTTGTTGCGACTTGATTATGAGGTGGTGGAGGATCTGGATTTTAAGACTCACAAAAGTTGGAGAAGAAGAAGGTTGCCAAGTCAACATTTAGCATATTTCCGATAAATGAAAAATATTTTTCATCAAGCTGTGCACAGACAATAGAGATATAAAAAGTGGTCAAGTCAAGACGACATAGTGGGCGTTGTAGTCAATAAATATGCAATAAATTATTCATGGTGTCACTTTCATGCGAAAGAGGTCATAATTTGGTGCATATAAAAAAGTACTTTAAACGGACTTTCGTGATCGATGACTTTTTATGGCATATAACAATCTGCAGTTTCCTTTCATATCATTTGGAGTTTCCCTTTCTTTGAATGAAAAAATATGAATGTAATTATAGATAACATGGTTATATACGAATGTACAAATCCATAATTCACATTTTGTACATTAACAACCTATACATTCATCGATGGTTGACCTTCTACGATTTTGTTCATCACTTTTTTTTTCCCGAAAACTAACAAAAGCGACACTGTTAGACGATTATGTAATACCACATAAGAACGAAACCACAAAAAACGATAAAAAATCGAAAAAAGAACGAAACTGCGGATAATTATGCCATATGTAGTATTACTAGTCGTTATGCACATAACATGCATATTCAGTTGCGTTTTCGTTGTTTTCTTTTTTAAATTTTCATACAATAAACATACTAAATACTACCAGATTTCAACTTATATAATAAAAAACAAATAAAAAATCTATGTATAAGAGTAGTTATCTAATTGTTAATAGGAGCCTCCATCATAAAGAAATTAAGTAGCTTTGAATCCCAAAAGTTTTTTTAGGGTTTAAATATAATGGACTAATGAGCTACAAAACCCACATGGATCACTAAACCACAACCAATTTGACGAAATCGTAGACGAGTTACCGAGTCAAACGACGAAACCACATACGAGTGACGAAACCGTAGACAAGTTAACTCATCTGCAGTTTCGTTGGCTATATATATATATATATATATATATATATATAT
Source organism: Lactuca serriola (assembly GCF_051521515.1). Lineage (NCBI taxonomy): Eukaryota > Viridiplantae > Streptophyta > Magnoliopsida > Asterales > Asteraceae > Lactuca > Lactuca serriola. The sequence continues at coordinate 376,735,585 of NC_136411.1, forward strand.
ATATATATATATATATATATATATAAATAAGAACTTTGAATTTATAAGAAAATAAAAAAATATTGAATTATTATAATGAAAATATTTTTTATCATTTAAATTTAAACAAATAATCTAAATAAATAAAAGAAACTAATAAGCTTTAATTTTATGAATTTTGAAATTAAAATATAAGTTTATTAATTAAATTGATATCCATTTATTACTATATTTATCGTAATTATTATATTAAAATATTATGTGGAATTTAATAAAATAGAAAACTCATAAAATGACATGTGAGAAAAAACATTCAAAATAACCACAGAATGTCATTTGACAAATTAAATGAGAGTGTGACAAGTGACAAAAAAATATTTATTTATTAGAAATGATATATGCTAATTTATGGCTATTTTTAACTAAAATGTTAAATTTTTTGGCTATGTTAATAAATTTCTCTTTATTTATTTATTTATTTATTTATCTGTGATTAGCCTTTATCTTAAGATTATTTCAAAGTTTGTGAAACTTTTTTCAGTGTTCGATAAATGTAGGATGCACGGTTATACTTACTTTTTCTTTTTCCATATACAACTATCTTATATCTTTTAGTAGCATACGTAACAAAAAGTTTAGATATAGAACTAAATCTATTTTCTAAACAACAAATGAATATAATTTCCGCTTCTTCATTCCATTTTTCCACATTTATAACATGCATTTGAACTTGATAAAATACCGAACGAGTTTTTAGACTTGGGGGTGTGGTGCGGTAGAAGGAATGCGGTTTCGCCACCTAGGCACGAACACTGTCCCCTAGGTGCGGTTTAGACCGCATTGTGATAAAAAATGGCCGCGTTTTGTGATTGTATGAGAGAATTTAACTTTTTGTGATTAGGTGGGGAGAAAATTAAAGGTTTTATTTAAATTAATTTTTTTTAGATAAAGTATGTCACCACTTTTTGGGTGTGGCAAGAAACCACACTTTTGTGGTAAAAAATGATATGCACTTACGTGATAATAAAAAAAAAATACGGTTTCAGTGGCATCACTCCCTCCGACCTTACATATTAAGACCTACTAGCTAGTCTAATAAATAGAATCCCAAAATGTTAATTAGTTAAGAGGATCTAACCAAGGCACACTCTTTAAGACGAGGAAAAAACATAAAAGAAACAAAAAAAAATCAAAGATTTCTAAATACCATATCAAACAATTTAAATATGGCGGAATTAAGCTTAATCTATCTAAAAGACATTTCAAATAACCCCTAAAAACCACTCAATTCACAAAAGAGTAAATTACACGAATGGTCCCTATGGTTTGGAGTAATTTGCGAGGTTGGTCCCTAACTTATTTTTTTAATTCAGAAAGTCCTTAATGTTTGTTTTTGTTACGCGTTTGGTTCCTAATGTTTGTTTTTGTTATGCAATTGGTCCCTGTCTTACCTAAAATGACTATTATTTAAATAGAAAAAAATTGTGGGATAGGTAAGGTAAGGTGAAGGGGTTGAGTTTGGGGTGTGTTTATTTAAATATTTTAAAAAATCAAGGGCAAAATAGTTTTTTTAGGTAAGACAGGGACCAAGCGTGTAACAAAAACAAACAGTAAGAATCTTCCGAGTTAAAAAAATAAGTTAGGGACCAAACACATAAATTACCCTAAACCATAGGGACTATTCGTGTAATTTACTCTTCACAAAATTATGGAAACTAATGCATGGAATTTCCACAAAATTAGTTATTGGATTATAAAGTTGATTCACAATAGAAAAATCCCATAATATTTAGAAATTCCGGTTTTTTATTTTAATTTAATACATTCCATAATATCCATTAGTTTTTATTTATGGAAACTTTCCAAAATTGGAAACTTTTTATTAACCTTAGAGATACAACGGGCAACTTTAGTGTTTCTCACGAATTCATTAACCATTTCACGTCACAAATTTCCTACACAACACGAATCTCACGCGGGTCGGGTCATCATATCATCTTCTTTACCCGATAATTTGACCACTATAAATACCTCCAACAACACCTCAATAAAAATCATCGAATAAAACACACACACAGTGGGTTAATAAATCCATATCATTTCTTTCCACAGTGCTTACATAGCTATTTAGCGATCTTGCTTTAGATCTTCTTCAGACCTGAGGCAAGATCACTTCATAGTTATTAAGCGACCTCCGCCGTCCGCTAACTACCACCACCACCTTCGCCACCATGGCGATGATAAAAAAAGATGTCTCCTTCAAATTACTCCGATCTGCTGTCCACCGTGTTAATGCCGCTTCACCTTCAAGATGCCATCAAGCTCAAAGAGCTACAACCAACGCCACCACCACCATTGTTTCACAAGCCCCACAACATCTTACCGCCGCTGTCGCCGGAAAAGATGGTGACAACATATTCAACTTTGACGACACGAAAACTTTGTTTGCCTCGGTTCCAACAGGGAAACTGTTGCATTCTGCGGCGACGTTGAACGTCGCGGCGGTGGAACCCATGGTGGATTTGAGTCTCTGGGTTATGAATTCAAAGTTGATGGATGTTCCATTGCTTAAAAAAGTTGTGATGGGGACGATTAAGTATACGGCGTATGATCATTTCGTGGCCGGCGGCGATACGGTTGAAACCGGTAAGACTGTTCGGAGGTTGTGGAATTCCGGTGTGAGAGGAATGTTGGATTATGGGGTTGAACATGCGGTTGATAACGAATCTTGTGATAAAGCTGCTCAACACTTAATCAAAACCGCTGAATCCACCCAATCTCTTCCTCCTTCGTCTGTAAGTTTCTTTTTGATTCAAAAAGACGAAACTTTTGTCCGATTTTGATATTTTTCTCAAGAACCCAAAATGGATATGAGCTAAATTTGGACAAAAAACAGGTTGGATTTGTGGCAGTGAAGGTTACAGCACTCTGCCCAGTGTATCTGCTCAAGAGATTGAGCGATCTTCTTCGATGGGAGCACAAGAACTCATCGTTCAAGCTTCCATGGAAGCAACAAACTTTACCGATATTCTCTGAAACAAGCCCCTTCTACCACACATTACAACAACCAGCACCATTGAATGGTGAAGAAGAAGATGACCTCGAATTAGCCCAAAAACGATTAATGAGGGTTTGTGAGAAAGCTTTTGAAGGGAACGTTCGCATTGTAATCGACGCTGAAGACACTGCAATTCAGCCTGCAATTGATTACTTAACATACTGGGCTGCGATTAAATACAACGAATCACAACGACCAATGGTTTATGGCACCATTCAAGCTTTCATGAAGGACGCCGGCGAGAGGATCACGATGACGAAGATCGCCGCCGATAAAATGAACTTACCTGCCGGATTTAAGATTGTTCGTGGAGCATATATGTCGAGTGAAAGAGAGTTGGCTAACTCGTTGGGTGTTGAGTCTCCGATTCATGACACCATTGAAAACACACACGAATGTTACAATCGTTGTGCTGCGTTTATGCTTGATCAGATTTCAAAGCGTCCCGGAGGACTCATTCTCGCCACCCATAATCTCAATTCAGGTAAAGATTTCATTTCCCATTTGTGAAAATCATGAAACTAAACGAGATTCTGAACAAAATCGATGAACAATAACAGCAAGTTTAGCTGCAAAAAAGGCTCGTGAATATGCGATCGGAAAAGACAGCGGGAAGCTTGAGTTTGCTTCGTTGTATGGAATGGCGGATGCGATGACTTTTGCTTTGAGGAACGCCGGATTCCCTGTGAGCAAGTATTTGCCGTTCGGACCTGTTGATCAAATCATGCCGTATCTTCTCCGGCGAGCGGAGGAGAACAAAGGGATGTTGTCTTCCTCGGCTCTTGACAGAAAACTCATGATGTAAGAATAAGAAATCATGTATCGGTTTAAAAAGTTGTATTTTGAATGATTTGAATTTGATGATGATTTGATTGTTGTGTTTACAGGAAGGAGTTGAAGAGGAGGATGAAAGCTTATTTCACCGAAAAAGAGACACAATACAAAGGTCGCGCAAACTCCATGGCTAACTGAAGAAGAATTCGGAAGTTCTTGGATTGATGAAGCCCCTTTTGGCTTATAACAACTCACAAATGTAACTAAGAATGTATAGTTGAAAAAAATGTATATAGGGTGAATTTATTTTATTTGTTTGCAATTTCTATTTGATGTATATTTACATTTATTTTGTATTTGGAGAAATATATACACATTTATATATATTTAAAATCAAATAATATTGAGAATTTATTTATTAATAATTGGTTATTTTTATTGAAGCATAAAGTTATAATATATAAATTGCTCTTGTAGTATAAATATGAAATCAAGGGTTGTTTTTATTATTTATTATTGATATATAAGTAAATTAAAATTAATGAATGAGTGCTCAAAAAATGTATTTTATGAAAATAATCTTTGATCAAAATTTGAATGTTAAATAAATATATTTCTTATTCCTATAAAATATATTTTACATGTTAAAAGGAGAGAGAAAATGTCATTGTTGTCTAACGAACTTAAGGGAATGTGTGCGTGTAATGCCTTTCTTTTTCATATGTACCCATAAAGATTTGAACCAAATCGAAGATACGTCTCTCGGTGTGTACACCTAAGTGCCAATGGTGGTGTTTGGGAATGGAAATCTGACTGAACAACCTCAAGAATGTTATCATTATGTGAGGGTGCTAATGGTGCGTACCCTAATCCTATGTGGTACCCTTGTTAAGGAATGTACCTCAATCCTCTATCGGGGAAAATCACCATATACAATTGCTAGGATGTATACCTATGATAGGGGTCTACAAGTATCCCTAACATTGTTGGGGGAATCAAAGGGTTATGGTGGAGGATTCATGATGGATCGCATAAGCTCGTTTTCCGGACTGATATTATGCTCAGGTTGCAAGAAATCCAATATAGAATAATCTAAAAGGACACTTGTGAATCTAAACACATAAATACAAGCCAATTTGCCAGAAGAGTTCTAAGTTTGTTATAGAAGATAGAGAGAGCTCATAAGAGGATCATATAGCTCAAAAGATGAGTCATGTATATACTTGACAAATTAGGGTTTTCATCTTCTAAATTAATTAATTGTATCACGAATTTAATGGCATAATTAATGATTTCCAAAACTGGTGAGATTCGTCAATCTTACCATAAGCACCTATTCTTCGAACATAATTCGATGCATGCACTCCGCATTCTCCGAGCATATAATACAGACTACAAATAATAAGCTCCTTAGCTCACATATTAGTTTCAATTACATAAAATGTCTGGTGACACTAAAATCACCAACAAACACAACCACAATACGAGACATATGTTTATGTTGTAGTTATGCAGTATTATGAACGAATAACAAATGCATCTAACATTTATGAAGTCCCATCTGACACTCCAATATGATTTTTTTTCATTGTCTACTTTCTCTTTTGAGTGCAGTAAAGAATATGACGATCCAGTTTTGTGGTAGTGACCATTAAACCCTTTCTCCACCAAGTATTGTAGACACACTCGGACATTATTCTCATCCGATAAATCATTTAAAGAATTAAATGCGTTATTTATATGTTCCAACTTAACCGGATCGTTTGGACAACCATATGAAACAATCGCAATCGAAAGTCGTAACTGGGATTCGTAGCGTCGAAAAAAACACCAACATGAAACTAGTAATAAGATAAAATTTCTTCCCCCGAAAGGTGAATTTTTACTCATTGATCTAAGAAACACATTTTGTTTACTACATTTCGTGGGTTTTTAACAACTTATTTGCAAAACATATAATGCATAAACAAAGGTTTCCCTTCCACGCCTGTAGGAGTATTGTAACACCCAAAATCAGGAAGGCCAAGAAAAGAAAGGAAACCCTAAGTTAAAGGGTCGATTCGTCGAGTCCAAGGAGGAACTCGGCGATTCGGCTAAGGGGACTCGGCGAGTCGGCTAAGGGGACTCGGGGAGTCTGGTCTGAACAAGGAAAACCCTAAACCCGGGAGTTGTATCCTATATAAAGGGTGTTATGTCCCTTCCTCAGCTTCCATATCATCATAGAGAGCCTGTAAACCCTAGATTTCGTGTGAGCTTCCATCATTTGAGAGAAATAGCTTTGGAGGAAGGAAACTTTGAAGGGAACTTGAAGATCAAGAAGGTTGCTTCAAAGGAGAGGTGTATATCTGAGATCTACTTCAGTTAGTGTTCATCTTGGAGGTAATAAGCTGCTATCTTCCCTCATTTGCATCTAGATCTATTTTTGTTATGAGATTTAGGGGGTTTTTATGGTTGCTTGAGACCCAATTCGGGTTTGGGGCTTAGATATGTGGTTGCCACTTCAGATCTAGTGTTGGGATGGTCCAATATGTCGTAAAGCATCAGATATTGAGTAGTTGGTGAAGCCCTTTTGTCCTAAAACCTAGCCCTAGTGTGTTTTGAGCCTAGATCTCTTTAGTTATACGTAAAGTTTGCAACTTTACGTAAGGATTGAGCTTTGGAAGTATGGATCTACAGTTTGGAGCCCTTGCATGGCTCGAAAAGCCACTAAACGGATTCAGAACAAGAACGACTCGGTGAGTCACATGGGTGGACTCGGCGAGTTGGTTGAAGTTGGGCAGGAACTCGACAAGTTGGAAGAACAACTCGGTGAGTCTGTTGAAGATTGCCTTGGACTCAGCGAGTCTGCTCTTGGACTCGGCGAGTCAAGTCGCGAAACCCCGAACCCTTCGAGTTAAGACTCGGATCGGTGAGTTGGGTGGGGACTCAGTGAGTTGGACAGGTCCGGACTCAGAAATCGGTAGACTCGGCGAGTCAGGGGCTGACTCGACGAGTCGAGTCGCGAATGAAAGGACTCTGAGCGTGTGAACTCGGCAAGTCAGTAGGCAGACTCGGCGAGTAGGGTTGACCTGGAAGGTTGACCTTGACCAGGAATTTGACTTTGACCTGAGTTGACTTAGTTGACTTTTGGAGGACAGGTAGACTAAGTGTTGCATTGATATTGGTAGCTCGGGGAGCTAGTGGAGCAGGAGTTCAAAGAGTTGTTGGGCAGCAGCTAGAGGGGTTATCAGCAAGATCAACAAGTGCATGTGAGTTTCCCTTTGTGTGAATGGGTCTAAGGCCACAATGTCGGCCCATGTAGTTATGAGTAGAAGACCCGGGGGTTAGCCCTAGGCACAGTATGCTAGTATGATATTCAGGACGAGGTCCAATGATAGCGGGCGGGTGCCTAAGGAATGGTTTATATGATAGTTGTACTTGTTGTCTGTGTGAAACATGTATGTGCTTGGTAGGGAGGTGAGAGTGGGCGAGGTCCCGTATCTCACCAATAGCAGAGTGCCGATGGTGTTCCACATCTCATTAGCTACAGATCAGGGGCGAGGCCCAAGTTAGGGAAAGAGTTAGTGTGGGTTGGGCCCGTATCTCACTATCAGTAGGAGCATGGACGGGGTTCCATGACTCATCAGTAGTAGGACAAGGGCGAGGCCCAAGATAGGCGAGGCCTTAGGGCAGGATCCATTAGTATATGTTTAGCTTATGTGTTGTGATATGTTTATGTGCTATTATATGTTAGCGGGCGAGGCCCAGTGATAGGCGTGACCTAAGTGAAACAGATCTGTATCCGAGCAGGGCTCAAAGCCAGGCGAGGCCTGGAGCGGCGGGGTCGTTGTAGCGGGCGAGGCCCGAGGTAGGGGCGAGGCCCAGAATAGCGGGCGTGGCCCAGTATGTGCAATATGTGATTTTGCATGGTATGTGGTAGGTTGGGGAACTCACTAAGCTTCGTGCTTACGGTTTTTAGTTTTGGTTTCAGGTACTTCCGGTAGCGGACGGAAGAACTCGGGGTGATCGCATGACACACACCATAGATTAGACAGCCTGGGAATGTTTTACTCTGATAATGAACATATGTCTTGGAAGTTAATACTCTGATTATGTCATGGATTGATAATTATGTTTTAAGTAATGTTTTATAAAAGAAATTTTTATTCTTCAAATTGTGGGACGTTACAAGTTGGTATCAGAGCCTTGGTTTGAGGGATTCAGACGTACTCTCAGGTGTGTCTGAACTCAAACTAAGGAATTGGTATGGAAATTTTCAAAATGAAAAGACAGTTTTGTAAAAAGAGTTTGAGAAAGAAAACAGTTTTAGAAAAACAAAAAGAATTCAGAAAGAAAAGAATTTTGAAAAGAGAAAAGGGGTGTGGTGCATGCAATCAACCGAGCTCAAGTAAGTACCCCAAAATACGCATACAAGTTATGTTATGATTATCAGTTAATAGAATAGCATGCTAGATTAGGACTAATGATCTAGGGAGGATGCCTTATGTGCCTGTTATATGTGCTTTTGAGCTGCATGATAGTGTTGGTTAGACAGTAGTAGGATAGCCTGTTTAGGTTATGCCTGAGTTTATGAGTTTGTGTTGCATGCTAGTACAGATTCTTGATATGATATTATGATTGCTTGAGTATGTTATGGTTAGATTTTCCCTTGTCTGAATGTTGCTTGCTTTGTGCATTGTGGGATTCTGAGTGATGGGATTTAGCCATTAGGTGAATACGTCATGTCACATGTGATCAGGGTTGAATAATATTAGAGTACTAGATTTGGCCCTATTGTGCAGCTCTTGTCTGATTCCAACCGTTGTAGGGACGAGTCATTTACTCGAAGGATTATCTGATCCTCGTCACATGTGATGGCTAACTGGCATCACAAGGAGGCCTTCAGCGGCTGGGGACTGGTTTGGTTAGAGTCAGAGGTTTCCCTAGGGTAAGCCTAGGATGAGATAGTGTTGGGAGCAGTAGTAGTAGAAAAGGGACCTGGTGGAGTCGAAGCAGTTCTTAAGGAAAGTACCGATAGATGTGGAAGGTAGTATGGGCCTGTACTACTGAAAGTAGAGTATCCGTACTCGATTCGGGAAAGGCCGAGACGAGACCGGGAAACTGGTAGTGCATGTGTTTGGTCTCGCAGCAGTGATAAATATCCTGATAGGTGGATGTATTATATTTTCAGCATGATGACGTTGCGAGAGAGACCAGTAGGGGGATCAGGCGCCGGAGAGGGATCAGGCTCGGGTTCAGGAGCCGAGCAGCTCGAGGAGAGAATGAGGGAGTTGATATCAGCTGAGGTTACGCGCTGCATTCTAGATCAAACTCCTATGATATTTGGCATGGTCAAGGAGGGTATACTGGAGATTTTGGATGAGAGGCTGGGAGCCTTCCGTACCGAGATGATGGCTTTGATGGGAGCTCGTACTTTGACATTCCGAGAGTTTAGAGATTGCGGAGCGCCAGATTATCATGGGGCTAAGGACCCCATTGCTAGCAGCAGGTGGTTGGCCGATGTCGCCAATGCATTTCGTACGAGCCGGTGTCCCGAGGGGGACAAGGTCAGACGCGCCTCCTGCCTTCTGAAGGAAAGAGCTTGGGATTGGTGGGAGGAGATCGGTCATGCTTTGGGGGATGATGCCGTGTTGGACGCGATGACATGGAGCGATTTCTCGGCCAGGTTCAGGGCGGAGTTTTCACTGATTATTAAGGTGCAGCAGTTGGCACGAGAGTTTCAGGATTTGACGCAGACCACTGAGATTGTGGCGGAGATCACCGCCAAGTTCAGGGAGAGGGCTCTTCTTGTACTGCAGTATGTCGCGGATGAGGAAATGAAGAAGGCCCGATATCACGAGATGTTGAGGGATGACATCAGGTAGTTTGTGAGCAGGTCCAGCTGCAAAACGTTGGAGGATATGATCGCGCGAGCTAGAGAGAGGGATTGATTTGGAGCAGATCTGGAAGAGGAAGCCGGATGAGGTTCAGGCAGTCACGGGTTCGGGCAAAAGGCCCAAGGGGTCAGATTCGAGATCGAGGGATTATCAGGACTGCAGCCGGTACAGGAAGTGTGGCAGGGCACACAGGGGCGCGTGCAGGAGTGGTAGCGGTGGTGAGTCTGGCTGCTTCAAGTGTGGCCGGACTGGTCATTTTAGCAGGGATTGTATTGCTACCACCACACAGGGATCAGACTTGATATGTTTCCACTACGGTCAGCCGGGCCACAAGAAGGCCCAGTGCCCCAGTTTGCTTCCATCAGGATGGGTGATGGTGTTGGGTTTTGAGCATTCTAACACTCCTAAGTGTACATGCAACCCTAAATACCTTGGATCTATGTTTTCTCTATTATATATGCAATTATGAACATCCAAGGTATTATCCTAATCTAGCATACAAAATAATGAATATAACAAGATAGAATACATACCTCTTTGATGTAGAATGTCTTCATGAAGCTTGAGTGCCTAGTGCCTAAAGTGTGACACCTCAAATGGTTCACACAACACCAAATACACTTGGAATAACTTGAGAGAAAACTTGAACACTCCTAAATCGGCTAGCCTTTTCCTACATTCACTAGTCTCCAATTTTGGTGAATAATATGATGCTTATATAGTGTGTTACAATTAGGGTTACACCATGTAAACCTTAATTGTCATGACCTTTCATTTCCATGACCCATGGGTTATGTAACCTCCATGGAGCATCCTATGGGTTTAACCCAACTTGATTATCCATGGAGATTTGGCCCACTATATAAGTTATGGATGATTTGCTCAATCAACCCATATATTTAATTAGTCTTCTTTTGATCACATAATTAATTCTAAATTAATTCTTGATCAATACTAATTAAATATTATTATTCTTATTATTAATATACTAGAACTTATAATATATTAATAACCATAAGTGTCTTATTTCTCTCATTTAGTCTATCCAAGTGCATGATGCCATGGAACCCAAATGGACCATGCCAGGTCGGGTCAAGTCTTACCAATTATAGTTATGGACTTATACATTAATCCAATAGATAGCACCTGCCCCTGCAACTTTGAGGATCGCAGATGGCCGTTAGGGCCGTGTAGAGGCGCCTACGGTAGGAGGCAGGGCTTTTCAGATGACTACCTTGGAGACGCGAGCAGCGTCGGACATTGCAGGTATGCAACTTCCATTTTCAGTTCTTTTATTTGTGCATGATTATATTGTTATGATTCTGCATCATTATCGGTATGAGTCTTTTAATTTTGTGCGGCTTGCTTGGGATTGAGTTATATGCCATCTGCATACCTTGGACATTTGAATGGTAGTTAAGGGATGTGCCCTATCGGAGAAGGTCGCTTAGGATGCAGTAACTGTAGCATGCCTGGGAGGGACTTGGTATGTCTCGCTAGTTCGGAATTGTATAGTTTTATAAATGGACTGGTTAGATACCTAGCTATGGTAAGCTTGGGATTCCTCAGCAGATTGATTATGGAATGGTAGCAAGGATTGGGATTTCTTTTCGAGCATTGAGCAGCGAGAAGTAAGCAGGATCGAAGTGGGGGAGAATCCTCCGAGTGTACAAGGGTAAGAACACGCATATCCAGAATGAGTACGCGATCTCTGAGGAGGAAAAGAAGTAGTACAATGTTTGATGGATTGAGGAGTTCAGGGTTGGGAGTTTGAGAAACTCCCCATCAACCAGTGCGTGTAATGGTGATGGTTAGTACGTGGTTGGGAATTCCGGTTGGAGGGTCGCCTGTAGGACTCGAGTGAGTCGAAATGAAGATCTTGAGGACAGATAGCATGGGATGCTTTCGTGTTAGTAGACAGTGGCAGAGGCAACATGTAGAGCATGGTAGAGCGGCGGGAGAGCCGCAGCTTTCTCCAGCAGCAGTCAGAGATGGAAGGAGTTATAAGACTATGGGGCAACCGTAGCATTCACTAGCAGTCAGAGATGGAAGGTGATGTAAGACTACGGGTAAGCCATAGCATTCCATAGTAGCTTCATTAGCGGAGTTGGGGCGATGCCCTTATCTCCTAGCGATCAGATAGGGATCAGGAATGGGTAGTGGATAAGAATAGTAGGGAGCTTGCCTGTATAGCCTTATAGAGGTGAAACCTTGGGAGAGGCCGCTCCAGGATGTAGTTCGGTGAGACCCGTGGGCGAGGCCCGTATGAGAGTAGCAGTATAAGTGAGACCTGAGAGCAGGGTTGCTTAGTAGTATGGTTGGGTGAGACCCATGGGCGAGGCCCGTGAGTTTTAGTAGCACATGTGGGACCTGGTAAGGACCTTAGCGTCAAGATAGGGGATCGAGGATCTCAGGGTTGTAGTGCAAGAATGGAAGAATAGATTGAGCAGTTATAAGTAGTCGCAGTTTCTTCGAAAGTCGCTGGGAGCGACTAGGAGTTGTGTTGGGCTAGCGACCGGTGGAAGCCGGTAATCCAGATATTGATAGATTGGTAGGGACCAAGGTGGTCTCGGTTCATCCGGAAGGCAGATAAGGAATAGCATAAATTTTCAGTCAGTAGCAGTGCTGGTAGGCAGTCTATGGTGGAATTCAGTTAGTTGATCGTAGGGTGCTCGGCACCAAATTATAGTAGAGAGAAATGCCCAGTGGATACTGGCGGTAATGACCCGTACTGGAGGTAGCGGGAGTAATGGATTTGGTGAAGGATAGGACCTTCACAGTGGCAAAGGAAATAGTTGGTTATGGGACATTGCCTTGGGAAGGCAAGAAAAACACACAAGGAAAGAGGGGGTGAACCCCTATGGGTTCAGTTGCAGTACTCGGAGAGTACCAGAAGGATTGTCGGTTGAGTAAGTTGTGTTTCCAGAATGTTCAGGGTCAGGGTTGACCCGAGATTTTTGTTCTCAAGGATTAATGTTAGTCGGAATGACCGGGCGAAAGGTCAGCGAAGGTAGGCAGCTGGTGTTGGATTAATAAGTAGAGTATTAGAAGCAGATCGCAAGCGGTTGGCCATAGAAAACTTCAAGGATGAAGTTTAGTTTAAGTGGGGGAGAGTTGTAACACCCAAAATCAGGAAGGCCAAGAAAGGAAAGGAAACCCTAAGTTAAAGGGCCGACTCGTTGAGTCCAAGGAGGAACTCGGCGAGTCCGAGGGGATCCGGGTCAAGAAGTAAGTGACTGACTCGGCAAGTCGGCTAAGGGGACTCAGCAAGTCCGGTCTGAACAAGGAAAACCCTAAACCCGAGATTTGTATCCTATATAAAGGGTGTTATGTCCCTTCCTCGGCTTCCATATCATCCTAGAGAGCCTTTAAACCCTAGATTCCGTGTGAGCTTCCATCATTTGAGAGAAATAGCTTTGGAGGAAGGAAACTTTGAAGGGAACTTGAAGATCAAGAAGGTTGCTTCAAAGGAGAGGTGTAGATCCGAGATCTACTTCAGTTAGTGTTCATCTTTGAGGTAATAAGCTGCTATCTTCCCTCCTTTGAATCTAGATCTATTTTTGTTATGAGATTTGGGGGTTTTATGGTTGCTTGAGACCCAATTCGGGTTTGGGGCTTAGATATGTGGTTGCCACTTCAAATATAGTGTTGGGATGGTCCAATATGTCGTAAAGCATCAGATATTGAGTAGTTGGTGAAGCCCTTTTGTCCTAAAACCTAGCCCTAGTGTGTTTTGAGCCTAGATCTCTTTAGTTATACATAAAGTTTGCAACTTTACGTAAGGATTGAGCTTTGGAAGTATGGATCTACAGTTTGGAGCCCCTGCATGGCTCGAAAAGCCACTGAATGGATTCAGAACAGGAACGACTCGGCGAGTCACATGGGTGGACTCGGCGAGTTGGTTGAAGTTGGGCAGGAGCTCGACGAGTTGGAAGAACAACTCGGCGAGTCTGTTGAAGATTGCATTGGACTCAGCGAGTCTGTTCTTGGACTCGGCGAGTCAAGTCGTGAAACCCCGAACGCTTCGAGTTAAGACTCGGATCAGTGAGTTGAGTGGGGACTTAGTGAGTTGGACAGGTCAGGACTCGAAAATCGGTAGACTCGGCGAGTCAGGGGCTGACGCGGCGAGTCGAGTCACGAATGAAAGGACTCTGAGCATGTGAACTCGGTGAGTCAGTAGGCAGAATCGGCGAGTAGGGTTGACCTGGAAGGTTGACCTTGACCAGGATTTTGACTTTGACCTGAGTTGACTTAGTTGACTTTCGGATATTAGTAGCTCGGGGAGCTAGTGGAGTAGGAGTTCAGAGAGTTGCCGGGCAGCAGCTAGAGGGGTTATCAGCAAGATCAGCAAGTGCAGGTGAGTTTCCCTTTGTGTGAATGGGTCTAAGGCCACAATGCCGGCCCATGTAGTTATGAGTAGAAGACCCGAGGGTTAGCCCTAGGCACAGTATGCTAGTATGATATTCAGGACGAGGTCCAATGACAGCGGGCGGGTGCCCATGGAATGGTTTATATGATAGTTATACTTGTTGTCTGTGTGATACATGTATGTGCCTGGTAGGGAGGTGAGAGTGGGCGAGGTCCCGTATCTCACCGATAGCAGAGTGTGGATGGTGTTCCACATCTCATTACCTGCAGATCAGGGGCGAGGCCCAAGTTAGGGAAAGAGTGAGTGTGGGCTGGGCCCGTATCTCACTATCAGTAGGAGCGTGGACGGGGTTCCATGACTCATTAGTAGCAGGACAAGGGCGAGGCCCAAGATAGGCGAGGCCTTAGGGCAGGATCCATTAGTATATGTTTAACTTATATGTTGTGATATGTTTATGTGCTATTATATGTTAGCGGGCGAGGCCCAGTGACAGGCGAGGCCTAAGTGAAACAGATTTGTATCCGAGCGGGGCTCGAAGCCAGGCGACGCCTGGAGCAGCGAGGCCGTTGTAGCGGGCGAGGCCCGAGGTAGGGGCGAGGCCTAGAATAGCGGGCATGGCCCAGTATGTGCAGTATGTGATTATGCATGGTATGTGGTAGGTTGGGGAACTCACTAAGCTTCATGCTTACGGTTTTTAGTTTTGGTTTCAGGTACTTCCGGTAGCGGAGGGAAGAGCTTGGGGTGATCGCATGGCACACACCATAGATTAGACAGCTTGGGAATGTTTTACTCTGATAATGAACATATGTATTGGAAGTTAATACTCTGATTATGTCATGGATTGATAATTATGTTTTAAGTAATGTTTTATAAAAGAAATTTTTAGTCTTCAAATTTTGGGACGTTACAAATATTGAGTGTGACATCCCAAAAATCATAGGTAATAATTTCATTTTTAGGTCAACCAAAAACCATCAAGTATTCATAGAAAACCATTCATAAGTATGTCAATATGAAAATATTTACCAGAGTACAATTCCAAAAATCATAAAAATGTTGAACACGGGTGGATGCGCTGCAATCATGTCAGGCCTTTCCCCTTCAAACCGGAAGTACCTGAAACATAAACTTAAACCGTAAGCACAAAGCTCAGTGAAATTCTCCAAAACACCACATACCCTACATATAATGGGTCTCCCCCGACATCCATCGAGTCTCGCCTGACATTGGGCCCCGCCTAGTACAAATCTTTAAATAACATGAGATGAGCCCCACCCAACCCACTCATCAGGCCTCGCCTGGCATCGAGCCCTGCCCAGTATACATACAAACACATACAATACATGTAAGAGTCACGTAGACATCTAGAATCCTAATAACAATAATCAATGGTCCGACATTGGTTCCTTCGACCCGCCAAATACTGTGAGAAGACTCACCTTAATATGATGATAAGCAATCACACGCAAGTTGCTGCTACAATTTCTCCTCACACTAAACACATTTAAACCAACCCTAATCACTATTTAGGCTAATAATCCACAATAAAAAAAATCCAAATCATAATCCTTCTCACAAATGGTAAAATACCCTTTACCCTTCCTACACTAGGCCCAACAAGCAATGGCCCACGATGGCCCAAACTAACCCTAATGCCCAATATGGCCCAAACTAACCCCAATGCCCAAAATGGCGCCAACGGATTTTAGGTGAGTATGCCATGCATACCACCTTTACGCCCAGTGTACTAGACTACGTTCGAGAGGGAAATCAGGCCAAGCCTATTACGCCCTGCGTACCTGGAAGGTACACTCGACATACGCCTCAGAAGCCTAAATCAACTTTTAAGCACTTAATCCTTTAAGACCAAATGTCCAACTCATATATCTTGTTCTTAGGAATGTCTTAAATGATAAAGTTGTCAACTTTATGCATTTACATGGCTCAAAGAGGCCCAAAACCAATTTCTAACCTTCTAGCACCATATTATGAACATCAACTCTTGCATGGTTGAGTTAAAGCCATCAAGATGCTATTTTTATTCATCAAGGACCTCAAAAATATCAAGATGTAGTATTCTAAGCTTCTGGAGTAACTTATACTCACATGAATCAACTCAAGGGACGAAAATATGCAAAAAAAACCTAACAAACTAGATCTAAGAGATGAATCAACAAGGTTGAGACTTTATACCCCCAAGAGGATAATTAATGTGAGCAAGATCTGGATCTATAAGCTTTAAACCACTAAATGCTTCTCCAAAGAGTTCTTCTTCCTTCAAAATGAACCAAACACACACTAACTCACTCAAAAGGCTTAATGCTATTACAAAAGGGGGTAAGGTTTCTAAGGAAACTTCTTAGAGGATGGAGGTTAAGGATAAGGCCAACCTCAAGGGAGTTACTTAGGTTTTACAGGGTCGAAAACCCAAAAATTAGGGTATTCCCCTGAATCGAGTACGCCCTGCGTACTCTAGGTATGCCCAACGTACTAAGTGGAAAACCCTATGTCCAAGTCTTGACATGGTACGCCCCACATACCTTAATTACGCCTAACGTAATGGCCACATATGCCAAAATAATTAATATAACACCCGAATTCTTAGAAGTATTTAAATTAAATGTATTTTGGATTTTGGACGGATCATGTCGTGGTGAAGGCATACCACAACGTGGAGATGGTCATTGTATCGTGGGTTTTAAATGACCACCTCGACGTGGCGTCCTATAGCCACAACGTGGTGGCGGTTTAATGAGAAACCCTAGTCTTTGGGGTTTGCGCCCATATTTAAGAGAATGTGATGGCCAGGGTTACTCACCCTCAACCTCCATCACACTCTCTCAGCCTCTAAGCAAACCCTAACCTGAAAATTGCTTTCTAAGCCTTTAGTGTTGATTTTTGGATATTAGAAGAAGAAGAAGGTGACATTTTGGCTGGGGGCCTGAGCAGTAGATTGTATTTGAGAACTTGAGGCAGAAGTTATGTGAGGCCACAGTGTTGATCCTCCCTGAGGGTGTTGAGGATTTTGTGGTATTTTGTGATGCATCCATCACCGGTATGGGGCGGTTCTTATGCAGCGAGGGAAGGTTATTTCTTATGCTTCATGGCAGATGAAGCCGCATGAGGTCTATTATCCGACTCATGATTTGGAGTTGGGAGCAGTGGTGTTTTCCCTCAAGATTTGATTGCATTATTTGTATGCGGTCCGGTGTACCATCTACACGAATCACAAGAGTTTGAGGTACCTCACAGATCAGCTGAATCTAAACATGAGGCAACATAGGTGGATTGACGTGGTCAAGGAAGGAAAATAAAATGTGGTCGCGGATGCTTTAAGCCGCAAGACGGTTAGTTATGTTGGTGGGAACCTATGTATGAGGATTTCGATTGAATCACGATTGTTGGGTATGATTAGGGAGGCTCGGGCTGAGGGAGTCAAGGAAGAGAACTGGAAGCAAGAGTGACTCATAAGCGAGATCAACCGATTTTCTACCGACACGTGGATTATTGACCCTATATGGTCGTGTATGGGTACCGGATTTTGGTGGAGTAAGACAGGTTGTGTTGGAGGAGGGACACAAGTCTAGATTTTCAATACACCCTAGAGCCAGCAAGATGTATCAGCATTTGAGACTTAGTTTTTGGTGGCGGTTCACGAAGAGAGATATAACATGATATGTCGAGAGATGCTTCACATGTCGGATGACCAAGGCCAAGCACTAAAGGCCACATGGCAAGCTGTAGCCATTTGAGGTTCGTATGTGGAAATGGTAACATATTTCAATGAATTTCATCACCAAGTTACCTCGTTTGGCTAAGGGATTCGATGCGATTTGGGTTATAGTGGACCGGCTAACCAAGAGCGCCGACTTTCTAGCCATTTGAGAGGCTTCTTCGGAAGAGATATTGGCCGATTTATATGTGTGCGGGATTGTTTCTCAGCATGGTATTCTGGTCTCCATTGTATCTGATCGGGATGCTCGGTTCATATCTTGTTTTTGGCAGAAGTTCCACGAGGAATTGGGTACGAGATTGCATCTCAACACTTCTTATCATCCACAGATGGATGGTTAGAGCAAGCGGACCATTTAAACGATAGAGGATATGTTGCGAGCCTATGTGATTTATTTCGGTGGGAGTTAGGACTCCTACCTTCCCCTAGCTGAGTTTTCATATAACAACAACTACCACTCGAGTATCGGTGCACCGCCATTTGAGCTCCTTTATAGTAGGGGGTGTCATACTCTAGTTTTTTGGGGAAAGATTGGTCATAGAGTCATGAGAAGAACTGAGGTAGTCCTTCAGACGACATAACTTATACATCAGATTAGACAGAGGCTAAAGACAGCTTAGAGTCGGCAGAAGAGTTACGTCGACAAGCGTCGATCTGAGCTGGAGTTCCTGGTTGGCGACATGGTATTGTTGAAGGTATCACCCTGGAAGGGTGTAATATGCTTCAAGAAGAGGGGTAAGTTGGGGCCCTGATATATTTAGCCATTTCAATTGATTGAAAAGGTTGGCAAGGTGGCTTTCATTTTGGATTTGCCTGAGGAGCTCAGTCAGATTCGTAATACTTTCCATGTTCTCAGCTTTGGAAGTGTATGGCCGATGATTTGGAGGTGGTTCCCTTGGAGGATATTCAGGTTGATGATTGCCTGAATTATATGTAGAGGCCAATTGCAATTTTGGATTGGAAGATGAAGGCCTTGCACAACAAGATGGTGTCTTTAGTCAAGGTTCAGTGGAAACATCGAAAGGGTTCAGATGGACTTGGGAACCCGAGGCAGAGATACGAGAGCATTACCCTGAGTTGTTTTCGTCTACGGACTTTGAGAACGAAGTCTAATTCAAGCGGGGGAGAATTGTAACATCTAGATACCTGGAGGTATTTAAATTAAATGTATTTTGGATTTTGGATGAACCACGTCGTGGTGAAGGCATCCCACGACATGACGATGGTCGTTGTATCGTCGTTTTTAAATGACCACCATGACGAGGCAACCTATATCCACGATGTGGTGGCAGTTTAATGAAAAACCCTAGTCTCCGGGGTTTTTGTCCCTATTTAAGGGAATGTGATGGCTATGGTTGCTCACCCTCCGCCTCCATCACACTCTCTCAGGCTCCAAGCAAACCCTAACCTCCAACATGCTTTATAAGCCTTTCGTGTTGACTTTTTAGATATTAGAATAAGAAGAAGTTGACATTTCGGCTTGGATTCAACAAGAAACTCTTCTCATCTTCTTGTTGTGCATCTTATGTACTTTTATAAGTCCTCAAGTTCCATGATTTTTAGTTTATTGTGCATAAATCTAGGTTTCTATGCCTTTTTATTCATGTCAGAATATATTGGAGTGTTGGGATTCCATAAAGTTGTCAACTTTATGGATCCCTAGAATCCCTTTGGGGTTAGGAGTGTTGGATATGAAATTTATTAGAGTTTTGATGTAACACCCAAAATTTTCAAATAATTTTTCACATTTTAAAAACACACTTCCATTCATAATTGTTATAAAAATATCATTGTATCACATAATAATCCATAACATCACATCCCAAGATCAAAATATATAAAAACTCCTTGTGTGTGTACTGATCAAGCCGGCGCCTTCCCGCGATCCTCACTGGTACCTGAAACACATAACACAACACTATAAGCATAAATTCTTAGTGAGTTCCCCAAAATACCCCACTCAACACATACCAGCCACTCGAGGCTATAACTTTGTTTGACCCTCTGGTCAATGTGTCTCAGTAGGACCCTCCAGTCCCATAACTCTGTGGGCCCTCTGGCCCTAACTCTATGGACCTTCCGGTCCTAACTCTGTAAACTCTGTAACATACATAGCATAAATCACATAGAAATCACATCATGCAAAAGCATACAAAATACTATGTCACATAACTCTAATTACCACTCTAGGTAAAGTATAGTGAGAAGACTCACCTCGGGTAACTCGGTAATCTCGAACTCTGTAAATAATCTAGTCTAGCCTCCGCCTAACCATACGAAATAAACACTCTTAATTAATACATCTCTCAAGGCTAGACTATCCCCTCTCTTAGCACTCTCAGTAGGGTAAAAGACCATTTTACCCTTCTCATGGCTCAAAGACCCTAAAGTTGACCAAACCCTAAAAGTCAACAAAAGTTAACTCTCCGGGCTACATTGGGCGTACCCGACATCCTCATAGAAACGGGGTGCGCGACCCCTTACGCCGCGCGTATTGGGATTACGCCCCGCATAACTCCTAGTTCCAGACTCTAAGCTCTTGAGGTCTTAAACAGTTAAGACCCACATCCAACTTCTAGATCTAACCATTTCTAAGCCTCTTAATCCATAAAGTTGGTGACTTTAAGCCTTTGCATGGCTGGACAAGTCACTAACACCCATAACATTCCATTTCCCAACTCTAGAAACCTCATAACTCAAGCATGACCTCATAACAACGACCAAGATGGAAACTTTATGGATCGATAACACAAATATCATTGAAATGGGACAGATCTAGGTCCATGTAGTACATTACACTCATAAAGTATCCACCTTTGGGACTTTTAACCCTAGAAATGGTCCATGCACTCTTCAAAACAAATAAAGAGGAAAGTTTTGAACTTTATACCTCTAGATGAAGCTCCTTTCTCTGTAGATCTCAGATCCAAACTTGCAATTCAAACCCTAGCCTCCACAAGCTCTTCTCCTTCTTCTTCACTTACACACCAAAACACTTTTAGCTCCAAACACACACACTCAAGCTAATGACGATGGAAGGCTCTCTTATAGGGTTTCACTTACTGATATGGAGGCTGGGAAATGAGCCTTAGCATCCTTTAAATAGTGCACAACCCAAACATTTAGGGTTTGCATCTGGACCCGTTACGCCCAGCGTAACCCTGGGTACGCCTAGCGTACCCAGGAGAGTCCGCGTCCAAATTAAGCGCATGAGTACGCACAACATACTCCCCAGTACGCCCAACGTACTCATTTGCTTACAAGAACTATCTTAAGGGACTACTCTTGACAACTTGACAAAATGGAAGGGTTAAATAGCTTACCTGAATTTCGGGATGTTACAATTCTCCCCCACTAGAACCAGACTTCGCCCTTGAAGTCTCATGCCGAAAACAACTCCGGATGCTGCTCCCGCATCTCCGACTCCGGCTCCTAAGTCAACTCGGACCCCCTCCGATGCTGCCACTGGACCTGAACCAGAGGCACCTCCTTGTTCCTCAGAACCTTGACCTTCCGGTCCAAGATCGCAATCGGTCTCTTAACATAGTTAAGACTTGCGTCCACCTGGATATCTTCCAATGGTACCACTGCCGACTCGTCGGCTACACACTTCCTCAGCTGAGACACATGGAAGGTATCATGGATCTGGATCAACTCCGCTGGTAGCTCCAATCGATATGCTACCTTGCGCACCCTCACGATCACCCTGAACGATCCAATGTACCGGGGCCCCAACTTGCCCCTTTTCCTGAATCAGATCACTCCTTTCTAAGGAGACACTTTCAGGAGTACAAAATCTCCAACCTGAAACTCGAGCTCGGATCGACGCCTATCCGCGTAACTCTTCTGGCGACTCTGGGCCGTCAGCAACCTCTGTCTAACCTGATGTATCTGCTCTGTCGTTTGAAGCACTATCTATGTGTTGCCCATCACTCACTGCCCTACCTCTCCCCAACAGATGGGAGTCCGACACCTCCTCCCATACAACAACTCAAAGGAAGGCATACCAATGCTCGAATGGTGGCTGTTGTTATAGGAAAACTCAGCCAAAGGCAGATATGTGTCCCAACTCCCTCCGAAGTCCAACACACATGCCCGAAGCATGTCCTCGAGCGTCTGAATCGTCCGATCACTCTGTCCGTCCGTCTGTGGGTGGTAAGCGGTACTAAAATGCAGCCTAGTACCCAACTCCTCATGGAACTTCTTCCAGAACCTGGAAGTGAAACACACATCTAGATCTCACACAATCGAGATCGGTACACCATGCCGCAATACCACCTCTCTCACATACACCTTTGCCAGCCTCTCTGCGGAAGAGCTCTCACTGATAACAAGAAAATGAGCGCTCTTAGTCAGTCGGTCGACGATCACCCAAATTGCATCGACGCCTCTCGCTCCTCGGCAATTTGGTGATAAAATCCATAGAAATCTGTTTCCACTTCCACTTGGGAACCTCCAACGGCTGCAACTTGGTATGTGGACGCTGGTGCTCGGCCTTCACCCTGTGACAGGTCAAGCACCTCTCTACGAACCACGCAACATCCCTCTTCATACAGTGCCACCAATAGTCTCTTTTCAGGTCCAAATACATCTTAGTGGCCCCGGGATGGATCGAAAACTTCGACCGGTGCGCCTCCTCCATCAAAATGACGCGTTTCCTCTGATGCATGTTCAAGTTGGGCTGATCCATCAGATACTTCAAGCTCTTGTGGTCCGTGTATATGGTACACCGAACCCCATACAAATAGTGACGCCAGATCTTGAGGGCGAACACCACAACCCCCAATTCTAGATCGTGAGTAGGGTACCTCGTCTCATGAGGCTTCAGCTGCCTCGATACGTATGCTATCACATGACCCCTCTGCATCAACACTGCACCCAGTCCCGATATCAACACATCACAGTATACCACAAAATCCTCCATTCCCTCCGGAAGGGCTAACACTGGTGCTTCACACAATCTCTGGCGAAGTGTCTCGAATGAGGCTTGCTACTCCGGACCCCAATTGAAAGCCACGCCCTTCCGGGTCAGCCTGGTAAGAAGAACAACAATCCTGGAGAAATCCTGGATGAATCTCCAATAATAACCGGCCAACCCCAGGAAACACTGGTCTCCGAAGGGGATCTCGGCACCTCCCAACTCATCACCGCCTCAATCTTGGCCGAATCGACCAATATCCCATTTTGATTGACGAGGTGTCCTAGAAACTGGACCTCTCGCAACTAGAAATCGCACTTGGAGAATTTGGCGTAAAGCCTCTCCGATCTCAGAACTCCGAGGATCTCCCTCAAATGCTCCTCATGTTGCTCCCTGGACCTCGAATACAACAAAATGTCATCAATGAACACGATCACCGAGGGCGTGGAGGATTTTGTGGTATATTGTGATGCGTCGATCTCAGGCTTAGGCGCGATATTGATGCAGAGGGGGCATGTCATTGCTTACGCCTCGAGGCAGCTGAAACCTCATGAGGCGAACTACTCGACGCATGATTTAGAGTTGGGAGCGGTAGTGTTCGCCCTCAAGATTTGGCAGCATTACCTTTACGAGGTTCGTTATACCATTTACACGGACCACAAGAGTTTGAGGTACCTCATGGATCAGCCGAATCTGAACATGAGGAAGCGTCGATGGTTGGACGTAGTGAAGGATTATGATTGCGAGATCCTTTACCACCCGGGAAAGACCAACGTGGTGGCCGATGCGCTTAGCCGTAAGGCGGCACCGATCAGGGATGTGTGTATGAGGATGACGGTGGTGACACCACTGTTAGAGCAGATTCGGGAAGCCCAGCAGGAGGCTATGAAGGAGGAACATCGGAAGAGCGAGCGAATTGTGGGTCAAGTCACCTCCTTTGATTATGATAGCCGAGGATTATTAACACTACACCGTAGGGTGTGGGTGCCGTATCACGGAGGCGTGCGCCAGATATTGGTGGCCCTGCATGAAGCGGGATGTGGCGTGGTATGTCGAGCGGTGCTTGACCTGCAGGAAGGTCAAGGTCGAGCATCAGAGACCGCACCGCAAGATGCAGCCGTTGGATATCCCGTTGTGGAAATGGGAGGATATTACGATGGATTTTATCACAAAGCTTCCACGGAAGGTGCGAGGAGTAGATTCGATTTGGGTCATCGTGGATCGATTGACCAAGAGCGCCCATTTTATTCCGATTCAGGAGAGTATCTCAGCCGAAAAGTTGGCCGATATCTATATTAGGGAGATAGTGGCGCGGCACGGAGTGCCAGTGTCAGTGATATCAGATCGAGATGTGCGGTTCACTTCCAGGTTTTGGAAGAGGTTTCATGATGATTTGGCACTCGTCTGCATTTTAGCACCACCTTTCACCCGCAGACAGATGGTCAGAGTGAGCGGACCATCCAGACCTTGGAGGATATGTTGCGGGCATGCGTGCTAGACTTCGGTGGTAGTTGGGATACCTATCTTCCCTTGGCTGAGTTCTCATACAACAATAGCTACCACGCGAGTATTGACCGTCCCCCATTCGAGATGTTGTATGGACGGAGGTGCAGGACCCCGATATGTTGGGGTGAAGTTGGCCAGAGGGTCATGGGTGGTGCTCAAGACGACCGAGAGGATCCAGCAGGTTCGAAGCAGGCTTCAGACTGCGCATAGTCGGCAGAAAAGTTACGCCGACAAGCTTCGATCAGACCTGGAATTCCAGGTCGGGGATATGGTTCTCCTGAAAGTGTCGCCTTGGAAAGGCGTCATTCGATTCAGGAAGCGGGGCAAGTTGGGCCCGAGATACATTGGTCCGTTCAAGGTTGTAGCCCGGGTGGGCAAGGTGGCATATAGGCTGGATCTGCCAGCCAAGCTTAATCAGATCCACAACACCTTCCATGTTTCCCAGCTGCGGAAGTGCCTTGTGGATGATTCAGCGGTGGTGCCGTTAGAGGATATACAGGTTGATGACAGCCTGAACTACATTGAGCGCCCAGTCGCGATCCTCGACCGGAAGTCGAAGGATCTAAGGAACAAGAGGGTGGAATTAGTGAAGGTGCAATGGCAGCACCGAAAGGGTTCGGAATAGACTTAGGAGCCGGTGGAAGAAATGATGGAGCATTACCCCGAGCTGTTTCAGGACCGAGCGGCAGACTTCGAGGATGAAGTCTAAAATAAGTAGGGGAGATTTGTAGCACCTGATTCCTGGTACGTAAAATTTATCTTAGTGTTTTTCATTTTTAGCCTTGGACTCGACGAGTTGTAGGTCCGACTCGCCGAGTAGAGACGGGATCCGGAACACGTTTAAGTTGGCGACTCGGCGAGTCCATATTCTGGACTCGGCGAGTCCCCGCTGTCTGATGAAACCCTAAATTTCAAGGGTTTGCACCCTATTTAAACCCTCTTATCCGCCCCCAAGCTCGCCCCCTTCACCCTCAGAGCTCTATACTTCGTTCAAGCCTTGTTCCTTGTGAGATTGAAGCATTTTGGTGTGTTTTCTTGAAGATTTGAGGAGGGAAGGAGAGTAGATCAAGAAGAGAAGAAGGAGGCCAGGCATATTTGGGTTATCTCAGTGATTTCCTTGAGCCGGAGGACTTCCGGGTCAGCAGCAGCAGCAGAAGACCGTCAGTTCCCACGCAGATCAGCAGTTACTTTGAGGTGAGTTACCTTCCAGTAGCGGTGGGTCTAAGGCCACAATGCTGGCCCACCAGTAGGAGACGTATGATAGATGATTGTCTCTGTGATATCATCTAGGTTTGCTACTACCTGATATGTTATATGCTAGCATGATATGTATATGTGATAGTAGTAGAGTTCGGTTGTTAGGACCGAAGGGTAGGTCAGACACCCCAAATATGTCTGACAGTATGCGATGATATGTTTATATGCTGGCATGATATGTTATATGTGATAGTGGTAGTAGGAGGGGAATGGTCCCCAAGTTCGGTCGTTAGGACCTAAGGGTAGATTAGACACCCCAGATATGTCTGATAATATATTATGTTATGATATATGTGATAGTAGCAGTAGGGGTGAAATAGTCCCCGAGGATCGGTTGTTAGGACCGATGGGTAGTCAGCACCCCAGAATGGCTTGACATGGGTAGTCAGCACCCCAGAACGGCTTGACACGGGTAAGTCGGCACCCCAGAATGGTCGTACCGGGTAGGTCGGGCACCCCATAATTGCCCGGCAGTATGTATGATATGTGATTGTATGGTATGTGGTAAGATGGGGGAACTCACTAAGCTTCGTGCTTACAGTTTTCAGTTTTGATTTCAGGTACCTCTTCTTCGAAAGGGAAGGAGCTGGCGCGGTAGCGGTACATCACACACATGCTTTATATTCCGTATTATGATATCACCTGGGGATTTGTACTCTGACACTGTTATGTTTTATATTCTGCATTATGATATCACCTTGGCGATAGGCGCTGCCCCCGGAACCAAATCGATACAGAACTCTACCTGCCTCTCAGGAGGCACACCCGGCAACTCCTCGGGGAAAACATCTGGGAACCCACGCACTATCAGGACCTCATTGACCGACCTCGGTCTCTATGCACCTACCCTCGTATCCACCACATAAGCCACAAACCCACTACAGCCCTGCTGTAGACTCTGCCTTGCTCTCGCGGCTGAACAAAATTCCGACCCAGAACGGGTACCCTCGGCATAAACCGTAAGAACTCCCCCACTAGGGTCTCGTATGGTCACCAGCTTCCGCTCGCAGTCGATAACCGCTCCAAATCTACTTAACCAGTCCATGCCCACAATGACACAGACATCTCCCATGGCAATCAGGACCAAATCAATCGGAAACTCAACGCCAAAGATCTCGAGTACACATCCTCGAATCACTTCAGTGGCATGCACCGCTCTCTCATCAGCAATGGAAACTCGCAAAGGTCGACTCAACACCTCTCAACGAATATTGATGTGCTGACTAAAGGCTAACGACAAAAAAAGACCGACTCGCAACCGAGTCAAATAACACCAAAGCAGGTACAGAACTCATAAGAAATGTACCTACGCATATCATAATATAAGCATAACACCACAAACTCAAAATAAACAGATGAAAGAATACATACCAGCCACAATATCGGGTGCTGAGCGGACCTCCTCCGCTGTCAACTAGAAGGCTCTCCCGCGATCCTTCAGCGCCTCGGCCTTCACCGTCCGACTATCCGTAGCTCGTACAGCAGCAGGGACAGATCCCTGAGAAGCTCCCTGAGCTGACCCTCGTAACTACGGACACTTTGCCTTCCGGTGTTCGATCTGGTTGCAGTGATCAACTGGAAGGCTCTCCCGCGATCCTTCAGCCCCTCCTTTCCACACTTGTAGCAAGACCCTGCTCTGCACACCCCTTCATGACTTTTGCCGCACTTGCCACAAGTGCGTCCCTTCTGGTTCCCTGGTCTCGAATCGGCGGGCTTGGCCCGCTTGGCATCTGGCTAGGATTGTGCCGGTCGCCGATCCCTCCCCTGAGACTCCGCCTCCTCCCTGTCCTGAGTCTTTAGCTCAATCTCCCTCTTCTGGGCATTTTCCTGAAGCTCGGCAAATGTCCGGTACGTCGAGTTCACCATGAACTCGTGGATGTCTCTCCTCAAAATACTCAAATACCGACTCATACGTGCCTGCTCGGAAGACACGTGCTCAGGGTAGAACATCGCCCTCTCATGAAACATCCTGGTAATCACAGTAACAGACTCAATACCCTGCTTGAGGGTCAAGAACTCCTAGGCCAAACACTCCCTTTCCACCGGGGGAACGTACTCATCACGAAACATAGCGGTGAACCTCTCCCAGGTCACCGCAGCAAGCTTTGCAGAAGAATAGTGCGCTGTCACAAACTTCCACCAGTCCTTCGCCCCCAAGTGAAGCTGGTTTAGCGCGAACCGAACTCTCAGATGCTCCGTACATGAACATGTGTAGAAGCACCCCTCAATGTTAGAGATCCACCTCATTGCGGCTATCGGATTCTGAGTCCCATCAAACTCTGGTGGCTTCGTGTTGCTGAACTCCCGGTACAGCAACGCGTCACCCCCTTGCGGCCTGGCAGCAACAATGGCTGCAGTGGCTACAGCAACAACAGCATCAATAAGAGCAGCATACCGCTCGTCAAAAGTCTCAATCAGTGTGGTCTTGATAGACCCGAACATCTCTGGAATCTCAGTGCGGATGGCCGCAACCACCTAATCATGAATCATCTGGCGGAGCTCCTCATCGCTCACACCCCCTCGCTAGCCCTGGCCTGTGGCGTGTCCCAACCATGATTTCTCTCTGAAATACAATACAAGATATCAGAGACTCGCTCGAGTTTACAGACACTCAATATCTCATTCCTACTTGATCCCTGGTACCCTAAGGATTTTTACTTGGGCTGCGCATTGATCCGGTGTCTTCGGTAATACGGGCCCAATACCACCGTCAAAATTGCATCAATATTCACCCCAACTCCTCCTCCTAGGATCCTAAGTCCCAAGTACACTACTCTCTCTATGCATAGTCTACTCTCTAGCATATCTCTCATAAGCTCCTTGCTGCTATCTATTCACTCTCAAGCATCTCCTAGCAGCAAAACCCCTAGGCTAAGGCATCACAAATCAGGCTACTCTACTCCTAATAAGCATACCTAGCCTACTCTAGCATGCATAACATATCTCTTAACTCATAATGTAAGGGTATTTTGGGAAATCACCGTTCGGGCGTTGGCTGATCGTACACACTGTTCTGATCTGCTCTTTCAAAAACTCTTTACTCTTGAGAAAAATTTGTGAATTTTATTTTAAAAATCTCCCAAATCCTTAGTTTTAGTTCAGATACGCTCGTAGGTGCACCTGAATCCCTCAAACCAAGGCTCTGATACCAACTTGTAACACCCAAAATTTTCAAATAATTTTTCACATTTCAAAAACACACTTCCATTCATAATTGTTATAAAAATATCATTGTATCACATAATAATCCATAACATCACATCCCAAGATCAAAATATATAAAAACTCCACGTGTGTGTAATGATCAAGCCAGCGCCGTTCCGTGATCCTCACTGGTACCTGAAACACATAACACAACACTGTAAGCATAAATGTTTAGTGAGTTCCCCAAAATACCACACTCAACACATATCATCCACTCGAGGCTATAACTTTGTTTGACCCTCTGGTCAATGTGTCTCAGTGGGACCCTCCAGTCCCATAACTCTGTGGGCCCTCTGGCCCTAACTCTGTGGACCTTCCGGTCCTAACTCTGTAAACTCTGTAACATACATAGCATAAAATCACATCATGCAAAAGCATACAAAATACTCTGTCACATAACTCTAATTACCACTCTAGGTAAAGTATAGTGAGAAGACTCACCTCGGGTAACTCGGTAATCTCGAACTTTGTAAATAATCTGATCTAGCCTCCGCCTAACCATACGAAATAAACACTCTTAATTAATACATCTCTCAAGGCTAGACTATCCCCTCTCTTAGCACTCTCAGAAGGGTAAAAGACCATTTTACCCTTCTCATGGCTCAAAGACCCTAAAGTTGACCAAACCCTAAAAGTCAACAAAAGTCAACTCTTCGGGCTATGCTGCGCGTACCAAACATGTACGTTGGGCGTACCCGGCGTCCTCACAGAAACGGGGTGCGCGACCCCTTACGCCGCGCGTATTGGGATTACGCCCCGCGTAACTCCTAGTTCCAGACTCTAAGCTCTTTAGGTCTTAAACAGTTAAGACCCACGTCCAACTTCTTGATCTGACCATTTCTAAGCCTCTTAATCCATAAAGTTGGTGACTTTAAGCCTTTGCATGGCTGGACAAGTCACTAACACCCATAACATTCCATTTCCCAACTCTAGAAAGCTCATAACTCCAGCATGACCTCATAACAATGACCAAGATGGAAACTTTATGGATCTATAACACAAATATCACTGAAATGGGACAGATCTAGCTCTATGGAGTACATTACACTCTTAAAGTCTCCACCTTTGGGACTTTTAACCCTAGAAATGGTCCATGCACTCTTCAAACCAGATAAAGAGGAAAGTTTTGAACTTTATACCTGTAGATGAAGCTCCTTTCTCTGTAGATCTCAGATCCAAACTTGCACTTCAAGCCCTAGCCTCCACAAGCTCTTCTCCTTCTTCTTCACTAACACACCAAAAAACTTTTAGCTCCAAACACACACACACACACACACACACTCAAGCTAATAATGATGGAAGGCTCTCTCTTAGGGTTTCAATCACTGATATGGAGGCTGGGAAATGAGCCTTAGCATCCTTTAAATAGTGCACAAGCTAAACATTTAGGGTTTACATCTGGACCCGTTATGCCCAGCATAACCCTAGGTACGCCCAGCGTACCCAGGCGAGTCCACGTCCAAATTAAGCGCATGAGTACGCGCAGCGTACTCCCCAGTACGCCTAGCATACTCATTTGCTTACAAGAACTCTCTCAAGGGACTACTCTTGACAACTTGACAAAATGGAAGGGTTAAATAGCTTACCTGAATTTCGAGATGTTACATCTGAACTCTTGCATGTGATCTTGGCCCTTTTTACTCTATTTTGACCTAGTTTGAATTCAAGATGTGGATTTGACATGCATGTCTATAAAGCAATGATTTGTATGGTTCATTAGATAAGAGAATGCCTTATGGTATGTTTGAGTGGTTGGTTTGATGGATTAAGAGCTTATTAGATTAAGCTGGTAACAGTCACCACAACGTGGTGAATGGATCACCGCGACGTGGTGTATGGCTGCCATGTGACTATTTTGTCCTATAGTCCCTACGACGTGGCTAGAGCTAGCCATGACGTGGCAACTGACTGAGTTGACTTGTTGACTTTTACCTTTGCCTAGGGTTTTGACCAAGTTCAACCTGAGGGTATTTTGGGTATTTTAGGAAATATTTTGAGATAATGTCACTATTTGTTGTATAGGTGACCCGTAGAGTTGGTATGCGGAGTTCCGGTGTGATAAGCTATCTTTTCAGATTGAGAGGTGAGTTTTCCTCACCATACTCGTGGGTCGAAGACATCAATTCAGACCCTCTAGATTGTGTATCCTGGTTTATATGATGTTTTTATGATGTAGTGATCTGTTAGATCTCTATCCTGGTATATAGGATGTTGCTATGCGGTAGTGATCTGTAGGTTTGCCTGTGTGTATGTTGAACTTGTTATATGTATATATGTTGCTAGTTATTTATGTTATTGGTTATGTATATGTCGACATGACATGGTGGGGTTGAGACTGTGCTACTTTGTGTTGCCAGTCAACGACTCAACAAACTGGGGCATTCCAACCGAATGGTTGCGGGCCGTGGGTAATCCAACCAAGGGGTTGTGGACTCAATATGTATTGGCAATCCAACCAAAAGGTTGTGGGCCGGAGCATTCCAACCGAAAGGTTGTGGGCTGGGGGTAATCCAACCGAAAAGTTGTGGACCTGATATCTGTCTGGTTATATGTTTGTGTGGTGGTACTTTGGGTGAACTCACTAAGCTTTGACTTACAGTTTCAATTTATTGTTTCAGGTACTTCAGATGACTGTGACAAGACGAATGCGTGATCATGCACATCCTTGAAATTTATGTTATTTGGATATCTGGAACACTCTGATTATTGAATAACACTTTTGAAACAATGGTTTTGTAAACATTTATGGTTATTAGGATGTTTTGAAAAATTTAAATTTACTCTAATTTTCTGAACGTTACCTAGGAACCAAACATTTCATTGAGCTTCCTACCAAAACATGAATGTTGGAAAAGAGTATTTCATGTCGTTCGATGTTGTAGTTTACCAAGAATATCGACACCAATGACAAGTTTGCATGACATAGTGAGAGTCGTGTCTAATCCCGAATATCCAGCCAAGTTAGTAAAAAAAAAACAGAGTTTGTTCCGGATTATTACGGGCATTTTTGGACTATTGTTCTTTGCAATCCATATTGTTTTCGGCTTTACTAAATATAGCAGTTCATTTTAAAGCAGTCGAAAGACTAGCTAAAGGCAATGAACAAGACGCTATAGTAGTTTTTAAGTTATAAGAGTGTCAACGGGTGAAAAATAAGTAGCTTTGTAACGTTTTGGATACGAAATAAAATTCCATTACAAACATGTTCTTCGCATTCTGGACACAAATGAAAACATTTCAGACTATTTTTTTTGATTTGTTACTCCATAAAAAAACGCACAAATAATAATAAGTAAAGGAAGCATTAAGTATGGGTCCACTGAGTCAATGACCCATTTCTTAATGGGCCGGGCCAAACTCAAGTGCAGAATGACACATTCCGAAATAGTTGATTCTTTTGCCAATTTACCAAAAAACGAGTTAATTACATTTCACTTAAACGGGTTTGCATCTTATATTATGTAAAAACAATTTTGTAATAATCAGAAGGTGATAAAATGATAACTTTTTAGATAGCAAAACTTAAGTACGTTGATATTTAAAAAAAAAAGTACATTCCTATCTTTGGTAAAAAGTAAAAAAGTAAAAACCCAATTCAGAATCACTAAGTCACATTGTTAGATAAGACATTCCAACAACACTAAAGGAAATAAAACCACATTACTATCATATAAACTTGCTTTAAAGTTTAAACAATTACAATCTTTTCAAGCTTTTCTTCCTAGCATCAATCTTTTTTTTATCAGTTTGCACTTTCACCATTTCCTTCTTTAGTGTCGCCAATCCCGGTGGCGGCAGTGCACCAGATCCGCTACTAACTCCGATCTCCACCACCGGATTCACAGCGGCACTTGGCGGCATCTCCTGACCTCCTCCTCCTCCTTTCATTGTATTCGAAGACAGACCCAACGGAGTTGCCACCACCACATCTGATCCCATGTTTTTCTGGTCAACATTTTGACCAGGTGTTGACTGGTCAACCTTTTGACCAGGAGTTGACTCGGACACCACCACTGTCTTCAACTTTGGCTTTGGCTTCAACGCATGGATTCCAGTATACAGCCTTTAAAAAATTTATTCAAAAAAATTATTTTCTTAAATCTTAAAAATAAATTTTTAAAAATAAAAGTTCATTGCTATAATAGGAAGAAACAATGGTGATGCTAAGTTGCTGACCTGGCATGTCTAGCGTACTCTTGGTAATCTTCTAGAAGCATTTTCCCAGCCTGTTCATTTAATGCTGATTCTGGAAATGGCTCAATGAGTAAACATCGAACTACCTATAACAATATAAAAACATAATTATTATTTGTGTAAAAATATAATTATTATTTATGTGTAAAAAGATAAAATAAAAATGCTATAATTAGTAAAGAAATGTGAGTACTTACAACTAAAACATGGCGTAAGCCAAGACTTGGGTTCCAATCCTTTTTCAATGTGTTTACACAGATCTCACCATTTGATGAAATATTCGGATGAAAAATTTTGGTCAAGAAATAACCTAAAAATATAACACAATATATATATTTTTTAATATTTTAATTAAAAGTTATATGTATAATTGTATATAGTAAAACTCGAGTAGAATTGACAAACCTTTAGGAGGTGAATGAGGGAAGTCGCGAGAAAGTATCAACTTCATGCGAAAAACGCCACTTTCATATGGAGTCCCAGCTGTATATGACGAGGAAGGGTATTTTAGTCAATTCAAAGAGATAAAACACAAAATAAGAATCATGTATATATATATATACCTGGGCCTTCGATATCTGCATATATTGTTGAAAAATCATCATCATTTACACCAACTTTAATTCCTTCGGGTGGTGTTTCATCAAGATTTCTCAATTCTCTAGCTAATTGTTTTATTACATTTGGAGGTAGATTCTCATTGGTAGCCTGTAAAATGTAAAAAGTTAGTTAAATTTATTGAAAGAAAATGGATGAGGTGGGTGGGTGTGTAGGGGGTGGGGTGGGGTGGGGTGGGGGGGGGGGGGGTACCATTGGCTACAGAAGAGATGTAGGATTAGAACACAATCTTGGATCTAATGCTAATGGCTACAAGTCAACTCTTCCTGCAATAAAAAGATGGGACACATCAATTATTAAGTATATGTGTTGAATTATTAATATTTATTAATTCTTGATTATTTACATGTTGGTGTTTGCAGTTGAAGATGCTTCTTTTTGTGATTTTTATATGCTAGAAATGGTAGGTGAAGACATACCTAATCGGATTTTTGTAATAAAAAAGAGAGGTAAAATATGGAGTGAATCATCTTTTTTACATTCTGGTTTCTTTTCAGAATTATTATGCATGATTATCAGTTTTGAATATATATGTATGAATCCTAAAGTTCATGATAACTAGAGAAAGCATGAACAATAAGGTTGGCATATTAACAAACACTTGGTGGGCATATGTACAAAAGTTCAGGTTAGTGTTTCCAATATCGGAAAACCTAATTTGAAGCAAATATGGCAAGAATGATGATTTCACCTGATCTGATCTTTTATGGACTAAAAGGGATACAATAACTTTATACGAAGAGGGGAAAAAGGTTATTCCGTTTCAATCAAGACAAATGACACCAAAAGAGGAACCCTAATTGAATCATCAAATACCCAACACAGATTAATTACCTCTTGAATTCGCAAACAACAATGCTTCGAGTTCACAAAAGAAACAGCAATCTCATCAAAAATTAACTGATAATCACGAAAGATCATAAAAATTCTACTTGCGAAATCACATTAATTCATGAAATTCATGACGCAAATTACCTGAAAATGAGAGCCGTTAGTGGGTCTGTACACTGTGGAAACAGAATCAGTCGTATACTTCTGACGAAAATTTATGTTGTGTTGACGTGTATGTTGGGTACATGGGCTGGATCCAGATAGATATACCACAATCTTCTGAAGATTGGACCGTTGAGGGTTCATACATGGCTTTCTGGAGTTTAATGTAGACCCCTTATACTATGGACTATATGCATATATTACCCCTTCATCTAGGATATGGTTGAATTATGTAATTATCTATAATATGGGGTAGTTTCTGCAATTTAATTCAAATTTGGGGCTCAAATTTAGATTTTTTTTTCATGCCACTTTTATCTTAAAGTGGCAAGGACACGATCATCCAATCAATGGATATCAAAAGGTTGGGTGAAAATAAAAAGAACACGAACCAACTCTTAAACACCATAAAAATCAATAGTAGTTGTCTAATGGCTACCAAAATATTGAGCATTTTCAAACTCAGAGCTCAATTGAGTTGGAGCTTGAGTACAAAAACAAACTCAAAAGATATGAGTAGGAGTTCAATTTTACAAGAACTTGACTAGAACACCTATAAAGCTTTTCAATCTATATGTATGTATAATAGTAATATTCTTGGGTTGAACTCAATAAGATAAGGTAACGGAACATTGTTTTTATATATATTTTCGAACTACATGAGCTTTCAACCTGAGCTTTGACTTTATTGAATGTAAGAAATCGATGACACACTTTTCTTGTTCTTAATCACATATTCTTACTAAGTGTAACTACTAATCTCACCGATGCTTTAAAATATATGAAAAAGTTCGATTGTTTTCCTAACGCAGTTATTACATATATGTTTTGTTGACTATTTAAGTAACAGTGACGTTTGTAGAAAAAAATTTCTCAAAACAAAAGTTGTTAAAGTCCTACTTACGCAAACTCTTAGGTCTTGTAGACCACCTGCCTCAACCAACATACCACTCCACCGTGACCTTAGCCCTTAGGACTAGGCTATAAAATCCATGTGGCAGTTCTCCTTTTCAAGTTGATTTGTTTTGAAAATTTTGGCTAAGGCACCCTATTTTTTGCTATATATTGGCAACTAACACAAAGGATTAGAAACATGAATTTTAGAATAAAGGATACTTACATAGGTTTTTATTAAAAAGAAAACAACGAAACATAATGCAACATACTTTTTCTCAGAATATTCTAACCATAAAAAATTCCTAAACGAAGTTTGATGAAAAGTACGCATACAACCGTCAGGACTCATATAACTGAAATTATACTTTGAATTATGAAGTTGATATGGTCTACATTTAATATAAAATCGTCTAATTTCATCATATTGGTTATCGGATAGCTTAAAATCGATGGTTGCAGTCTAGGATCATGAATCAATGAATCTAGATTTACCTCTTTTAAAGTTGACATACAAGTTTTTAAAGTTCAAAGTTAATTGGCTCTTTGATAACTATTCGTTTCATATATGGGATTGTATTATGGAGCATTTCCCTAATAGGATGCAATTGTTAGTCATGAACATATTCTTTTTGTTTAAAAAAAATCGATGGTTTTTCTTTTTATTATTTACCGTATGATTTAAGAAGCAAATCTCAATATTAATTAAAAATTATGCTCTTAAAACCATGGTAAATATAAATTACAGGAAAATTACAAATATGAACTACACAAAAGTTAATATAAATTTATTAATGTGTAATGTTTTGTTGTGTAATTATCGTTTACCATTAAATGGAATGCCAATTAAAAGATATCGGCCTTGTGGGTGTGGGCTATAGATGGATTACCAATTGAGTCAAAAACTTGAACATGGATTAGTGGACTTTTAGATCATTAGATGTCTGTGTTTGTAAAACGGACTATTTGTATCTATATGCATGTGGTCATGTGGATTCCGATTCATTGATTTTTTTGGTTCAAGAAAAAAAAGGATCAAACCATTTGTTCTGATTTTTTTTTTCAAATTCAATTAAATGTTGGTTCGATCATATATTTTATTAGTATTCTATTATTCAGAGCATCCTTTCCTATTTGAGTACTTTGAATTCGATATTCGAAGTTGTGATCATATTTTTAGTCTTCATTGTGTGCTTAATTTATGTACTATACTTTTACTTGGAGTTTTGATTCATATTTCGGTTTCTCCAAATAATAATATCTTGCTCTCTCATTAAATCACTTATACCGGAGTAACGTTAAGTTATTGGTGTTCTATTTGGCAATTGATAGATTATGTTATCGATCAAACTTGTTTATTTTCTATATACATCATTACATTGTTGGTTTGTTATATATATTATCTCAAGAATTCTATTAGCCTTATCCCTAAACAATAAGTCCAAGAATCAAATAGATTAGAGAAACGTCATCCGACATGAATTGGTTGTCTTCTTCCAATCATAGAGTTACAGTGTCACACTATGATTAAAATTGGGCCCATCGATCCATGGGCTCGAACAAGAAAACACAGATTCTTCATTTCAGCTGATCTTGTCGTGGGCCACCATACCTGTTTTTTTATTTTGGAAAAATGGATTCATGATTTTGAAATTAGGTCCATTAAATTAGGGTAAATAATTTTACTATTATTTATATAACTATATTCGAAAATTTGAACCAAACATTTTTTTTAAATCAATATGACCTATAACAAAATTAGCAATAGAAAACAAGGTTTGAATAAGGATTTTTTTTTTCCAATTGTTTGTTAATTTGTTTACGCTATCTATTTAATTAATCTAATACTCATTCAGTTATTTGTAAAAATAGAAGTTAATATATAATAATGGGTATTCTTTATATGATAGGAAAAAAAATTTAATGACACAAATCCATGAAGCAAAAATTAGAAAAAAAAATAAACTAAATTAGTCACGAACCACGAGGATAATAATAGATTACTAGTTGTAAGACCCATGTATTACATGAGTTAATTAATTTTAACAAAAAGAAACTAAATATAAATCTCAAAATATTTAAAAGCTTTGAATTTATAAGAAAATAAGAAAATAATGAATTATTATAATGGAAATATTTTTTTTATCTTTTAAATTTAAACAAATAATTTAAATAAATAAAAGAAACTAATGAGCATTAATTTTGGGAATTTTGAAATTAAAAAGTAAATTAATTAATGAAATTGATATCCATTTATTATCATATTTATTATAATAATTATATTAAAATATTATGTGGAATTTGATAAAATAGAAAAACTATTAAAATGACATGTGCAAAAAAAATAATTCAAAATAACCACAAAATGATATTTGACAAATTAAAAGAGAGTGTAACAAGTGGCAAAAAAAACCTTCATGTATTAGAAATGATAGTCTATAGATGTGGCCATCTTTTTAGTTCTAGAAGGTTATTTATTGGAGTTCTCCAAATGTTTCATGGAGACTATCAAAGTAAAAATGATTAGGAAGATCATACAATTTTTGAATTAATGTCACCAAAAATATAAAATAACCATTACACTTTTTTTTTCATACAATTAAAAATGATAAATAAAATAATATAACGTTGATTTTTTTTATTATTCTTATTTGCAACACTTTGACAACTTAAATTGGTTTTAAAACTTTGGAAGAAAACAAGTAATCAACAACTCGCATGCCCTAACAGCCATACCCACCCTTAACTTTAACCTATCGTTCTTTTTCTACAACCAAACAACCATCTTTTTTTCTTTCTGGTCGAATCCTCCCTAATAAATAAAGAACATTTTGCTACATGTCTTCTTCTCCTTCATTTGGACACATGACATTTTCTACAAATTTTGAATTTTTTTATTTTCCACTTGTCATTCTATTGTATTTTTTATTTTTATTAAATTATAATTCCACATTTAATATGTAAGGTAATATATATATATATATATATATATATATATATATATATATATATATATATATAATATTTATTAGAAAATATGTATATATGTAATGTATTCAATATATTAAAGTCTCATTAATTTTACGAATTCAAAATTTTTCTCATTTTTTTTATAAATTCAAACTCATCAAATTGTTAAAATTTCATATATATTTTTTTAAATAAACCCATATAATATATGAGTCTCACACCTAGTTGATAATATATATTACGAAACACTTTCATTTTTTGATATATTTTTTTTACTACATCGATTTTTAATTTCAATGCACATGTAGAAGAGATAATACACGTGATTTGCACAAAACAAACTCTTTTTATGGTCTGCTTTAGCCTTTATGCTCACCACACATTCCTGATAAAAGAGAGGAAATATTCTGACCACATGTGGCGTCACTAAAAGTTGAAAAGCAGTCACTAACTCAATCATAACGACAGTAACTAATTAACTACCAAAAATAACACACTATAAATCTCCCATGATTTATAAAATAATCATGACATCTGACATATTTAACATGAAAAATCCACATGCAAATCACACAAAACGAACTTTAGTTTATTTTAAAGGTTGGTGTTTGGTTCAAGAACTCGATAACACCTCCAGTAACTAAACATCTATACAGAAACACAAGTATGGAATAATTGGAATTATTGTTACTTCTAATATTAATTACTACTAATAGTTTAGAAAGAGTAGGCTTTAGTACACTTGGGAGAATCAGCGACTCTAAGAGTTTCTTCAATAAGTTTACGTGCTTTCCTGCTTCGTATCTCAACCCTCATGCTATCACTCTTTTCAATCTTGTTGTATGAATCATCATTCGGTTTCCATATCTTCAGAGACCTAAATCTTATCTTCAGTGACACCTTCAATCTCTCGAAAACCATCTTTGTTGTAAACCTAAAAGAAGACAAACAAGAACAAAACAATCAGAATTACACATCTACTTATATTTCAGATGTGCATATGTGTACTAGAATCATGCTATCTCTTATGTATCTAATGTAATAAAAGTTATATTTTTAACTAGAGAGAAAAGAAAGAGAGAAGAGATACGTACCTAAAAAGTAGGTTAGATTGTTCAAATGGTGGAGGGGGAGGGAGAGAGGGAGCGAAGAGACAGCCTTTTATATTTGTATCTCATCTTCTATTTGTCTGTTTTTATCATTCATTTTGTTCCTATTTAATACTGTATTGATATTATATACTATTATTTTATTTTATATTTTATATAAGATTTAAAGGTACTTGTTTTGACTAAATGGACCCGTAAAACACTAAAAAACATAATTTCTATATATTTTATATACTAGCTAGAAAAATAATGGTATGACAACATAGTTTGCACTCAACCAATCCAATTCATCATATTTTTTCTACTCTAATTTTAAAAAATAAGAGGATCATACAACCTTGTAAAAAATATCAGGCTTTCTAGACTTAGTCGTTGCAGAGACAACATTGTTTCAATAAATCTATATGACCCAAACAAAAACAACAATGACCGCATCAAAAACTTTCCTTTGAAAAACATTAAGCTTAATTATTTTCAGCCATAAGATCACCTCCACCAACGAAGTAAACATAGGTAGGGGTGACAATTGTTGACACAACACGATAAAAATACACGACACGAAACGAAATTGGAACGAAAATAAAATTCGAATTCGTGTTCGTGTTAAGTGTAAAAAAACACGATGTCATGTCGTGTCGTGTTCGTGTTTAAAATTCGACACGAAATTGACACGATTTAGCATTTATTTGTCGTATTTTTCGTGTTTGTCGTGTTTTTTGTGTTATGTATGATTAAATATTAATTAAATAAACTATTTTTTTTATTATGTTATCTTTGTCGTGTCGTGTCGTGTTTGTCATTTTTAATCGGTTCGTTTTTGTGTTAGTTAAAAAAAAACACGACATCGTGTCGTGTCGTGTCGTGTTCGTGTTACATAAAACCTTGTCGTGTCGTGTCGTGTCAGACAAAAACACGACACGATGACCCGATTCGCCACCCCTAAACATAGGCAATCAAAGTCCCACCATTTGGCGACCATGTGCCAAAATGACTTTGCAAAATCACAAGTTGTAAAAATATGGTCACCATCTTGATAACCAAATCGCAAACAAGACAAAGTGTAGACTCAACATCAATACCTTTGTTAGCCAAATTAACTCGCGGTTGCACTCGATTTAACCTTAACCTCCGAAGAAGAACACTAAGCGTAATAGGGATTAATGAATTCCATTTCGTCAGATTAGAAATCGCTCCCAAGAAACCAAGGGCGGATCTTTATTAAGGCGAAAGGGGGGGGGGGGGGGGGGGGTTTGTGGTCCCACCTAATTTTTTTGTTAAAAGTAGCCTCTATACTTTAATTATATATATATATATATATATATATATATATATATATATATATATATATATATATATATATATGTTTGGCCTAAAAATGTAGAATTTTAGTTGTGGCCCTCATGCTCATCGATTTTTATACATATTATACCCCCCCCCCCCCCCCCCCACCACCACCACCACCAAAAAAAAGTCAGTTTTCAAAGCTCCACCCCTGCAAGAAGCTATTGTCTAACAATCATTTAGCAGAAGCTATTAATATCCTTATATTTATATATTAATTTCAAGTGATATCTTTGTATTTAGAGATCTAATGGCATATTTTGTATCCTAGATGGCTGCAAAAATTAATGTGATCAAGATATGGTTTTTGAGTAAAACCATATGACACAATGTGGTAAATGGATGACCATGATGTGGCATGACATGTAATGGGAGCTTGTTTGGATGGACACCACAATGTGGCATGAAGGATGTCATGACGTGGTGGCTGTTGCTGCCCAAACCTATGATTTTTAGAGTTTCTCCCATATTTAAACACCTTAATTCCTGGATTGGGTCACCTCGACCAGCCTCTATCTCTTCATTTCGAAACCCTAGCTTCTCTTCCGTGTTTATGAGCTTGGTGGCTTGATCTTGAAGTTGTTTCCTTGATTTGGTGAAGCTTGTGAATAAAGGAACTCTTTCTTGTTGCAAGGAAGCAAAGAGCAAGTCTAGATCCATTTTCTTCTTCAAGTTTTTGAGACTTTGGAGGTATAAATCTTGCACCTTAACCTTGTTCTTTTGAGATTCATGTTTATGATCCTTGTTGGTTGGTTTTGGTCCCATTTTTGGATGCTCTTGGAGTTTGAGGAACTCCAGAGCTTGATATGACATTCTTATGGTATTAGACTTCTGTTAAGTGAGAAAAATGTCTTACTTTGAGTGTTCTTGATCTCAAGCCCAAGTTTTGGATATATTAAGGACTTAATGGACTTAGGGTTGTAGACCTTGCTTTGGGTAAGGTCCTCATGGATAAAGTTGGAAACTTTATCTATTAAGTCAATGAGAAGGATTAGATCTGAAGTTTTGAACCTTGATCTATAAGGATTACTCTCTTAATGAAGAATTTAGGGATTTACCAGTAGCCACGACGTGGCCAAGGAATGACATGATGTAGTAGATTCCAACTTCACGATTGTTTTGTCCCGTCATGCCCACGACGTGGTGATGCACTACATGTCGACTATCTTGTCTGAACACGTCCACGACGTTGTCAAGAGGTCACCATGTCGTGGTGGCTGTTGACATAGTTGACCGTTGACCATTGAATTTTGACCGCTTGACCTTGGGTCAAACTTGGATGTTGTGGATTGTAGATTAAGGATTTATCTTCATTTGGTCTTATTCGGTTTGCAGGATTGATCAGTGCAAGAAGTGAGAGTGTGGTTGTGCTTCTCCGATCCTTTAGTTCAGGTGAGTCTTCTTACTATGTCGTATATCCCATTATATATCCTTTGTATGTTAGGATAGTGGTACTGTTAGTTTACAAGTATGATAGTTGACTAGGATCACTACTTGTTATGAATATATGATAAGGGACACTTGATGTCATGGTATGTTAGACAGGTAAGGTCTTGCATGTTGACTGTATGATACTGTTAGGAGTTAATTTTGGTTAGGGTAACTGGGGAAGGCCAGTTATCAGGATTATGTATGATTGACCAGCGAAGGACTTAATTGAGAAATGGTGTAACTAGGGAAGGCTAATCACCAAGGGTATGTAATATGGCAGGCTATGTTATGAGTAAGTTATATGATTGTTTGATAAGGATATTATGTAAGTACAAGATTCAGTGCGCGAACAAGGTTTGAAAACTCAAACCTTGAATTAACTTTTAAGATCAATGCCCGCTGCTACATATTGGTCCAGTCAAGTCTGGTAAACCAGTCAAGACTTAAAGATGATATCCAGCAAAGTGTTCAACAAAATATTTAAGAGAGTAAAATGAGTATGAGGAAAGTAAAGCTAATTTAAGAACAAGTAGAATAATAGTGAAAGATATTTGACTTGCAAGAGAATTTGTAATTGATGTGAAGAGAATAATTCTATTTCTTACTTGCAATCCATGAAGCATTATCTCCTTAAATAGTAAAGAAGAGACATAGTACAAATCGATAACATTCTATGGACTAGGTAAAACTAAGTGTTTGGCAAATCGAACATATAAAAGATTTACTTGATTTGTTCCTAAGAACCGTTCAATAAAAAAAAGACAAAAAGCATTTAATGCTTGTATAGACTCTATCATATCAAAAGATTAACTTTGTATATGTCGTCATCTTAGAAGAAGACCGACTTCTAAACTCTTTATATCTCGGAATGAGGTTGAATTCAGATCTGGTTTGGCTCAGATTGCTAGAGGTTCACTTTTTATGCATCAACAATATCCCACTAAGTGAACTTAGCAATCAATCAACTCAGTGGGCTTCATCAGACACAAAAAGATATGCACTTTGTAGCCAACTTCGGATTTCCAAGTACCATTTCACGTGTTCAATGAACTTCTTTTTCACATGCTCAGGAGCTTCACTTTTAGCAGCCTTTGAGATGAACTTATGAAGGATCTTTGAAGGAACTAAGTGTTTGTCAAGAAATCTAAAAAATCCTTTTCGATTAGTCTTCTTTTTGAGATAGACGTATCTGAGTTCCGGTTCTTCAATAGGTCCTTCTGCCAAGATTTGAGCTTCAAGTAGTTCAGAAGTGATTTTTGCCAAGACATTTTCTATTCCAAACAAGTGTGAAAATTCAATATCGGACATGCAGAATTCTGCAATGTAGTCCTTCAAGAAATTGATTGCAACACTATAATTTCCGATGCTTGAGTGATTAGTTTGGCAATATCAGAGGTGAGCAGCAATTGCGAGAATATCATTGGGGTTGATTGAGGGAAAGTCGACATCCGTGAGGGTGAGATTTGCTCTTTATTTGAGAGACATAGTATCTGTACAACATACAGTTGAGATCGAATTTTCTCTGAACCTTGTTTCTGAATCTAACAATCTTTGTAATTTGCTTCCGAGACCACACTTCTTTTTCAGGACATGCGTTAACGGAGTAGAAAGTTCTCAATTTCTCATACTCTGTCCTATTGATTGTTTGTGGATCACCATTCGGATGAAGAGGAGCATACTTGATGTATAATTTGCCATGAGGAGAGATTGGAAGATCAACTTGGTCAGCATCCTGTGTTGGAAGATCATAGTACATGAAGGGCAAAAAATCAATATCGTGAATAACTCCTTCTTGGAAAAGGGGAGATATGCCCATCATCAGATTCAGATTGTCTTTTAGTGCTTGAATCCTAATGCTTTCTTCCAAGGCTTGATTTATTTGTTCTTGAGACCAGCCCTCAAACTTTCTGAATGTCCTCACTGAGCTGTTAGGTTGAGTAGCAATCTTCTTTCCTTTATCTTGAAGTGGATTGTTTAGGCCAGAGATGATTATCAGACTATTTCGAAGATGATGAATTAAGGTGTAGGAGGAACCAAGGGCTCTTTAGGGATATCATCAGGTTTCTGGGTTGGAGAACCTTCACTGATTTGAGCTATTCTTGGAGCAGGGATTGGTGGGATCATGGGTAGTGTAGCTTGGAAGGCATCAACTGTTAGTTTGGTTTTGAGCGTCACCATTTCACGACTTCGCTTGAGCACTTCTACCAAGGATGATGGCCAAGAGATAGCGAAACATATCATCTTTCCTTCTTCCGAGAGAACCTTCATTGGTTGTTCCCTGATAGCTTGAAGTTCTAGAACAATAATTTCAATTAGGTCTTCATCTTCTTCATCACCTTTCTCAATAGGTTCAATGATTTCAACCTTGAGAGAGTCATCATCAGTCGATTCATCGTGGAGTGAAAATTACTAGACAAGCTTCCAATGGATTGAAATT
This sequence comes from Lactuca serriola, assembly GCF_051521515.1. Classification (NCBI taxonomy): domain Eukaryota; kingdom Viridiplantae; phylum Streptophyta; class Magnoliopsida; order Asterales; family Asteraceae; genus Lactuca; species Lactuca serriola. The sequence continues at coordinate 376,780,246 of NC_136411.1, forward strand.
ACGAGACGGGCTTCCATTGGATTGTTCTTTCTCTTTGACTATCCTTTCTCCCCCTCTCAGATTGGAAGTACATCATCTGATGCAAGTCTGGTAGTGCTTTGAGCTTTTAGATGGTCAAACAGCAAACCTAAAATCGAGAACATTTCATCAAACTTGTTATTTGGAACATCAATGATATTACATCATGCTCGGATCAACTTAATAAGGACCTGTTGCATAATTAGATTCAACTCGTCCTTCTTCCCAATCTCCTTCTCGAGCCTTTGGTTTTTCTTTTCATGATGAACATGAGTTTGTTTGATCAATTCTTTGGTCGCACTTATCATGTTATCATGAATCTTGAGCATAATAGTGGTAGTGGAGATATGGGAGATATGGTGATCAAGGTTGTCGTTGTATTTATGTTCAACTTATTCCAGTGTATGCTTGAATCGAAAAGAAATGAGCTAGTCAAGTTGATTTGCCCAATCGAGTTCCGAGGGGCCAACTTCTTTGATCTCAAAGAGCGATTTGAGAATGAGTTCAAGTTTGGAGTCGAGGCTGGTAACATTATGATCGATCTTGGAGTCAAGTTGATCTAGAGACTTGTCGAGTGAGTCACCCTTGGAAACAACACTAGAAACATTGTCTCGGAGTTCTTACTGGTGGGTTTTGAGCATTCTAACACTCTTATAGTGTACATGCAACCCTAGAAACCTTGGATCTATGTTTTCTCTAATATTCATGCAAATTTGATTTTTCCAAGGTTCTCATGCTAACTAGCATGGCATGGGGTACTTGTAATATAAAAACTAGTAGAATGACATACCTTTCTTGTAGCTTGGATTCCTTAAGACCTTGTGAGCCTAGAAACCCAAATGTGATGCCTCAAATGTTTCACACAACACCAAAACTCTTGGAATAACTTGAGAGAAGAACACTTTCACTCAAAATTGGGTAGCCCTATTTGTTCTTGTCTTAGTGGTCGATTTTTCTTACCATGAGATTCTTTATATAGTGTGTCACATGTAGGGTTACACCATGCAAACCCTAATGTGCATGACTTTTCATTTCCTCCATGATCCATGGGTTTAACCTCCATGGTGCATCCATGGAGCACCCAATGGGTCCTAGCCCAATCTAGTGAATCATGGACCATAAGCCCAATATATAAGAATGAATGATTTACAAATCAATCCCATATATTTAAATAGTCTTTTTTATCACAAAATAAATTCCAAATTATTTATTGATCAATACTAATTAAATAATATGATTTCATATTAATATATTAGAACTTATAATATATTAACAAATCATAAGTGTCGTTATTCTCATTTTTTCTATCCAATTGTTATGATGCCATGCAACCCAAATGGACCATGCCAAACCGGGTCAAGTACATACTAAATATAGTTATGGACTTAAACACCTTATCCAACAGTCTCCCACTTGGATAAGTCTAATAACTATAGTTACATGTATGACATCAGGAACCGACCAGTAGTCGTAGCTCTTTCAAAGTCTCGCGGAACTAAGATGATGCGCCATTTAAGATAAGTGATCATATAATCCTCTGTTCTAGATGCCACACCCCAAAACCGGAACGGCGGAAACGTTCTGGGGTGGATGACTTCATGTCAAGTATCACAACATATGCAGTATAGTAATCAAAGTACAGCAACCATTGCATTAATAGTAATAGTTTTACATAAGTTACATTTTATAGAGACATCAAAGTAATACAGAAACTAGTATAGATGCAGCTCGGTTCTAGGCAGGCTTCACAAAAGCTCCTGGGTGTACCTGTCTATTGCTGACCTGAGAATACAAGTTATTTTTGAAAGCGAGTATCAACATTTTTATAAATACTGGTGAGTTCATAAGTATTTAGTGTCATTTGTGTAAGTAAGCATTTTATTCAAAATAACTTTATGAAAAGTAGTAGTTTAGAATCTACGGTGTATTACCATCCTTTACAGAAAATCCTATATTTTCTAAATAAAAGCAGTCTTCTACCAAGACTCGATAGAGTTATGTTTTAAAGAGTAATTTTCCCTTAAATACTATCATTACCAAATACAGAATTGACTTTAAAAGAGTAACGAGAAAATCAAAAGTGAAGATACTAAGGGAAAAATAACATATGCCTCAGCAGTAATACTGTTAACTAAGGCAAAGGAAATCATAGACTCCAGGAGAGTATCAAATGAATGATACGCCTGGCTCAGTCTAACAAAAGGAAACACAGACCCCAGACAATATCAAATGAATGATACAGGTAGCAAGGTCTAAAACAAAGAAATACAGACTCCAGACAGTATCGAGTGAACAATACATCTAGCAAAGTCTAAAACAAAGAATGAATGTGAACCCGTATGTAACCATGCTGATCGACGATAGAGTATCCGATGACCCTCCAGGTCACGCATAGAGGTAGTGGCATTATGTCACCCATGGGCCTTACCGGTACAGACTGTAGCTAGTATTCTGGGTGTGGGAGTGTCAGTCCCATATAGATCTATACACATGATATTCGCTCTCCTTCCCGGAGACTCTGGTTACACGGCATTGGCACAATGAAGCGTCGTAGAGGGAAATAGCGTGTCACATTCTAAAGTAAAAGAGAGAGGTAGAGATAGAGATAGAGATAGAGATATTCATAGAGATAAAGATAGAGATAGAGATAGAGATAGAGACTCATAACTATTCCTATAATAGTTACTAGGGTTCCAGAAACATGAATAATAGAGGGAGGCCTTTACTACCCAAGGCGATGAATTGGCTGAGAGAGAGAGATTTTATGTCCATATATGTATACATGATATATAATTAATGTTTAAACAACCTTCGGACGGATAACCGATACCCACCAGACCACATCCCAACGAGGAAAAGGAAATAGGGCAAACTAGCCTTCCTAAGTCTTTTAAACATTATTTATATAACTATACAAATACAAGCATGCATTTAACTAAATAAAAGCATAGAAGAAAACTTTGATGAAAAAAATTAGAAAACCTTTACACCTAAGAAAATTTACGACTTGATGTCAGTTTGTAAAACAAGTTTGAAAATCTTTGGAATCCTTTGAAAAGCCTTTCATAACAACTTTGGAAATGAATTGTATAAAATAGATTAAGTGAATAAAACCTTTGAAAAACCTTCAATAAGAGTTGAAAGCGAGATTGGAACATCTTAAGCTGGATAAAACAGTTATCATGCAAAAATGTATTTGGCTATACAGATATTAATCACATGTGATTTATATAATAACTGTATAGGTCAACTTGTATTCCGCCCCTATAAAATCAATTAAAATCATTTAAAAGGTTAATTCAGGGGTATGAACTCACCTGTTGTAAGTGGATCGGATGGAGGTGCCGGTTGGGTGCTCGGTGTCAAGTGAAGACTTGAACACACTTAGTGACCTATTAACATATGATGACATATGTTTACATATAATTAGTGATTATAATACTAATTAAACATGTATAAGCATCCTAATGTGTGCGAAACACTTTGGTCAAGTGCTAGGAGGCTATTAGGTTGCAATAAGGGAGTGTATGGCCTAGTTAGGGAGTTTACTCTTCAAGAGTAAACTCTTTATGGAGTTTTCGGTCCTAAGACCATATCCCCATGAGTTTACGGCTGTAAACTCATGGGTGGTGTGTTCTTGGGTGTTTTAATGTCTTATCTCACTCGTGTAATTAGGCTAGGTTCAAATCTAGGGCTTATGAAGGGTTTAATCATCAAATGGACAAGTTTAAGGAGTTTACGGCTGTAAACAAGGAGTTTATGGCCATAAACTCTTACATGCCCTTTCTTTTTGTGTATTAAGGTCTTAAATGGAAGGGTATAAAGTTCTATGCATTTTTCCAAGCCATATAGGGAAGTTAGGGCATCATTTGGCCTCTTTTTGGGAGTTTACGGCCCATGGACCAATCCTAGGGGGGTTTATGGCCGTAAACTCCTAGATCCTTGGTTTCTTTGATGTTTAAAGCCCCTACTTCAATTGTGGTTGATTCTAGACATTTACCCAAGCCATAGGAGGTGTTTGAGGGCAATTCTAACACCTTAAAAGGTGTTCACGACCCTTGAAGAGGGGTTTACTGTCCAAGAATGTTATTGGGCTGTAAAATCATGTTTACTCCCCATATGATAAGGTTTTGGTGTTCTAAGCTCGTACATGCAAGTCTACAAGTCATATCTAAGCCCTAGGAGTGATTTGGAAGGTTTTGGGGCTTCAAAACCCCACTTATGGGTGTTTACGGTCCAAGAATGTTCTTGGGCCGTAAACACATGATTTGGCCCCTATTGGATGTCTTAAACACGAATTTTCATGTTAAATGAGCTAAACAACAAGTTAGGGTAGATCATTTACTAGTTTGGGGCTCGAAATGAGCGTTTTTTGGATCGAAAGCAACTAGTAGAGAGAGAGAGAGAGAGTAGAGAGAGAGTGAAAAGGGTGTAAATGAGGTTTACTCACCCTTATATAGGGGTTTGAGTTTGTGGCTCGGTGGAAATCTACCCGATATTGACATTAAACGGGGCTTTTTGTCGCACCCGATTAAATGGTCGTAATTTGACTTGGTTGTAACTAAAATTTTTCAAGGGAATATTGAGGGTGTTCCTAATTTGTTCCAACCCTTAAGAAGTCATAATCAAGTCCTTATTTAGTTAACCTAGTCCAAAAGGTTAACAAACGATGAGGTTAAAAATGACGGGATAAATTTCGGGTTGTCACATCATCCCCCCGTTAGAGGGAATTTCGTCCTGAAATTAGGGTTTAGGCAAGGAAGTGGCATGAACAATCGGGTAGAGGGATGAGAGTACTTCCTATTCGGTTGCTCCTCGCACTCCCAAGTGAATCCTGGCCTTTGCTTGGCATTCTAACAAACCTTCACTTATGGGATGCGGATTCCGTTTCATTCAGTTAGCGATTCCTACGGTTCGTCTACAAAGTTAGGGTTCCCAACGATTTCTATCAAGACGAGTGGGATACAAAGAGTGACGTCGGGAAACACTTTTCAAGTCTAAGGAGCGGATTGATTTGAGGTAAAACTTATGGAATTTCCGAAGGTAGTCGTGGTCTGACGAGGGTTGGACCAATTTTGTAAAGAATCTCGGATGCTCCTAAGCTCTAGGAAAGGTAGAGCTTTTCAGTACTTAGAACATAGTGTACTTCTATGGCGAGATCTGTTGGATAAGGTGTCTAAGTCCATAACTATTTCGGGCTTGTACTTGACCCGACCCGGCATGGTCCATTTGGGTTGCATGGCACCATGCAATTGGATAGACTAAGTGAGAGAAATAACACTTGGAGATTATTAATATATTATAAGTTCTAATATATTAATAATATTATTTAATTAGTTGATCAAAGAATTAATTTGGAATTAATTAAGTGATCAAAGGATAACTAATTAAATATATGGGTTGGTTATGTAAATCATCCATATCTTGTATAGTGGGCTAAGAGGCTCCATGGATTATCAAGTTGGGTTCTACCCATAGGATGCTCCATGGGAGTTACAAACCCATGGGTCATGGAAATGAAGAGTCATGACACATTAGGGTTTACATGGTGTAACCCGAGATGTGCCAACACTATATAAGAGTCCCATTCTCCACAAAATTGGTACACAAGTTGAACACTAAGAAACTAGAGGGCTTGGCCGATTTTGAGAAGTGTGTGTTATCTCAAGAGTCTTTCCAAGAGCACTTGGTGTTGTGTGAAGCATTTGAGGCATCACACTTGGGGTGCTAGGCTCACAAGGTTTCAAGGAACACAAGCAACAACAAGGTAAGTTATTCTATCTATGATTCAAGTCAAAATTGTTCCCCATGTATGCTAGATAGGAATATAACCTTGGAATTCAACTTTGCATGATAATTAGACAAACATAGATCCAAGGTTATTAGGGTTGCATGTACACTTAGGAAGTGTTAGAATGCTCAAAACCCATCAGTGGTATCAGAGCCTAGGCTTGTTTGTTTGTTATTTGTGCTTAAAAGTTGAAGAAAGTCGAAAATTCTGCTGTCTGACTGATGGACTCGGCGAGTCCATGGGGAGGACTCGTCGAGTTCATGTGTATCTTCAACCTACTCGGCGAGTAGGTTTATGCACTCGGCGAGTAGGGTCGACAGAGTGCAGAATTTCGACTTGAGTTGTTGGAAATGGATTAGAATCATTACCCTAAAATGTTTTGGTACTTGAAAACTTGTTTTAGAAGGTGTAATGTCTTTTCTAACTCATTTACAACAACTAGTTATCAAAATTACAAAGATTAAATGTGATTTTGATTCTTGAAAGTGTTCATATTCATATTCTTGCTCTTATGATGTTTAGATGATCATAAGAATTATTTGTAACCTATGTGGTAGATTAATTCATGATCATAATGTGTTTTAATGGAGTCCATAACTTGTCCTCAAGTTATGGAAAACCAAAAGTCTCTTGGGTTAAAAACCATTAAAAGAACACAAGAGTTAGGAAAAATGAAAAGACCTCATTTTATTACTCTATTAAACTCATAAGTTACAAGAAATGAAAAGTTTTGAAAGTTTACAAAACTTGCCCTCAAGTTTTGGAACAAGTAAAGTTAAGTTAAAACTTTAGTTCCAACCCCTAGAATTTTAAAAGTTAAAATTTAACCCTTATACTTATATTATTATGATTTAATAATTATATATATATGTATAAGAACAAAGTCGTCTTACCGCTAGTACGCCTCATTCACGAAGCCGGTCTATAAGGTGGGTATAAGGTTGTTGCCTATAAAATGGTGACTTAATGGGTGTCCACTCTCACCCACCGCTTGCTTGATCGGTGGAGGGTCGTTAGCCGAACGGGTAAGACAAGGACTTATTAATTCTCATTCAAAGTATGATGAATATTATAAAGTAACTAAATGTTTTATTAAATTCCCAATCTTAGTTACTTTAGGAAAAATGTGAATAAGGTGCTATTCCATGAAATTACACTTTACACTTTGATTAAGTCGTTGGTGGAGCGTGTGTGGTTAACCGGCACACTAACTTGGACTTAACAAGGTAGGTAAAGGGTGACTTAGGGTTTATTATAGTATCGATGGAGCGTGTGTGGTTAACCGACACATCGATTGAGTGATAAACTCTAAGGGTACCAAGTGATTTGCATGGTTACTTCACACCTCGTTTTGTGATCCTCGGTATCCCAGTCACAAAACTTGGAGGGCACACTCGAGATTGAAACATGCCTTTGAAAAGTTCATTGAATCTCAAAGAATCTAGGAATTTCTAAGAACCATTCAAAAACCTAATACTAAAATATTGCGGTTTTCGTGGTGGAAATTGGTGAATCGTCATTCACCTACCTTTCAAATATGATATAGCTTAGATTACGACATACCTCTTCTAAATTATATTATATTGTGATTGGATCCTAGCCTTAATATTACATTTGGGTGTTTTATTAGGGACTCTCTTATATCTAAACTAATCTTGTCCTCTTTCCTTCAGATGTCTTTCAACAATGCTTCTGGCTCTAATCCTAATGGCTCCTTTACCCTTATGAACTTGTATGGGAAAGTCACCTTTGATGGATCCAACTTCAATGAGTGGATCAGAAACATCAGGATGATTACCCGCTACGAGGACAAAGAATATGTCCTTGACAAGGAGCTTAAGGAGATTGATGAGTCCACTACAACTCCTCAGGAGATCGCTGAATTTCGGGCACATGAAAGGGATGCTACGAAAGTGGCTTGCATCATGATGGCCACGATGACAGCGGAACTCCAAAAGTCTTATGAGGATTTCTACCCTTATGACATGCACCAAGATTTGATGGAAAGATACCATCAAAGTGCAAGACAAGAGAGGTATGAAATCATCTGCTCCATGATAACAACCATGATGAAGGACGGGGAATCCGTCACGAGCCACATGCAGAAAATGCAAAGGTATGTGGATCGTTTGCTGAAGCTTAATGTGAACTTCCCTGAGGATCTTGCAATAGATATTATTTTGCATTCCTTACCATCGTGCTATGATCAATTCCGCATGACATATCACATGAACAAGGAAGAAGTCACCCTCAGCAAACTTCAGGGACTTCTCAAGACCGCAGAATCAGGTCTTAAGGGGAAGTCGGTTGCTATCACTCCTACTCAAAACTCTACTCCGGTTTTGGCAATCGGGAGAAGTCGAGGGAGGAAGAGAAAGAGCTCTTCTAAGGGTACCAAGGCTCGGACCCTTGATGGCTCTTCTTCAAGTGGAACCAAGAAAGGTTTCATTACTCCTTCTTCTGACCCAAAAGAGGCTGAATGCTTCTATTGCCATGAAAAAGCTCATTGGAAGCGGAACTGCCCAAAATACCAGCAAGATGTGAAGGATGGGAAAGTTAAACCCAACCATGCAGGTATTTACACTATCATTTCTAATAACTCACCCCATTCTAATTCTTGGGTCCTTGATATCGGTTGTGGTATTCATATTTGTTGTGACTTGCAGGGACTAAGAAGAAGTGAGGATGTGGAGCAAGGAAGGATAAACTTGATCATGGGGAATAGGAAAGCTATACCTGTTACCAAGATTGGAGTTTATACTTTATCGCTAAGTAGTGGGTTTAGTTTAGATTTGAATAAGTGTTGTTATTCGCCAGAAATGGCAAGAAATATTATTTCCTTTCATGCTTTGTACAAACAAGGGTTTACCTTTTCATTTAATAATGAAGTTGGTTCTATTGATGCTTTCTTTAATAATGTTCTTTATTTTAAAGCATTACCTTGTGATGGTGTGTATGAAGCTGTATCTGTTGTTGATAACCTAGGAAATAATGTTTTGTGTATTGATTCTACTAATAATAACTTGGATAAAGCATCTTTATGGCATTGTCGTCTTGGACATATAAGCAAGAAACGCATAGGCCAACTCCAAAAGGATGGAGTCTTGGAGTCGTTTGACCTAAAGTCAGATGATAGTTGCGAATCATGCTTACTTGGAAAAATGACAAAGTCACCCTTCACAGGTTCGTGTGAGAGGGGTGAAGGTTTGTTGGACCTTATACACACGGATGTGTGTGGACCATTCAAACATGCCACAAGGGATGCTAATCGTTATTATTTGACTTTTACTGACGATTATAGTAGATATGGATATGTCTACTTGATCAAGCATAAGTCAGAGACTTTCGAGAGGTTTAAGGAATTTAAACAGGAAGTCGAGAATCAATTGGGCAGGAACATTAAGATGCTTCGATCCGATCGTGGTGGTGAGTATCTTAGTTCAGAGTTCCTCGACTATCTAAGGGAATGTGGGATAGTCTCACAATTGACACCTCCCAGGACACCACAGTTGAATGGTGTGGCTGAGAGGCGTAATCGAACCTTGTTAGATATGGTTCGTTCCATGATGAGTCGAGCTACGCTACCAATCTCATTCTGGGGGTATATGCCTTAGAGACTGCCGCCCATATTCTTAATCTAGTCCCTACAAAGAAAGTTGCCAAAACTCCTCACGAGATGTGGACTGGTAAAGTACCTAAACTAGATCACATCAAGATTTGGGGTTGCGAGGCTTTCGTGAGACGCGAGACTCATGATAAGCTCGAACCTCGAAGCGAGAGGTGTATTTTCATCGGTTACCCACAACGATCCTTTGGTTACCTCTTCTACAGACCTAGTGACAATGTGGTCCTTGTAGCAAGAAGAGGAGTCTTTCGAGAGAGAGAATTTATAAGCCAAGGAGACAGTGGGAGGCAAATTGATCTTGAAGAAATTCAAGAATCAAGCGGTGAAGGAACTTCAAACTCTAGCCCTCAACTTGAGGAGGAAACTCCTGTTGAGCCAATTGACAAATCTGTACCTCTGAGACGTTCCACGAGAGTTAGGAGTGCACCTGAGCATTACTATGGATTCCATATTACTGCAGAAGGTGAGACACTTATTAGTGATGAGACACTAGTAAGTCAAGATGACCCTAACAGCTACGAGGAAGCCATGGCAGGCCCCGAGTCTACTAAATGGAAAGAGGCTATGGATAGCGAGATACAATCCATGTATGACAATCAAGTTTGGAACTTGGTTGAAAATGTACCAGGTCGTAAGACAGTAGGGTGCAAATGGGTCTTCAAGAAGAAGACCGACATGGATGGTAAAGTACACACTTATAAGGCTAGACTGGTTGCAAAGGGCTTCTCTTAAATTCCTGGAGTGGATTATGATGAGACCTTTTCTCCGGTAGCCAAGATTAAGTCTATTCGGGTTCTGTTAGCCATAGCTGCATTTCATGAATATGAAATATGGCAGATGGATGTCAAAACCGCTTTCCTTAATGGAAAGTTGGCTGAAGATGTTTACATGAGTCGGCCAGAGGGTTTTGTCAGCAACGAGTACCCTAATAGAGTGTGTAAGCTTGAGAAATCCATTTATGGGTTGAAGCAAGCACCTCGCAGATGGAATCTTTGCTTTGATGAAAAGGTTAAGGAATTTGGCTTTTCTAGGAGTGAAGATGAATCTTGTGTGTATGTCAAGGCTAGTGGGAGTATAGTCAGCTTTTTGGTATTGTATGTGGATGACATACTACTCATAGGAAACGACATTCCAACCCTGCAGGAAGTAAAGTCCTGGCTTGGTAAGTGTTTCGCTATGAAGGACCTTGGTGAAGCTGCCTATATTCTAGGGATAAGAATCTTGAGAGATCGGAGTAAAAGACTAATTGGACTTAGTCAGAGTACCTACTTGGATAAGGTGCTGAAAAGATTCAGCATGCAGGATTCCAAGAAAGGAGAGTTACCCATCCAGAGTAACACCAGATTGAGTAAGACACAAAGCCCTAACACTGAGGCTGAGATAGCAGAAATGAGTCGAACACCTTACGCTTCGGCTGTAGGATCGATCATGTATGCTATGACGTGTACTCGACCTGATGTAGCTTTTGCCTTGAGCATGGTTAGCAGGTATCAGGCGAACCCTGGCAAGGCACACTGGACTGCGGTAAAGAATATCCTCAAGTACCTACGAAGGACTAAGGACTGGGTCCTTACCCTCGGTGGGAGTGATGACTTGAGAGTGGTAGGGTATAGTGATGCTAGCTTCCAGACTGATAGGGATAATTTCCGCTCTCAGTCGGGCTGGGTCTTTACCCTAAACGGAGGAGCAATTTCTTGGAAGAGTTCCAAGCAAGAGACAGTGGCAGATTCTACTTGTGAATCAGAGTATATTGCAGCTAGTGAAGCAGCAAAGGAGGCGATATGGCTGAAGAACTTCATTAGAGACCTTGGAGTTGTACCAGCTATTAAAGAGCCAATGGAAATTTTCTGTGATAGTGAAAGTGATGTTGCCTTAGCCAAGGAACCAAGGGATCACGGGAGATCCAGACACATCGACAGAAAATACCATTTCATCAGACATCGGATCGAAGAAGGACTCCTCGTGGCAAAGAGGGTATCATCAGATGAGAATCCGGCAGATCCCCTCACAAAGGGCTTGACTCGGGTTAAGCATCTTCAGCATGCTCGGAGCATAGGGCTGAAGGATGATATTAGATTTAGTAGTTAGATAATCTCGAAATTTGTAAAGTGTAATTGACATTAGATGATGAATAAAAATGTTTTATTTATGAGTAAAGTGTTGCTATCTCTTGTCAATCGTTTACTATATTTCTTTTTCATGTTTTGACTTCCAGAATAATTTTGTTTGGTATAACATATTATTCAAACCTCCACAGTCGGTCATATGTTGGAAGTAGATATGAATCAAGACTGTCATGTTTGGTTGTAGAGGTCTTGGACAAGGCTACAACAATCATGAGTGCTCATAAGTTCTGAGCATTGGACTCAACCCACGCTCACTGGAATCACTTAATGGAATTTTATCTCGAGTGATCGTGAGACGGTAATATCATATAAGTCTTCAAACCTAGAGATATGATTTGTTACTTACAAGTTGGTTATGCATTGACTGTACGAAACCGCATTGGTAACTCGATGTTATAAAACGTACTTTTGTGTGTAATTCAATGAGTGGTAGAACAAACATATGAGTCGAAGTTTATCTGTTCCTTCTTGGATTAGAAGCTGATATCTGGGCCCCTCGATGATTTTGTTTTGACCTATGTACCGGGCCCGGTCAGAACTAAGTTGATGTGTTCAATTAAGTTCTATGTCAAACAAATCGGAAATCGAGAAACAAATGCTGGACAATAAGCAAGACATGTTCCATGTATTTTTCCGGCTGATATCTAGAACAGAGGATTATATGATCACTTATCTTAAATGGCGTATCATCATCTTCTCAGTTCCGAGAGACCTTGAAAGAGCTACGATTGCCGGTCGGTTCCTGAAGTACTAGAGATATAGTTATTAGACTTTATCCAAGTGGGAGACTGTTGGATAAGGTGTCTAAGTCCATAACTATTTCGGGCTTGTACTTGACCCGACCCGGCATGGTCCATTTGGGTTGCATGGCACCATGCAATTGGATAGACTAAATGAGAGAAATAACACTTGGAGATTATTAATATATTATAAGTTCTAATATATTAATAATATTATTTAATTAGTTGATCAAAGAATTAATTTGGAATTAATTAAGTGATCAAAGGATAACTAATTAAATATATGGGTTGGTTATGTAAATCATCCATATCTTGTATAGTGGGCTAATAGGCTCCATGGATTATCAAGTTGGGTTCTACCCATAGGATGCTCCATGGGAGTTACAAACCCATGGGTCATGGAAATGAAGAGTCATGACACATTAGGGTTTACATGGTGTAACCCTAGATGTGCCAACACTATATAAGAGTCCCATTCTCCACAAAATTGGTACACAAGTTGAACACTAAGAAACTAGAGGGCTTGGCCGATTTTGAGAAGTGTGTGTTATCTCAAGAGTCTTTCCAAGAGCACTTGGTGTTGTGTGAAGCATTTGAGGCATCACACTTGGGGTGCTAGGCTCACAAGGTTTCAAGGAACACAAGCAACAACAAGGTAAGTTATTCTATCTATGATTCAAGTCAAAATTGTTCCCCATGTATGCTAGATAGGAATATAACCTTGGAATTCAACTTTGCATGATAATTAGACAAACATAGATCCAAGGTTATTAGGGTTGCATGTACACTTAGGAAGTGTTAGAATGCTCAAAACCCATCAAGATCATCACTGGTGTGTTCGCCATTCTGAAGTTCCAAACATTCTCTCATACTGGGAGTGTAGTCCTTCAGGTTGGTTCCTAGAAAGCTCGGGTTGTCCTTGGATTCGTGTTTCCTGTCGATTGACTTTCAGGGGTTTTCTAGATCATCAGATGAATTGAATGTCTACGGGTATCTGTTTGCTGCAGGGTGACTATCTCAACCTAGTGCAAAATGAATCTGCACTTCTGGTTCTTGAGATGTTTCTAACGGAACTATCAGGGTCGAGGAGAGAGGGTTTTACCAGACGGCTGTTTAGAAAGTTTTTAAACTTCCCATCCTCGTCTAGTTGGCGCTTTCACGATATGATTCTTAACAGGAAAGAACCATGCTCTTACTTGCCTTGCTGTTTCATGAATGGCAATGTCTACTCAGGGCTAGCTCAATCCTTAGAGAATTCTTCTGAAGTGTTAGACTATCTCGGGAGGTGGTTCTACTATCTCTGCGTGAGATAGTATTCTTGGAACACCTAGTAGTCCTAATAATCTCTAAGACATGCCCTATTCTCTAAGGTGTCGGTTTATTTTAGTTGCGAAAAGCGCATGCTCTTGTATAACCCATCGGCTAACACATAGACTGGTGTCAAGTCTATAATCTCTTCGGGATTTGGGTTATAAGGCTTAACACATCCTACTTTCTCACCTTATTTAAGTATTCTTGGATGCGGATGTTATCTTGTGGTTCTTAGCATTCTAGTATTCACTTCGGAGAATGCAATCTATTGTCTACAGGGCGACAGTGACTTCTTCCACGTGGGGAGGCGGAGTGTCCTGGGCACTACTCGTCGGTAACGGGGTGGACGAAGTGCCTGAGTAGTGCGAGGATCTTCTACAACTACTCTTCTGGGGGTTCTGAGTTTTCTTGATTTTAGGTTAAGTCTAGAAGTATAGGGTTCTGTCACTCGGAACGTCTAATCTCCTCATCCACTCTTCTCAAGATTTAACTTATTGTAGCTTCCGGATTTCCGGGATATCCGCTGAGATGCTTAATTCGGGAGATTAAGCGTGAATGGATGGTCGTAGTCAATGTCCTTGACTCTTACGACTCAGATTTCTTTACCAACTGAGGGTGTTAGCTACTATGTTGGCTTAACCGGGATGACAACAATTTGTGATCATTATAGTAGCTCAACCCGTTGTGGTTCTCCTAACTCTAGTTCCTATTCTATGGGATAGGATGAAGGGTTTTACTAAGAGGTTCGTGGTAAGGCTCATACTTGGCTTAACCACTAATACTTGGTGTATGCAAGCCGTATATGATTGAGGTCGGCAGGATGTTCAGTTGTGCGACTCCACCCCAGACCCACAACCCAACGAGGAACAGGGAGTAGGAGGAAGCACACATCTTAAATCTTTTTGATCTCAATTACATACCACTCTTATGCATATACTCAGTTAATAGTAGTCAATCCCATGAGTTCTATCCTCTAGCTTCACGAACCTGATTGCGAGGTGCGAAGGGTCTTTCTGGGGGATCTACGGAGTAGGTTTCGGGTGGTTATCGTTTTTTGGAATACTTGCAGTGTCTTTTGCTTCGGTTTCTATATGTCTAAGAAGGGTTGGTTAACAGCGCACGTTTCCCTACTCAGGGGTATTTCGGTAAGTTTTTAGATAAGAAAGACGACTGGCGGATCACATTAGGTTTTATTATTTTTAGGTTCGGAAGAACCTTTTTATTTGCCGAAGTGGCTACGGTGAAAGTTCTTTTTACGCAACACTAGGGATTTACACATGGTTGCACTAAGTCAAACCATGATTGATAGAGGCGTCGAAGTTGGCATACATCGACATGATATAGAATGAGGGTTGATAGAGCCGTGTGCTGAACGGGCACACCAATTCTAGGAGTCTCGGGTTTCGTCCCGTGTATCACTGTTGCGGATACTTGGACCGATAGAGTCGACGAGGAACTATAGAGGGTCTTGAGTGTTTCTGAATAGTGTACCTTTCATGAATGGATTCTCATGAGGCCTTTCTATAATCGCCTAACATATACTAGTCATGTATAATTAAGGTGGGGAGGACCGTTGACTGAGCGACTCCGCCCTAAATCCACAACCAAACGAGGAACAGGAAATGAGGCAACATCACTCACTCTAGGTCTATCCATCTTAATTATACATGGATTTAACATATATATCAAGCCATTATAGCTTTACCTGATGAAATTTTAAATTTTATAACAGTGCTGCGACTTTTGCCTTAACGGGGGAGTCATTACATTTAGAATTAGCCTTTTAATGTTTTCGGTTAGTTATATGAGGTTGAGAGACGTACCAAAATCTACTGGATTCCTTGATGCTTCTTCCTAGGCATTAGAGTTAGGCTCCTCCTGCGCCCTTGTCGTTTCTTCTGCAACAATGATCCTTAGTATCTTCCCGTCTGCGCTGGAGTTCTTTATTATTGGACAGTCCCTTTCGAGGTGTCCTATCTCACGGCACTGATGACATGACTGGTTCGTACTAGCATTGGTGGTGGGAGTGAGGTGCTTAGTCAGAGTTACGTGAACACGGGTGCCCTCCTCGTTCCTCCACTTTGAAAATTTCCCTTTAAAGAGTCCGAATTTATCACCACCTTTGTGTGTAGGGTTGGTCCCGATGCCAGGGACTTGTGAAATGGGTCGTGCTGGCGCTGGAGGGGTGGGGGTTGCCGCTTGCTGCTGCTGTGCGGCAAGTCTGTGGAGTCGTTGGCGCTCCTTTCGAGCTTGGCGATTTCGTTTCCTTCTCTCTGTTTTACAACTTTGCATGTCCGTGATTGTCGCCATTCGTTGGCTTCCTAGGTATGGTCTTGTAGGTATCCGGATGGAAGGGTTGGCGGGGGTACTGACTGTCTCAGCTCGTTGCCCTTCAGAAGGTCCTTGAGCCGAGGTGCTTCCTTCCTCGTTCTGGAACTTTCTCTTCGGTGGAGTTGGTTGAGGTTCTTGGGTGGCTGGGTATGCAGGATTTGGTTGTTGCCGTCCATTGCTAGGATTGAGAATCCCGATAGGGCTCTTGCTAACATTGGCGTTGTTAGCATTCAGTTGAGCCATGACAGCTGCTACGGCTGCTGAGACTGCAGCTTGGAATGTAGCTTCATCGAATGGGGGAGTAGGTTTCTTGCCAGTGGATTGGTTACGCTTCTTCGGAGGCATGGTTTTCCTATACGGAAAGGGAAACAAGCTGATGAGAGACGATGATTAACTCTAGACGTATCTATCCTTACTATATTAGGCATAAATTTTTCCCATGCCTCGGATATTGGTTGTCTGAGTGTCGACCTACATCCCTATGATGTAGTCCGTGTATTCAAAGTAGGAGTAAGGGTATCGGAAAGCCATAAAATGGGAATCGTTCCTACTAAGTTATCTTTATGCTGGAAAGGTTCACTCTCTGGCTTTGGAAAGATTTGAGGGAAGTTCGGAACGAAATCACAGAAGAAAAGGCTCATGAAGGCTTATGGCTAAACATTCTCAATCGAGGTTTTGAGATCCGATCTAATCGTATTACTTGCGACGGGAAAAGGCGATTTACCTAACACATAATGTGAGTAGTGTAATCACTAACTCACTAAATTGTATTATTTTATGGGTGTATTAACGCGACAATAACAAGGAAAAGACACATCTCAGGTTCCATGTACTGGCTCCCTCTGTCTACCTCATATCCTTGACTGGGATCGGCGTTGGTTTTCTTCGGGTAGTTACCTAGGGTTCTCCTCTCATATAGACGTATTGAATTTCTACTCCGTCTTACTTCCGATTCTGACTCTGGGTGTCATCACTTCATGATGGATGACTGGAAATCTTGGGTGTTCATGCAGATTTCAAACCAATGTCCCTAAAAGGTGTAGGCACTTGGTGGTTTCAATAATCTCGTCCTAGTTCATTTATTTCCGAATTGGAAATCTTCTCAATGAACCTCTTCTGAGTCTGAATCAACTCTTTGGTCGAACACTGAAGCGGATAAGGTTTTCTACAGGGCTCGTGTGAGAATGGAAATGTCTAAAGAATCCTAAGAGATTATTAACATTTCACTGGGCGATCCACATTGAGTCCTGCTACAATTACATAGGGTACACAAATTATATATAGCTTAAATCCGATAGGCCTTCGAATATGTGATACTACTCTATATCCACATCCCAACGGAGAAAAGGAAGTAGAGTGCATGAACCTACTCGGTGAGTAGGATGATTTTACTCATGGACTCGACGAGTTCATCAGTGGACTCGGCGAGTCCAGTGCCCAGAAAGCCAGAAAATCGAGTTTTTCAGCATTTTTCAGTAATTTGCATCAAGTATAATAGAAAACAAGCCTAGGTTCTAATACCACTGTTGGGTTATGAGCATTCTAACACTCCTAAGTGTACATGCAACCCTAAATACCTTGGATCTATGTTTTCTCTATTATACATGCAAATATGAACATCCAAGGTATTATCCTAATCTAGCATATAAAATTATCGATATAACAAGATAGAATACATACCTCTTTGATGTAGAAAGTCTTCATGAAGCTTGAGTGCCTAGTGCCTCAAGTGTGACACCTCAAATGGTTCACACAACACCAAATACACCTGGAATAACTTGAGAGAATTCTACACTTCATGAAAATCGGCTAGCCCTCTTTAGATGATACTAGTGGCCAATTTTGTCAAGAATAAGATCTTTATATAGTGTTACAATTAGGGTAAACCCTAATTATCATGAATTTCCATTTCCTTGGATCCATGGGTTCAAATATACCATGGAGCATCCATGGACCATCCTATGGGTTTTAGCCCAACTTGATTATCCATGGAGCATTAGCCCACTATACAAGTATGGATGATTTACACAATCAACCCATATATTTAATTAGTCTTCTTTTGATCACTTAATTAATCCTAGATTAATTCTTGATCAATACTAATTAAATAATCTTATTATTCTTATTATTAATATACTAGAACTTATAATATATTAATAACCATAAGTGTCTTATTTCTCTCATTATAGTCTATCCAAATGCATGATGCCATGCAACCCAAATGGACCATGTCGGGTCGGGTCAAGTCTTACCAATTATAGTTATGGAGTTAGACATTAATCCAACAGTCTCCCACTTGGATAAGTCTAAAACTAATATTGCGTATGACTTCAGGAACCAACTGGCAATCGTAGCTCTCAAAAGCTTCTGTCGAACGCTGACCTTGTCGATGAACTCTGACCTTTGTCAATGACTTGTCCATTAGATAAGGGATCATATATTCCTCCATTCTAGATATCATATGGACTGAGACATGGATTATAATCATTCTCTCTATCCATTTTTTGTTTCCCGATTTCCAATTTATGATGACTGACTAATTGAACAAATCAAATCAGTCTTGGCCCGACCGAGCACTTCCATTTGTCATCATCAAATCATCGAAGGGCCCACAGATATCGCTTTTATCCCAAAGGTAAAAGGAATGGATAAACTTCGACTCATATGGCTTGTTCTACTACTTGTTGAATCATACACAAAGGCACGTTTTATAGCACCGAGTTACCAAATGTGTTTTCGTGCAATCAATGTACAACCAACTCATAGTAACTACTCATATCTCTAGGTTTGAAGAATATAAGATATTATCTTCTCATGATCACTCGTGATAAAATCCATGAAGTGATTCCAATGAGCGCGGGTTGAATCCAATACTCAGAACTTATGAGCACTCATGAGTGTTGTAGCCCTTTGTCCAACACCTTAGACCTCTACAAGCCAACCCATGACAGTCTTAATTCATATCTACTTCCAACATATGACCGACTGTGGATGGTTTGAATAACTTAGTCATTCTGGAAGAATAACCTAGTGTATTCTGGAAGTCAAAACATGCAAAATGAAACACAATAATAATTGAATCCAATATGGTATCAAAACCTATGAACATAAATAAAACACCTTTTATTTATCACCACATGATTACACATTATTCATTGTATACTGTTTCAGCTATCAAGTTTATTCTTGAATTTAAAACAATAGTTGTCCCATGCTCCAAGCATGTACACTATGTTTTCTAAATACTAGTCATGCCATACACCAAGTATGCATACTATGTTTGTCTATGATCTTTACTTTGTGAACTAGATCCATTGAACATAACTTCAATGATTCTTTTTTCACACTCCCAAATCCTTACTGCAAGTACAAGAATTCCAAATTCATGTCATTTACTGAAATCTGTTAGATTCTAAACTTATATGCATTGATCCTCTTGTAATGATTATGCACAAAATCAGAAAGACTTGAAAACAATCATTACAAAGTATTTCAAAGGAGATCAGCTCCTTGGAAACATCCTTCTTGCATTAAGTTTCCTAATCTTACATAGATTGAATAATTTCTAACTTTGAATCATTTCCATATTCGATTTTGACTATCACTTTTGAACAAGAGTTGCCTCCTTACAGATTATGTCAATATGGTCCTTCCAAAATTATCACTATACTTCCAACTGTCCTTGAGCGCCCAATCTTTGGTAAACCTTAGATTGTCCTCGACAATTGTTTAATCCTTTTAGTCATATCCAGTTCTAAACCTTTTACCTTCTTAATGCCCCAGGCATTTGGAAAATTTTAGAAAGGATGAATATAGCACATGTAATCGATCCTATATCCGAAGCATATGAGACACGATTCATGATGTCTCACATAAAGACTAAACCAGTCTTTTGCTATAACATTTTCGTTTCTATTTGCCAAGTTCTCATAATTCAGATTATGAAAAGGGATGCCGTAATCATAATCGAATTTTAGAACGCAAATAATGGACCCATATACAGAATTTCCTTATGTTGAGCCATTCCAACATGAAATTCATATATATATATATATATATATATATATATATATATATATATATATATATATATATATCCTTGACTAAATGATTAAAACCTCACGATCTAAGCTTATAAATTTGAGATGAAGTATAATTTCCTCTCCCTTAATTATAGCAAAACAACTTTTTTCCAATTGAAACCTTTTGTTTTCTATAATTAACATTTCTAACTTGCAATACTTATCATAATTATCATGCTCCCACTAGCATGATGATTATTGGCATAACACTTATGCTCCCACTAGCTTTGACATGTACTCAGAAATCAGTGACTTTCTGACAAAAGTTCAGATTTCTGATACTAGATTGTTTTGATAAGACTTTATCAAAATCATACACCTTCCCTTAGATAGCACACTTGTGTGTCTAAACAATTATGAAGAGGGATGCCGTAATCATAATGGTTAGACATTTTTGCCACTTCTCACAAGTCCAGGTTAGTGTGCCGGTAAACCACACACGCTCCACTAACGACTTTGAGAATGCAAATATCACAATTGCTATCTAGCTAAAATCTACTTAGTGAAAGTGTTTCCTCACCATCATTTTCATGGCTCGGAGAGAAACCTTATGACACTTAGATTTGCTGGTGTATGTGTTCTTATCCATGTGAATTGTCAAAACCATAGTCACAAGACAAGGATAATGGCAAATCCAAACTCATATGGATTGAACTCAATCTTAACTTCTTGCCACCTGGCAGCTCAAGGGCCTGCCATTGCTTCCAAGTTGTTGTGCAACACATTGAGAACTCTAAGAACTCATATGCAAAGCCAACCTTAACTGGAATGGGCACAAAATATGTCAACACGATAGGTTATAAACCTCAAGTCGTGTGCTAGTGAAGAACTTCAGGTTTTATTCTTGTTTAGTTCTTGAGACTTTCAAGACCTTTAAGACTCCCACTGTCCTCTTGACATATAGGACTTCCTTGTCAAATATTCAAGGGATAGTGTGGATTCTAATCAAGACAAACACTTCACACAATTGGCCTAAGCTGGTCTTTGTTTTATCCAAAACATCACAACTTACCAATTTCAAATGTACAAGGGTAGAAATCTTTTTACTCTTACATTTGACAAGTGTTTTAAACCTTCTTTAAGACATGTCACTTAAATTACAATCTTGGAGTATGACTCTAAGACTTGTATTGGAACGAAGTATGACTCATCTTCTTGATTTAGCCACTTCACCAATTCATAGCTCCTCTTCTTAGCTATAAGAAAGCACTTAAAGGATGAATTGTGATAAGGTCTCTAAATCATTAAGATGATCATAAAAACTGATACTAAAGTACTCTCCCATCTTTTCAGATTTGAGAAACTTTTATCTTTCTGCCTAATTTGATTCTTCTTATTCGCTCTGTCATACATTGGAACCTTTTCCAATGTCTCAGAATTACACTTAAGCCTGTAAGTATAACCATATTTACTAAGCTATAGTAAATCATGACGAATAGTCTTATCTATCTTTTTGTGGTGGACTTAGCCAGTGCACAAGAATGAGTACTCGATCCCTTAGTCCTTTACATGACTCACACATCCATGTGAACAAGTAATTAGTCTTAATTTTTCCAATACTTGAAAGTTCTCATTCATCATGCTTTACACCTTGCATGATTCCAAGTCCCGGTCCAATTGAAACTTGGGTGATGAGAATCTTTCCTTATTTGGTAAATTTAGACATTACCACAAATGAAAGAATCAATTTCATACTTCCACTCTTGCTATTAATGGAATCTTATAAGCAACAAAAAATTCCACAGATGCCATTGTAAGGATATTTTAAAATAAATAAAATCAAAACCTTCCTTTTATTTTAAACTTTGCGGAAAAACTTATCCTTACAATCCATATGAAAACTTGTTGTTATCTATTCCTAAGCAATATCTCATAACTCCTAAGAAGTAGCTCAAGAATCCAATCGTCAAACTATGCGATAGAAATCCATCTACGCGATCAGATTCAGCATATTCTTTCTTTAAGTTTCTTCACTTTTCTTTGATTCTTAAAACATCAACATGTGACCCAGTCACATCATGTATCAAGAATCTTAGAATAGAAACTTAACAGAATTAGATAGTGGACTTTACCTGAAATAGAGTCAAACTTATTGACTTTAACATCGTTAGGTAAATTTGGCAGCTTCGCAACCAATGCCCCTTTCTTTGGCAATATAAACATATGGACACTTTGATAATGGTACACGGGACTATCACAGACTTAGCTTTTCTCTTTACCATTTGGTCAACCGAGTTGACTATGGTCGATCCCTTTCCATTGGGAAGAGAATGCTTTACTAGATATCTAATGTCATCATTGTCAATGTCCATATAGTTTTAGGAAGTTGATCTTATCAAAAATCATTAAGGGTCTTGTCATAGTCTGTTTCATAGGTGTTCGAAAAGAACTCACTATGTGACTTAGAAAGTAGTTGAACCACCAACTTTCTCAAGACTTTGACACCCAACTCTCCCGGCTTGTCAATATGTGACTACATCTCCAAGATGTGACCACACATAGACCTTTACTTGCCAATAGGGCTTGAGTGACCTTAAAATTTTCAAGAACTTGTGGGTTAGGGAGAATAATTGGAGGAGGTGAAAGAAGTATGATTTCCATGGGACATCATCTTCATTTAGGAAAGCTTGTTTCAAGAGATTTGGGAAGATCATAGATGTCTAAACCAGACATCTTTTGGGAGATATTCAAGATAGTTGATTTAAAGTCCTTAATATGACACCCAATATGAAATATTAAGGCTAGGACCCAACAAACTATTTTATAACATAGAAGAGGTATGCCGTAATCCAAGCTATAAAATATTTGAAGGTAGGTGAATGACGATTCACCAATTTCCACCAAGATAAACGAAATGTATTATTAGGTTTTAATTGGTTTTGAAACTCCTAGATCTTTTAAGATTCATTGAACTGTTCAACGGCATGTTTCAATCTCGAGTGTGCCCTTCAGGTTTTGTGACTGGGATGCCGAGGATCACAAAACAAGGTGTGAAGTAACCATGCAAATTACTTGGTACCCTTAAGTGTTTACCCCTCAATCGATGTGCCGGTTAACCACACACGCTCCATCGATACTATGATAAACATTAAGTTACCCTTTGCCTACCTTATTAAATACGAGTTAGTGTGCCGGTTAACCACACACGCTCCACTAACCGACTTAAACAAAGTGCAAAGTGTAATTTCATGGATTAGCACCTTATTCACATTTTCCTAAGTAACTAAGATTGGGTATTATTAAGAGTTTAGGTACTTAGTATTTATCATTAATACTTTTAATGAAGGGAGAATTATAGTCCTGTCAAACCCGTTCGGCTAACGACCCTCCACCAGTCAAGCAAGCGGTGGGTGAGAGTGGACACCCATTAAGTTGCCATTTTATAGGCAACAACCTTATACCCACCTTATAGACCGGCTTCGTGAATGAGGCGTACTAGCGGTAAGATTGACTTTACTCTTATACATATATATATATATATATATATATATATATATATATATATATATATATATATATATATTATCAACTTATAATATTATAAAGTATAAGGGTTGAATTTTAACTTTTAAAATTCTAAGGGCTAACTTGGAATTAAAGTATTCATAAGTGAAAACTTTTCAAATTCCAAAACTTGAGGGCAAGTTTTGAAACTATTCAAAACTAATTAATTCCATAACTTATGTGTTTAAAGTAATTTTAATCCAAAAACTCTTCAAGTTCCATAACTTGAGGACAAGTTATGGAAGACTTTAAACTAATAAAAGAAGTAGTTTAGAATCTACGGTGTATTACTGTCCTTTACAGAAAATCCTATATTTTCTAAATAAAAACAGTCTTCTACCAAGACTTGACAGAGTTATGTTTTAAAGAGTAATTTTCCCTTAAATACTATCATTACCAAATACAGAATTGACTTTAAAAGAGTAATGAAAAAATCAAAAGTGAAGATACTAAGGGAAAAATAACATATGCCTCAGCAGTAATACTGCTGACTAAGGCAAAGGAAATCATAGACTCCAGGAGAGTATCAAATGAATGATACGCCTGGCTCAGTCTAACAAAAGGAAACACAGACCCCAGACAGTATCAAATGAACGATACAACTAGCAAGGTCTAAAACAAAGAAATACAGACTCCAGACAGTATCGAGTGAACAATACATCTAGCAAAGTCTAAAACAAAGAATGAATGTGAACCCGTATGTAACCATGCTGATCGACGATAGAGTATCTGATGACCCTCCAGGTCACGCGTAGAGGTAGTGGTATTATGTCACCCATGGGCCTTACCGGCACGGACTGTAGCTAGTAGTCTGGGTGTGGGAGTGTCAGTTCCGTATAGATCTATACACATGATATTCGCTCTCCTTCCCGGAGACTCTGGTTACAAGGAATTGGCGCAATGAAGCATCGTAGAGGGAAATAGTGTGTCACATTCTAAAGTAAAAGAGAGAGGTAGAGATAGAGATAGAGATAGAGACTCCTAACTATTCCTATAATAGTTACTAGGGTTCCAGAAACATGAATAATAGGCGGACGCCTTTACTACCCAAGGCGATGAACTGGCTGAGAGAGAGAGAGAGAGAGAGAGAGAGAGATTTTATGTCCATATATGTATACATGATATATAATTAATGTTTAAACGACCTTCGGACGGATAACCGATACCCATAGACCACATCCCAACGAGGAAAAGGAAATAGGGCGAACTAGCATTCCTAAGTCTTTTAAACACTATTTATATAACTATACAAATACAGGCATGCATTTAACAAAATAAAAGCATAGAATAAAACTTTGATGAAAACGTTAGAAAACCTTTACACCTAAGAAAATTTATGACTTAATGTGAGTTTGTAAAACAAGTTTGAAAATCTTTGGAATCCTTTGAAAAGCCTTTCATAAAAACTTT
Organism: Lactuca serriola; assembly: GCF_051521515.1. NCBI lineage: Eukaryota > Viridiplantae > Streptophyta > Magnoliopsida > Asterales > Asteraceae > Lactuca > Lactuca serriola. The sequence continues at coordinate 376,805,184 of NC_136411.1, forward strand.
GGAAATGATTTGTATAAAACAGATTAAGTGAAGAAAACCTTTAATAAGAGTTGAAAGCGAGATTAGAACATCTTAAGCTGGATAAAATAGTTATCATGCAAAAATGTATTTGGCTACACAGATATTAATCACATGTGATTTATATAATAACTGTATAGGTCAACTTGTATTCCGCCCCTATAAAAGCAATTAAAATCATTTAAAAGGTTAATTCAGGGGTATGAACTCACCTGTTGTAAGTGGATCGGATGGAGGTGCCTGTTGGGTGCTCGGTGTCAAGTGAAGACTTGAACACAATTAGTGACCTATTAACAAATGGTGACATATGTTTACATATAATTAGTGATTATAATACTAATTAAGCATGTATAAGCATCCTAATGTGTGGGAAACACTTTGGTCAAGTGCTAGGAGGCTATTAGGTTGCAATAAGGGAGTGTATGGCCTAGTTAGGGAGTTTACTCTTCAAGAGTAAACTCTTTATGGAGTTTTCGGTCCTAAGACCATATCCCCATGAGTTTACGGCTGTAAACTCATGGGTGGTGTGTTCTTGGGTGTTTTAAGGTCTTATCTTACTCGTGGAATTAGGCTAGGTTCAAATCTAGGGCTTATGAAGGGTTTAATCATCAAATGGACAAGTTTACGGAGTTTTACTGCTGTAAACAAGGAGTTTACGGCCGTAAACTCTTACATGCCCTTTCTTTTTGTGTATTAAGGTCTTAAATGGAAGGGTATAAAGTTCTATGCATTTTTCCAAGCCATATAGGGAAGTTAGGGCATCATTTGGCTTCTTTTTGGGAGTTTACGGCCCATGGACCAATCCTAGGGGGGTTTACGGCCGTAAACTCCTAGATCCTTGGTTTCTTTGATGTTTAAATCGCCTACTTCAATTGTGGTTGATTCTAGACATTTACCCAAGCCATAGGAGGTGTTTGAGGGAAATTCTAACACCTTAAAAGGTGTTCACGGCCCTTGAAGAGGGGTTTACGGTCCAAGAGTGTTCTTGGGCTGTAAACTCATGTTTACTCACCATATGATAAGGTTTTGGTGTTCTAAGCTCGTACATGCAAGTCTACAAGTCATATCTAAGCCCTAGGAGTGATTTGGAAGGGTTTTTGGGCTTCAAAACCCCACTTATGGGTGTTTATGGTCCAAGAGTGTTCTTGGGCTGTAAACACATGATTTGGCCCCTATTGGATGTCTTAAACACGAATTTTCATGTTAAATGAGCTAAACAACAAGTTAGGGTAGACCACTTACTAGTTTGGGGCTTGAAATGGGCGGTTTTTGGATCGAAAGCAACTTGTAGAGAGAGAGAGAGAGAGAGTAGAGAGAGAGTGAAAAGGGTGTAAATGAGGTTTACTCACCCTTATATAGGGGTTTGAGTTTGTGGCTCGGTGGAAATCTACCCGATACTGACGTTAAACGGGGCTTTTGGTCGCACCCGATTAAATGGTCGTAATTTGACTTGGTTGTAACTAAAATTTTTCAAGGGAATATTGAGGGTGTTCCTAATTTGTTCCAACCCTTATGAAGTCATAATCAAGTCCCTATTTAATTAACCTAGTCCAAAAGGTTAACGGACGATGAGGTTAAAAATGATGGGATAAATTTCGGGTTGTCACACTAGATATCAGCCGGACAAATACATGGAACAATGTCGTACTTAATGTCCAGCAGTTTGTTTTTTGATTTCCAATTTGTTTGACATAGAACTAAACTAAACACATTAATTTGGTTCTGATCAGCCCTGACACATAGGTCAAAACAAAATCATCGAGGGGCCTAGATATCACTTTTAATCATTTAAGGATTAAAAGGAACATATAAACTTTGACTCATATGCTTGTAGTAACTACTTGTTGAATCATACACAAAAGCACGTTTTTATAACATCGAGTTACTGATGCGTTTTCATACAATCAATGCACAACCAACTCATAATCAACAACTCATATCTCTAGGTTTGAAGACTTATATGATATTACCGTCTCATGATCACTCGAGATAAATTCCATGAAGTGATACAAGTGAGCGTGGGTTGAGTCTAATAGTCAGAACTTATAAGCACTCATGAATGTTGTAGCAACTTTTGCTATGTCTAACATCTTAGACATCTACAAACCAAATTCATGACAGTCTTGATTCATACCTACTTCCAACATATGACTAACTATGGAGAGTTTGAATAAAGTAATTATTCTGGAAGTCAAAACATGCAAAATTGAAACAATAGCAAACAATTGACACATGATAGAAACACTTTACTTATAAATAAACAACAAATTTTATTTCATCATCAAATGTCAATTACATTTTACAAGTTTCAGAAATAGCTATCTAATCTATAAAACTAATATCATCCTTCAGCCCGATGCGCCTCGCATGCTGCAAATGTTTAACCCTACACAGTCCCTTCGTGAGGGGATCTGCTGGGTTCTCATCTGATGATACCCTCTTTACCACGAGGAGTCCTTTTTCTATCCGATGTCTAATGAAGTGGTATTTTCTGTCGGCATGCCTGGATCTGCCGTGATCCCTTGGTTCCTAAGCTAAGGCAACTGTACCCTCATTATCAAAGAAAATCTCCATAGGCTCCTTAATACCTGGTACAACTCCAAGATCTCCAATGAAGTTCTTTAGCCATATAGCCTCCTTTTCCGCTTCGCTTGCTGCTATGTACTCTAATTCGCAAGTTAAATCAACTACTATTTCCTGCTTGGAACTTTTCCAAGTAATTGCTCCTCCATTTAGGGTAAAGACCCAGCCCGATTGAGAGCGGAAATTATCCTTATCAGTCTGGAAGCTAGCATCACTATACCCCACTACTCTCAAGTCATCACTCCCACCAAGGGTAAGGACCCAGTCCTTATTCCTCCATAGGTACTTGAGAATACTCTTCACTGCAGTCCTGTGAGCCTTGCCCGGATTCCCTTGATCTCTGCTGACCATGCTCAAAGCAAAGGCCACATCAGGGCGAGTACAAGTCATAGAATACATGATCGAGCCTACAGCGGAAGCATAAAGTACTCGAATCATCTTAGCTATCTCATCCTCTGTACTCGGGATCCGAGTCTTACTCTGTGACATCCCCAAAATCTCGGCCAGAAAAGACCGATTTCATTTATGCTTTTTAAACATTTTCAGAGTAAATCCGTTTGATTTTAAAAGAGATGCGGAATTTGTTCCCAAAAACAAAACATGATAAAATAGATATTTATCAAAACATTTCATATAGAAATATGATTTCATTTCATAATCAAAAGTCGGGATGTCATGTTCCGATATAGATCATAAAGCATAAACGATAACATTACAAGTCGTTCAACAAATATACACATATACAGACTTGTAAACAAAACAACTTGATGATTCGCCCATCTTAAGCTCTTGCGCCACTTCCTATAATACAAATCAACTGAGTGGGTCAGGCTTGGGAGCCTGGTGAGCATATAGGGTTTTCAAACCCACAATAATTATATTTAATTACAACAATCAACAATAAACCCGATTACCCATTCCCGTTATCCTCACCTTACGTTCCTAAAAATAACGTCTGTTATAAGGAACTTATTTCAGGATTTTCATCGGGACGGACATTACTGCAGAGGGGCTTCCTCAACAATAAGTGTCCTAAAGGCAACCATGTGGGGGATAGAGTACACCGGTGAACACGTCGTTCACAACACCTACAGGTAATGAGCCTGCTAGTGTTCCACAGGACAGTCTAGAATAGTCCGTGGTCGTCATCCATACTCTGCTGAATGACTAGAATAACACCAATAACACCGAGGCCTCTCATCTGTTTATTACACACCAATTATCTACCCATGTTCTACCCAACATATTAGTAGATAAAAATATACATTTTTACACACTGTTTAAAAACCTGTATGGCATGCTTTAATCAATACATATTCCACATAACAGATGAGGCATACACACATAACACGTATTTCATAGAGAATATATCAGATCTATGAGATAGAAGAGAGTGAATATACATTCACACATATAACCATAAAATATATACACGTAGCACGTATTTTATATTAAATACTTCATAATATTGCGTTGGAAAGAAAATAACTACACATTCACATCCCGTATTCTTAAATACGTTTAAAAATTACTTGTATAATATCGCGTATTGAAAAGGGACTATACACTCACTTGATCAGAAGATGATCCGACAGCACTACGGCTTATAGAAGTAGTATACTTCGATAGATCTGGAAGATCTTCACCAAAGCCGAACTCCTCGCGGGCAGAGCTTCGGCTCGGGAATAACGCTCTTCGGGATCCTCGGGGCTTCAGATCTTGCTTCGGGGCTCGGGAATGATACCGGGGCTTCGGGATATGATTGGCATGCAAATCGAGGAAAAACTTAGAGAGAGGGAATAGTTTGAACAAGAGAAAATGGCTGATTTCGAGTTCTATTTATAGGCTGAGGGTCTGGGATTACGCGGGGCGTAATCTCAAATTACGCAGGGCATACTCAGTACGCGGGGCGTACTCGGTTACGCGGGGCGTACTTTGACGTCACTGCGTGCGTTGACTGGTGGCACTCGAGTATTGGTCAGACAAGTTGCATCCGACTGAGTACGCGGGGCGTACTCAATTACGCGGGGCGTAATTGACTCGTCAAACTTCTAAATTGCGTAACTTTAGCATACGAGCTCCGTTTTCGACGTTCTTTATATCCACGCGAAGGTCAGACCATACTCTACAACTTTCATTTAGACTCCATCGGCTAATTTTGACTTTTATTTTTATTATTTATTTTTAGAAGGCCGGGACAGAAAAACTTCGTTATAAATTCATAACTTCTTTGTATGACGTCCGTTCTCGCCTAACTTTTCATCGTTTCGCTACTAACAACGAGATCTTCGATTCTCATTTAGATTGTTTCGGCTAAAAACCGCTCGATCTCAAATCGAGTATTTGGGCTGCATACCGCTAAGTCGAAACTTAGAAAAATCATAACTTCCTCATACGAAGTCAGATTTGGGCGTTCCTTTTATGCACGCTCTCGGTTTAACGAAATCTACGACTTTCGTTTAGATCGCTAAGGCTAAATATCGCTCTATCTTAAATTCATATTTTTACGTCACTCGACGTCGTGCCGGTTCTGTCGCGAAACTTCGACATGTCATAACTTCTTAGTTATAACTCGGATTTTGGCATTCCTTATATCTCCGGAATCCTTGTTTCAACCACTACAACTTTATGCAAAGATATCGGGCTTATCTCACACTTTAATTTTGACGCTTATTTTATTCTTAATTCATTAAATTATAATAATTAAGAAAATAAACACATAAATCACATAATTCACATAATTCACAAATAATACATTTTTATTATTTCAAATTGGGGTTACAAAGGTTAACCTAGACTATTACATTGCTAAAAATGGCAATCCCAGAAACACGGGCGTTACAATTCTCTCCACCTTAGAATGATTCCGTCCCCGGAATCATACACCAGCAAACAAATGCGGATAGCGACTCATCATGTCACTCTCCGTCTCCCAAGTGAGATTCGGCCCATTCGTGTGTTTCCATTGGACAAGCACTAACTCAACCATCTTACGTCGCAATTTCTTAGTCTTTCGGTCAACGATTGCCTCCGGTTCCTCAATCAACCTTTTGTTCTCATCGATCCTCAACTCCGAAAGTGGAATTATGTCGGGAACTTCTCCTGTGAACTTCCTCAAATAACACACATGGAAAGTGTTATGAATTCCATTCAGTTCTTCTGGTAGTTCGAGCTTGTAAGCTTGGTTCCCAATCCTCTGAAGAACTTTAAACGGTCCAATAAACCTTGGACTTAACTTTCCCCTTTTACCAAATCTTATAAGTCCCTTCCACGGCGAGACTTTAAGTAAAACCGAATCTCCAACTTCAAAAGTCATCGATCTTCGCTTTTTGTCAGCATAACTCTTTTGACGGTCCTGAGCTGCTAACATTCTTTCCCTAATTATTCTCAACTTTTCAGTCGTTTGATGGACTATCTCCGGTCCCATAAACTGCTTTTCCCCAGCCTCAAGCCAACAAGACGGCGTACGACAATTCTGTCCATACAATGCTTGATAAGGTGCCATCTTTATGCTCGAGTGAAAACTATTATTATAGGAAAATTCTACCAAAGGTAAATGTTCATCCCAATTACCTAGGAATTCCAAGGTACACGCTCTCAGCATATCTTCAAGTGTTTGTATCGTTCTTTTACTCTGACCATCAGTCTGCGGATGGTAAGCTGTACTTAAACACAACTTGGTACCCAATTCCTCTTGTAGACTTTTCCAAAATCGTGAGGTGAAACGACTATCACGATCCGACACAATTGTTAACGGAACACCGTGAAGCCTCACAATTTCCTTCACGTAAGAATTCACAAGCTTTTCCATAGTCCATTTCTCCTTTGCTGCTATGAAATGCGCACTCTTAGTGAATCGATCGACGACCACCCAAATCATGTCGTGACCACTTTTTGTTCTGGGCAGTTTAGTGACAAAATCCATAGCAATGTCTTCCCACTTACCCATAGGCACAGGTAATGGTTCTAAACTCCCGTATGGTTTCTGATGTTGTGCCTTGACTCTTGCACAGGTTACACACTCGGCCACATACTTCGCAATGTCGAGCTTCATCGTCGGCCACCAATAATAGGGTTTCAGGTCCCTATACATTTTTGTGCTACCGGGATGAATCGAGTACATGGTTTTATGAGCTTCTTCCATCAGAAGATCTCTGACTCCTCCTGTCTTAGGTATCCAAATCCGATCTTGGAACACCTTTAGTCCGTGACTGTTTACACCGAACACCAACGTTTTGCCCAAACGTTCCTCCTTTCGGTCATTTTTCTCAGAAGCTTCGCTTTGAGCTTTCTTTATACTTTCCATAATAGTCGAGAAAACTTCAATTCTCAACGCTCTTGGCCTTTTCTTTTCAAGATTGACCTTCCGACTGAGAGCATTAGCAACAATATTGGCCTTACCGGGGTGGTAAAGTATCTCACAGTCGTAGTCCTTAAGTAATTCCAGCCAGCGTCGTTGCCTCATATCAATTCTTTCTGACTAAAGAGATATTGGAGACTCTTATGATCAGTGAAAATTTTGCACTTCGTGCCATAGAGGTAATGCCTCCATATTTTCAGTGCGAAAACTACCGCTGCCAACTCCAAATCATGGGTCGGGTAGTTCTTTTCGTGCTCTTTTAGCTGTCGAGACGCATATGCGATCACCTTATCTCTTTGGGTCAAAACGCAACCCAATCCAACCCCAGACGCATCGCTATAAACAGCGAAGTCTTCAACTCCATCGGGTAGAGAAAGTATCGGTGCCTCGCATAGTTTCTTCTTTAGCTTCTCGAATGCTTCTTTATGCTTATCACTCCAAGCATAAGTAGCTCCTTTGTGGGTCAAAGCTGTTAATGGACTAGCGATCGAAGAAAAGCCTTGGATAAACCTTCGGTAATATCCGGCTAATCCTAAAAAGCTTCGGATCTCCGTGGGACTTTTCGGTTGTTCCCACTTCATCACAGCTTCGATCTTCACTGGATCAACCATTTTCCCTTCTTGGTTGACCACGTGACCCAAGAATTGGACTTCACGAATCCAGAAATCACATTTGGAGAACTTCGCATACAACTTCTCCTTCTTCAAGACTTCCAAAACTTCTCGCAAGTGTCTGCCATGCTCCTCTTGGCTTTTTGAATAAATCAGAATGTCATCTATGAACACTATCACAGATTTATCAAGGAACGGATTACAAAATCTGTTCATTAAATCCATGAATGCTGCTGGAGCATTGGTTAGTCCAAACGACATAACCATAAACTCATAGTGTCCATATCGCGTTCTGAATGCAGTCTTCTCTATATCCTGCTCTCTTACTTTTAGCTGATGATATCCTGACCTCAAGTCGATCTTTGAGAAATAACTTGAACCTTGTAGCTGATCGAATAGGTCATCAATCCTCGGCAACGGATATCTATTCTTTGTTGTTGCCTTATTCAGCTCTCGGTAATCAATGCACATCCTCATGCTTCCATCTTTCTTCTTTACGAATAACACCGGAGCTCCCTAGGGTGATGAACTAGGTCTAATGAAACCTTTGTCCAATAACTCCTGAAGTTGCATCATTAGCTCCTTCATCTCCGTCGGTGCTAATCGATAAGGTGCTTTTGCAATTGGCGTTGTTCCGGGCAACAAGTCGATACGAAATTCTACTTGTCGATCGGGCGGTAATCCAGGAAGATCTTCGGGAAATACTTCCGGATAATCACACACAACAGGAATATTTTGCATCACCTTCTTTTCCTTCTTAGCGTCGATCACGAATGCTAAGTATGATGTACACCCCTTGGTCAAACATTTTCTGGCTTTCATTAGAGAAATGATCCCAGAATTTACTCTGCGTTTATCTCCGTACACCATAAATGATTCCTTCCCAGGTGGGTTCACTTTCACTATTTTCTTCTTGCATAAAATTTCGGCATCATTGGCGCTAAGCCAATCCATTCCCAAAACGATGTCGAAACCGTTAAGTTCGATAGGCAATAATTCCTCGTGGAACTTATTTCCATTCAGATCAATTAAGATGTTTTTCATACGATGGCTAACAGGTACAAACTTGCCACTAGCAACTTCGACTAATAAAGCATTACCTAGTCTATCAACAGGCAAAGCTAGTTTTCTACCAAATTCATGCGATATAAAGGAGTAGTTGGCTCCAGAATCAAATAAAATTTGGGCAGGCAATTTGTTAACGAGAAAGGTACCTGAAGCGACATCTGCTTCATCTTTAGCAGCTTCCAGTGTCATCTGGAATGCTCTCGCCTTTGGCTTTGGCGGAATGTTGGGTCTTGCTGCTTCCTTCTTTTTCGGACAATCCCTTGAGATGTGCCCCTTCTCACCACAACCATAACAAACATTCTTGGTGAAGGTGCAGTCATTGGCATAATGCCCTAGCTTTCCACATTTGAAGCATGTGGTTTCCCCGCCACACTTCCCATGATGCTTCTTCTTGCACTTGTCGCACCATTTCGCCTCTACCTTTCCTCCACTTCCTCTCGAACTAGACTTCGAGAATTTACTTTTCTTGCTGGACCCTGAAAATCCATCGATTTTCCTTTTCTCGCCAACCTCTGACCTTTCCAGACCCTTTTCCCTGATCTGGGTCTCAACATTTCTAGCAGCCCAGATGGCGGCTTTCAATGTGGTTGCTTGCTTAACCATTGGACCATAGTCCGCTGGTAGTCCAAGGGCAAACTTGTTGACCTTAGAGAGTTCTGTAGGCACCAAATATGGGATAAACTTCATCTTTTCCGTGAAACTTGTAGCGTATTCAGTAACGCTCAATTTCCCTTTCTTCAAATTCTGAAACTCATTACTGATTTCCAGAAGGTCCTGCTCGGAGTAGTATTGCAGTTTTAGTTGTTCCACAAAGTCTTCCCAAGACATTTTGCTTGCTTCTCCCTTGGGCATAGAGTCAGCTAACAACTTCCACCAACTCAACACGCCAGATTTTAGCAGAGGGATCGCAAGAGCGGTCTTCTGCCTGTTGCTGCATTCGCAACTTTCAAACATAGTCTCCATTTCGGAGACCCAATCCATAACTTGTACCGGCGTCGGGCTTCCGGATAGACATGGTGATTTGGATGCCATGAAATCCTTATACTTGCACCCACGACCATCATTTCCTCCATACTGGTTATTGCGTCTAACCACTGGTTGTTCGTCTTGACCAATGATCCCACTAAAGTTTTCTCCTTCAGACTGCCCTCCATTCTCCTCGGGCTCTTCCGCTTGAATTGACGGTTCTTCACGATTCTGCCTAAGCAGACGTCTTGTTTCTTCCATCTGACGATCCAACATCATTTGAATCATCATTTGTACACCAGCCATTGTTATCGGCTCAGGTGCATCAGCTACGACAGGTACTTGTTGATTTACAGGCGGTTGATTCCTGTTTTCATCAGCATTTCCAACTCCGCTTCTTGTTCTCACCATTTTTGATCTACACACCGAATAATTTCACCTTATTACTCCAAACGATTACATGCTAGTTCTAATATCGTATACATACGCTTAGAATCCTAAACACATAAACCTTCAGATCCGGTTGGCAACAAACCGTAGATCCGAACAAATAATATTATATATGGCAACATAAAACATTTAGCACATAAAAGCATTTTAGGCAACTCTCCTAAAATAAACTAATGCTCGTGTCTAAATTTATCAGACACACCCCTCACAATCTCCACTTAGCATACTAAGTTTAAGTCTAGAAATCCTACAATTTCCTAGTTCGCTTAAACTAATGCTCTGATACCAACTGTGACATCCCCAAAATCTCGGCCAGAAAAGACCGATTTCATTTATGCTTTTTAAACATTTTCAGAGTAAATCCGTTTGATTTTAAAAGAGATGCGGAATTTGTTCCCAAAAACAAAACATGATAAAATAGATATTTATCAAAACATTTCATATAGAAATATGATTTCATTTCATAATCAAAAGTCGGGATGTCATGTTCCGATATAGATCATAAAGCATAAACGATAACATTACAAGTCGTTCAACAAATATACACATATACAGACTTGTAAACAAAACAACTTGATGATTCGCCCATCTTAAGCTCTTGCGCCACTTCCTGTAATACAAATCAACTGAGTGGGTCAGGCTTGGGAGCCTGGTGAGCATATAGGGTTTTCAAACCCACAATAATTATATTTAATTACAACAATCAACAATAAACCCGATTACCCATTCCCGTTATCCTCACCTTACGTTCCTAAAAATAACGTCTATTATAAGGAACTTATTTCAGGATTTTCATCGCGACGGACATTACTGCAGAGGGGCTTCCTCAACAATAAGTGTCCTAAAGGCAACCATGTGGGGGATAGAGTACACCGGTGAACACGTCGTTCACAACACCTACAGGTAATGAGCCTGCTAGTGTTCCACAGGACAGTCTAGAATAGTCCGTGGTCGTCATCCATACTCTGCTGAATGACTAGAATAACACCAATAACACCGAGGCCTCTCATCTGTTTATTACATACCAATTATCTACCCATGTTCTACCCAACATATTAGTAGATAAAAATATACATTTTTACACACTGTTTAAAAACCTGTATGGCATGCTTTAATCAATACATATTCCACATAACAGATGAGGCATATACACATAACACATATTTCATAGAGAATATATCAGATCTATGAGATAGAAGAGAGTGAATATACATTCACACATATAACCACAAAATATATACACGTAGCACGTATTTTATATTAAATACTTCATAATATTGCGTTGGAAAGAAAATAACTACACATTCACATCCCGTATTCTTAAATACGTTTAAAAATTACTTGTATAATATCGCGTATTGAAAAGGGACTATACACTCACTTGATCAGAAGATGATCCGACAGCACTACGGCTTATAGAAGTAGTATACTTCGATAGATCTGGAAGATCTTCACCAAAGCCGAACTCCTCGCGGGCAGAGCTTCGGCTCGGGAATAACGCTCTTCGGGATCCTCGGGGCTTCAGATCTTGCTTCGGGGCTCGGGAATGATACCGGGTCTTCGGGATATGATTGGCATGCAAATCGAGGCAAAACTTAGAGAGAGGGAATAGTTTGAACAAGAGAAAATGGCTGATTTCGAGTTCTATTTATAGGCTGAGGGTCTGGGATTACGCGGGGTGTAATCTCAAATTACGCAGGGCGTACTCGGTTACGCGGGGCGTACTTTGACGTCACTGCGTGCGTCGACTGGTGGCACTCGAGTATTGGTCAGACAAGTTGCATCCGACTGAGTACGCGGGGCGTACTCAATTACGCGGGGCGTAATTGACTCGTCAAACTTCTAAATTGCGTAACTTTCGCATACGAGCTCCGTTTTTGACGTTCTTTATATCCACGCGAAGGTCAGACCATACTCTACAACTTTCATTTAGACTCCATCGGCTAAGTTTGACTTTTATTTTTATTATTTATTTTTAGAAGGCCGGGACAGAAAAACTTCGTTATAAATTCATAACTTCTTTGTCTGACGTCCGTTCTCGCCTAACTTTTCATCGTTTCGCTACTAACAACGAGATCTTCGATTCTCATTTAGATTGTTTCGGCTAAAAACCGCTCGATCTCAAATCGAGTATTTGGGCTGCATACCGCTAAGTCGAAACTTAGAAAAATCATAACTTCCTCATACGAAGTCAGATTTGGGCGTTCCTTTTATGCACGCTCTCGGTTTAACGAAATCTACGACTTTCATTTAGACCGCTAAGGCTAAATATCGCTCTATCTTAAATTCATATTTTTACGTCACTCGACGTCGTGCCGGTTCTGTCGCGAAACTTCGACAGGTCATAACTTCTTAGTTATAACTCGGATTTTGGCATTCCTTATATCTCCGGAATCCTTGTTTCAACCACTACAACTTTATGCAAAGATATCGGGCTTATCTCACACTTTAATTTTGACGCTTATTTTATTCTTAATTCATTAAATTATAATAATTAAGAAAATAAACACATAAATCACATAATTCACATAATTCACAAATAATACATTTTTATTATTTCAAATTGGGGTTACAAAGGTTAACCTAGACTATTACATTGCTAAAAATGGCAATCCCAGAAACACGGACGTTACATTCTCAGTTTGGCGTTACTCTGGATTGGTAAGTCACCTTTCTTGGAATCCTGCATGCTGAACCTTTTCAACACCTTATCCAAGTAGGTACTTTGACTAAGTCCAGTTAGTCTCTTACTCCTGTCTCTCAATATCTTTATCCCTAGGATATAGGCAGCTTCGCCAAGGTCCTTCATAGCAAAACACTTCCCAAGCCAAGATTTAACCTCCTACAAGGTTGGGATGTCATTTCCTATGAGTAGTATGTCATCTACATACAATACCAAAAAGCTAACTATACTCCTACTAGCTTTAACATATACACAAGACTCATCTTCGATCCTAGAAAAACCAAACTCTTTGACTTTCTCATCGAAACAAAGATTCCATCTGCGAGATGCTTGTTTCAATCCATAGATGGATTTCTCAAGCTTACACACTCTATTAGGGTGCTTTGCATCGACAAAAGCCGCTGGCTGTGTCACAACCAGGAATTTTGATGCTTTGTAAGCATTGAACAATGATAACATGGTGATTAAAACTTGAAAGCATGTATGATGCTTATTCTATGACAACAAAATTCCATCAAACACTCTATACAAACACTTCAAATAGTCAACAAAGAATTGGAAACCCGAAAAATCACGGTTGAAGACCATTATGGACTAGGATCTTCTTATTGGGCCTAGTGGACCAATAAGCTTCCAATTTGACTTTTTGGGCTTAGATCTCTTAAATGGACCCTAATTGGACCCATTTACATGAAACTTAACATTTTGGGGCTCATAAGCCTAGAATGGACTAGTTTATCTTTAATGGACCTTATTGGGTCATAACAAATCTAATTAGCCCTATAGGGCCATGAAACTCTTACTTTGATTTATATTGGGCCGTGAACCATCTCCAAAGACCAATTGGGCCGAAAATCATCAAAATGAGCCCATAATATGGACTTAAGCACAAAAGGCCCAAATTCTATTCTTTCTTCTCCCTTTCTCAGCCCAAGAGGATAAAAAAATAGAAACTAGTGAAATAAGGAGGGTTAGCCACCTCCTTATTACATAATAGGAATCCATGCAATAACTTCCATACTTCCATGCACCATTATCATGTTTCCATGCATCCATCACATCCTTATCTCTCTCTTCCCTCTTCTTCTCCTTGTCTTCGGCCGAGAACCCATCACACACACCCACACTCTTCCAAATTCTCTCAAACACTCACAAGAACACTCTTACATCTTCTCTCTAATTTTTGAGAATTTGAACATCTTTAAGAAGAGTTTCATCATCAAAAATCATAAATTCTTGGTAAGTCCTACTATACTTAAGTTGTATAACTTCATCTTCATGTTAGATCACTAATTCTAAGTAAGATTCTGGTGATCATACTCCTAGAAACCTACTAAGTTCGAGATCCACCCTAGAAAGCTTGCTAGGGCCGAAAATAGCATCAAACTCTTCCATTTCTTTCTTCAAACCGAAAACAACAAGCAAAGGTGAGTTCATACCCCTCTATTTTCGGTTTTCATATGTTTTATGGGGGAGAATACAAGTAAAATGTGTAGATCTATGTGTTTTTGGATGATATGTGTGATTTCATGAATTTATTTGATAAATATGTGTGAAAAATCATGATCTAGCCGAGATCCTTAACTCTGATTAGGAAATATATGTGCTAAGACATCTTAAAACATGTTATTATCAAGACCAAAGAATTATACAAATTCAAAATAAGCAAAACAAAACACAAATCAAAATTATGAACCGTTTTTGACAAATAAGCATAAGATGGGAAATAAATGTCATTTACAGTTTTTATAAGGGTCAAAAAGGTCAAATCAGTTAAAATATGAGTTATTATAACAATCTCGATTTTTAAAGGACTAAAAGTGTAAATTTTAGCCTAATGGGCTAAACTTTGGGCTTTTCGGCCCTTAGGCCCAAAAATGCGAAAAAGGTGATTTTCAAGGGGTTGAAATGGTAAAATTCTCAAAACAAGGGGAAAAAGAGTAAACAAAATAAATTCAGGGGATTAAAATGATATTTTTTTTCCAAACAAGGATAAAAAATGTAAAGTTTTTGGATTTTGGGCCAAAATTGTAAAAGTTGCAAAAATTTGGGCTTTAACCGAGAAACACTTTTTTGGAAGGGCTGAAACTACCAAAGAATAAGTTTTTAGTTAAAAACGTCACTTGAACAAGTCTGTAGGTCAAAAGTGTCAAGAAAATGGTTTAAGGGCTTAAAATGTCTTTTTTTTATATATAAAGGACTAAAATTGTAATTTCTACTAAAGAAGGGCTGAAAGGGTTCAAACCAATATTTTTGAGTCAATTATTTTATTTTTAGGATATTGAGTCAAAAACACCAAACTACAACTTACGAAAATAGAAACACAAATATACATGTAATTCTAAATATCGTTATAAGTAACCGACCGGCCTCGTGTCGTTACGAATCTAAAAATCAATCTTTCTGACAATTATGCAATACCTAAAATAATTAAATATTCAAATCTTTGGGCTTGAAAGTTCCAATCATGCTTTTTGGGCCTTTGTGACCCATTAACATGACTTTTGGGCCCAAAGGATAATAATAAATGTTATTGGGCATTCTATGACCCAATTTCACATTTAAGGGACCCTCAATGGTTTTAAGTGCTATTGGGCCTTAATGGCCCATTAGCATTGCTAGTATGGTCCAAATAAATCAAATGCAAAACGGGCCATCGTGCCCTTCGTATACCCAATAGCCATAAATAATACGTGCGATTAGTAGGACCTTGTAATCCTCTTCTCCTCGTTTATTAGGCCTACCTTCAATTCAGTAAACATATACAAGTCGTTAATCAATGGTAATCAAATTCAAGTTAGATTCAGTGAGTTATAGCGGGCAACACCTCTATGGGTCGTTTGTAATCTGTAGTTATAATCAAAGTCTCCTGGAGGGAGAGCGAGAGTTTGTGTATTGATCTATACGGGGGTGACTCCCCCACACCTCAGCTGTTCGCTATAGTTAGACTCAGCCAGCCTAGGGTGACAAAATCTTAAGATCAATTCCAGCGTTCGTTAGAATGCCACGACAGACGAACTAGTCATTATCATGCATGGTTATAACGGCTCACATAAACAAATCTAATACTATCCGAGTAATCAAGGAAAAATCAAAATCATTCGTTGTGACGATATAACAATTTGAAACAATTATATTTTCATTTATACACGCTTTGAAATCATTCATTCATAAACCTATGGATCTTCACACTTTGGTATAAACAATTGTCTTTTTTAGAAAATATCAGATTTTCTGGGTCTTACAAACTACACAAAACGTTTTCACAACAACCATGCTTATGAACTCACCAACATTCCATATGTTGACATTTTTCAGAATAACTTGTATTCTTAGGTAACAGGTAAGCCGGGGAGTAATACCAAGTATGTTAGGGAATTATGCTTTTGGAAAACTATCAAACAATTTATGTTATGGATAGGTAATGTTGAAACAATGTACTTGATGTGAACAATGTCAGTTGTGATGTATTGATGCATGGTGATGTTTATGTTATGATTCATGTATATTTATTGTGATGATATTCAATTTAAGTCACACGAGCCCTCGGACGTTTCCGCCGTTTGGTTCGGGGGTGTGACAGGCTGACTCATGTAAACATCCTCAGCCAACTTTCCATTAAGGAAAACGGTTTTGACATCCATTTTCCATATTTCATAATCATGAAATGCAACTATGGCTAGCATAACCCTAATAGACTTAATCTTCGCTACTTGTGAGAAGGTCTCATCATAGTCAACTCCCGGAGTTTGAGTAAAGCCCTTCGCAATCAGTCGTGCTTTATAAGTGTGTACATTCCCATCCATGTCGGTCTTCTTCTTGAAGATCCATTTGCACCCGACCGTCTTACGACCCGGTACATTGTCAACCAAGTTCCAAACTTGATTGTCATACATGGACTGAATCTCACTATCCATGGCCTCTTTCCATTTGGCGGACTCAGGGCCTACCATGGCTTCCTTAAAGTTTTTAGGTTCATCCAAATTTACTAGTGTACTGTCATTGATAAATGCATCACCTTCTGCAGTAATATGAAAACCATAGTAATGCTCAGGTGGGTTCCTAACTCTTGTGGAACGCTTCAGAGGTACGGACTCATCAACAGGAGTTTCCTCCTTAGGTTGATTACTAGGGTTTGAGGTTCCTTCACCGCTTGACTCTTGAAGTTCTTCAAGGTTAATTTTCCTCCCACTGTTTCCTTGGCTTATAAACTCTTTCTTTCTCTCTCTCTCTCTCTCAAGACCCCTCTCCTTGCCACAAAGACCACATTCTCACTGGGTCTGTAGAAGAGGTAACCAAAAGAATTTTGAGGGTAGCCGATGAAAATACACCGCTCACTACAAGGTTAGAGCTTGTCCTGAGTCTCACGCCTCATGAAAGCCTCACAACCCCAAATGTTGATATGGTCTAAATTTGGAACTTTCCCAGTCCACATCTCGTGAGGTGTTTTGGCAACCTTCTTGGTAGGGACTAGATTAAGGATATGGGAGGCATTTTATAAGGCATATGTGACATCCCCATTTTCACGGCCAGAAAAGACCGATTTTGTTTATGCTTTGTTTAAAAATCAGAGTACTTCTTTTAATAAAAATGTTGCGGAATTTGTTCCCAGAAAAACACAATAAATACGTTATCAAAACATTTTCGAAGAAACGTATTTTATTCATTTCAAAACACTTGGGATGTCATCGTCAATACAGAAACATAAGCATAAACAGAACTTACATTTATTTACACTAGTGATCTACATCTCTTTAAATCTCTCAGTGTAATGAGACTTCATATCAACACCTGTGATAATAATAAACTGAGTGGGTCAGGTTGGGAAACCTGGTGAGCACATAGGGTTTTCAACCCACAATAATATAATTATTATGTTTAAACATCAAACAATCAACCCAATTACCCATTCCCGTTATCCTCACATTACGTCCCTAAAACATCTAACACAAGGGACCTAGTCTAAGGACTATCATCGGGATGGACACTACTGCTAAGGGGATTCCTCAGCAATGAATGTCCTAAAGGCAACCGTGTGGGGGATGGAGTACACCTGGTGAGCACACAGTTCAAATAAACACACAGTTCGAATAAACACCTACAGGTTGCGAGCCTACTAGTGTTCCACTGGACTGTCTAGAATAGTCTGTGGTCGTCATCTATACTCCGTTAGATGACTGGATCATCAATAACATCTATAACGAGGCCTCTCATGATTTTATTTTATCACACAACAACTATTACATCTACCCATGTTTTACCCAACACATTTTGTAGATATAAAATACATATACAGTTTAAATCATTTAAAACGTGTATAAAATCGTTCATCCAGCATAGATAGCAAGTATACATATAATATGCACACACAACACGTAGTTTATATAAAATACTTCATATCTATGTGTAAGCTGAAAGTAACTATGCACTCACCTGATTAGGTAGTGACTCAGCACTCGGACAGCGCTTCGTTACTCTCAAAACAATTTTCCTTCGGTAAAACCTAGTATCAATACCACTAGGGTTTAGTCTAACGATAACCGCGACAAATTAATAGCCTAGCTATTTGTTTTGTTATATAACTGTTAAATAACACTCAATATAACTCATAATAATAGCCCAAATAATTATTTTAAAGTCCTAATAATATTATTATAATTATTTGAAAGCTATATTAAAAATTGCGTAAGCGTAGCTTACTTACAGCGGATTTTAGAGAAAACTGAGCTTTATTTGGAGCAACGTTTCGAAACCGAAAGACCATTTTTCTCGGGACTCCGGGAGCCTCGGGGCTTCCTTCGGGTGTTAGGGAGGTTCCCTAGGGTTTAGGAGTGTTTAGGACACTTAGAGAGAGAAAGAAACTAGAGAGAGAATGATTTTTGTGTGAAAAAATGAAGCTGCCTCGGCCCCCTTTTATAGCCTGCGAGGCCTCGATATGCTGGGCGTACCTCGGACCTATGCTGGGCGTAGTGCTTTGTTCGTACAACACGTGTCGCGAAAGGGATGGGTCATCGTGGCGTAATGTGGACCGAGGGAGAAACAAGACCGCTGATGAGATTAAAACTTAATCTTGAAGATCGATTAGATCTCAAACAGGTAATTAATGATTAAACAGCAAGAACACGAAAATAAAGAACAAGTCAAGAATGAATCAAACGTGTCAAATGATTATAAAACAACCCTCAGAAGAGCTCGAACAAGAACATCAACTGTAGAGGGTTAGTAGGTTTACAAGAACGATAAAGAAAATCAAAGTAATCGTAATTCTCTATCTGTAATCTAGATCGTTAACCTAATATGCATGCAAGCATATACTTATATAATAAACATAACAGGCTCTCGGTTGGACAGGCCCAAACCGGAGTACAAAACAATTGGACTAACAGCCGAGCCCAATGACGCAATCCTTTATCGAATCTTCAACCCAACAATCTCCCCTTTTGCGTCAATTGGAGCGAGATCTTCACTTGTTACTTGGGCCAGCAGCAGCAGGTACTTTCTTCTTCACGGTATTAAACGGACGTGAGATAAGAGCCAGTATCGTCTGTCTAAACCTGATGTACCATTGGATCATGTCGTTGAAGTACTTGACATCGTCCGCTGCATTCTCTTTACACCTTCGGATGATCGACAACACATGCTCTAGACAAGCAGTGGTGTAAAGATGTTTGTCAGCTAAAGCAAAGAGACATCTGCTCTAGTGAACATGACCGAATTGCATCTCGGGTCGATCTTGCCCATCTTCATTTGATTGAGATCACTGGCCGATCCCACATGAGCTATCTTCGGTTTCTTCTTGAAGACAGTGGCTACCTCCTGATCCATTAGGGCTACCTCCATGATGTAACAGACTAACATCCTTTTGAGATGGTCTATAATCGGACCATATTCAGCTTCATTCGTCAAGAGGATGTTATGCAAAACGATCCAATCATGAGGATTTAGGTTCGGTAGATATGCCAGGGATATAAAATGTTCAGTTCTTGCAGACCCTCGAATCACCTTGAACCGAACATTGATGAATCTTCCTTCGGTATAAGGCTTCAAAACCCGAACATTCACTATCTTCTGGGCGCTCCAGGTTTGATACTGAGGATGAGCAGCCTTCAGATAGAATTCGATCAGCTCCCTGTCAACCTCAGGGTTCGGATGAGGGACTTCAAAAATATTGGAGAAGGCGTGGAAGATAAACGCCTTTCGAGTCAACGGCATGTCGAACTGCGAATCGACAGAATTATAGCAGTCGAAGGAGATCACCGGCTCGAGCCATAGGATGCTAGGAGTATCTATGGCCTCCTTAATCATTCGCTCCTGAGTCCAGGCAGGGAAGAGAGTCTTCCTGCTCTCAAGGAGATCGTGGGCTTCTTTCTTCATGCGTTCGGCTTCTTCAGCCTCTCGCGCCACACGATTGACATCATCATCAACATTGCGACTGTTTTTACGTTTCAACATGTCCGCAATGGTTTCTGTATCTTCATCTTCATCTTCTTCCTCAGCTATGTTCTTCCCTTTATCCTTCACATCCGAACCCGAAGCTTGACCAGTCGGAGGTGGTTCGGTTGTGTGAGTAGCTTTGGAGGAAGGAGGTGGTTTCGATCCGGACTTCACTTCTCCCCCTTGTTTCGGATCGGACACGAAACTAGGTAAGCCTTCAATTTTGCTGAGAAGGTCCATGGCAGGAGCAAGTTTTTCAGCAAGGGTTCGCCTCACCGAATGATTGAGAATCGGATCGTGTGCTTCTAGGATGTTAGATAGGGCAGCGTGTACATCCGAAACACAAGTTTTTATAACCTCCCGTTCGGATCGAAGAGCTTCAAGCTGTTGTTGTGAGTTTGAAAGCTGAGTGCTCTTGACCTTGAGGGCGGTGGTTTTGTTTGCCAGAACGTCCATTAATGAGTTTTCAGCTGCGAGATCCTCTTGAAGCTTAGCGAGGCGCTCATCAATGGAGGCACGAAGGGCCGAGTTGTCATCGCTGATTGATTGGCGAAGTGTAGCGAATGATTGTAACTCCGTTGAGATGAACTTGGCCAATTGCTGAACGATTGGTTCCAAAGTTGTCTTGGTGGCATCAGCGCTCTCCTGTAAGGACTTCAACAGGGAAGAAGCGTCTGAGAATAGTTTATCGACTTTTGCGGTCGCAGCCTCACAGGCTTTTGTAGAGGCGTCTATGGCGTCTGTGGCTGAAGCTACAGAATCATGCTGAGCCCTGGAGAAGGCATCAACAAGCTTCTGAAGAGCGGCTTCAGAGAGAGAGGATTGGTTGTTTGTGGATGACGCAAGAAGCAAATCAACCTTCTCGTTTAGCTCCTTTAGATGTTTCTTCGTCACTGGAGCATCATCCTCTTCATCACTTTGAACCTGAAACGGACTAAAGTAGACCGAATCGAAGGTCATGTTTTCTCCGCCAAGAAACGGGTTATCTCCATCAGAGGCATGATCTGGAGATGGTAGGGGTGGTGACGCTGGGGGTGTGGTGGTTTTTGTAGGTTCAGGTTGAGTGTTGGTTGGGGTAGTTTCGGGTGGTGGTTGAATGTGGGTAGGTTCGGTTGTATGCTGGGTTTCAGTTTGAGGTGGTTTGGTTACGGGTGGGGTTTCGGTTACAGGTGGTGTTTCGGTTGCAGTTGTGAAAATGGGTGGTGGTATAGGGAAAGAGGTTGGAGGAATAGTAGTAGTGGGGTTTATGGTGGGAATGGAAGTAGGGATTGTTTGAGTGGGGTGAAGGGATGGGGGAATTATGGATTTCCATGTCTGGGGTAGGAGATCGGGGTGGGGTGTTGCCTCTTGGAGGGGTTTCGCCTCGTTGAGAGCCGTCCGAACCCGAACTCTCGCCTTCTGAGTCACTCGAAGAGGAAGGGATTACAAGCTTTCGCTTCGGTTGGGTCTTCCTTCGCTTCAGTTGCGGGGACTGAGCAGGTTTTGTTTGTTTCCTCTTCTTGGGAGAAGGACCTTTAGGAGCTTTGGTCACATGCTTCCCTTTTTCCGCCTTTTTACCCGTGTTCACCGGTTTGTCAGCATCATGGATGGACTTGAGCATTTCCGGTGTAAGTTCCCTCGGTCCTGATTGTTTAAACTCCTTAATCATCCTGATGATCCTGCTGTCAGAAGGAACATCGCCGTACATTGTCTTTGGAATAGAGCCAATGAAAGAGAACTTGGATGCATCAGAGACGATGATCTTCGTGGTATGAAACGTACCGATCGAAGACATCGATGCACCAGCAGCAGTGGGGATGTCGAACTTATCCATTGCCCACTTTGTGATAAGAGTCCAGAACCGGGCAAACGACACCTTAGAATGTCGTGATGAAGAAGAAAGGCTCTGGATGAGCTGTTGCCAGAGGACCAACCCAAAGTCTAGGTTGACTCCATTGTAAATTGCATACATAATCGACAGGAACAGTCGACTTGAACCATCGGATCCTGAGCTCCTTTCAAATAAGCCCTTGAAGAGGACTGTGAACATGCCGTTCCACTGCGGCGGCAAGCAGGATTTCTTGAACTTTGCGACGGAGGTGAGCACCTCCGTGTACCCCATATTGTAAAACATGTTGTAAAGATGGCCCGCCGGTATCGTCTCCGGATTGATTCTTGAAGGGTCAGCAGCAAACCCTAGCAGTGTACCAAATCGCTGCCTTGAAATCGAGGTCTTGTGATCAGATACCTCGAAGAACACCCTGTCGACTGCTTTATCGTAATGAGCAGTCGCAAACACCTGCGATAGGAGCACCATGGGCACAGACTCAACACGAGATAGTGCAGGAGCAATTTGCGAGTACTTCAGGCACTCGATGATCGGAAACATGTAGGAATCATACGCCTGAGGTGTTAGGTCAATCACCAAGCACTGTTGAGGACGAATGGGAAGGATGTGTGAGGTAGCATGGACGGAAGATGATTCTGCCATTGTTGAAGGTAGGAAGAAGAAGATGAACAGTAAAGCTTTTTCGAGGTTTTGCTCTCTTGTAAATTCTGAAGCAGTAAAGAGGTAAATGGTAGTGAAGACTGCCTTTTATAGTGGGTGAAAGGAGAGAGAAAAATCGTTTCAAATCTTCTATGGAAATACGAAAAGGTTTCCGGAATGACAGATGCGTGACAGTTAAGGCATGCGATGATCACGTAGGAGAGAGAGTGTCAGATTCCTAGGATCACGCCGCCCAACAAGCGCCGTTTCAGAACAAACCGTTTCAAATCCTCACGCGCCATTAAGTGCCAGATGGGTGTCGCTTGAAATTCGCACACGCGTCCATGATGTCAGTAAAAGAATGGGCGTTTCAAATTCACACGCGCCCCTTTTTAACCACCGGTTGAATTTCAATCCTTTTATTTCTTGCCTGAGTCAGCAACCTTTCGTCTTATCTTGTAAATGACATCTTTTGAATAAATTGCCCACGTGGATGATTGTTGACCACATCTTAATAATTAACCACCAAACCAATAATACAGCCTGCAATAATTAGTAACGGAATTTTGGAAAATCAAAGATTTTCGTGCGAAGAGTGTAAAAAGAAAAGAAATAAAGCAACACTTTTTAGGAATAACTGTGATGTCAATAATGACACGAAACAAATGATCCCGGGAACGAATCTCTTCCTTCAAGGTCAAGAGAGACCTTAAAGTGTTAATGTGGATTCCCGTTGAATTACGATCAAACACTTATTAATAAATGTTGAAAGACTTCTTTTAATTAGGCTACTTCAGGGTGGCTTTCGCTTTGATGCAACAATTCTAATCTTGAAATAAGAAAGAAAGTGATCAAAGTACTTGTGAGACCGGTGTAGTCTGTTGAACAAGTAGGTAGGAATTAATTTTAAATTGGCTTGGAAAATATAAAATCTCGAAAAAAAAAAAATTAAAAACTGGATCCCAAGGGAAGAAATGTTATGGTGGTTAACAATTTCATAGGAATCACACAAAATAAAATTTGAGATTTCATGAAGGTACATTCGTCAATTCTTTGGTGAAAACTTGAGCAAATTAATTGTTCACCGTCAATTCAGATTAGGAGTTGAATTTGGGGTTTCACTCAGCTCGTAGTGGCACGAAACTAAGATCATAAACTCAGATGTTGTGTAACCATAAACCTCAGTGGTAATTTCTGAGAGTCTCAAGGGTTACGTTGATGAAACGAATGTAATGGAGAAATGTAATGGAGATGGTGTAAGAAAATAAAGTACCTCTGCTGCGAAAATAAGGACTAAACAGAAAACTCTTAACTCATGTGAGAAGAGAGTGAGGTAGCTCACGATTAGAATAAATGTGGTAGCCTTATTGGGAAGACAAGGTTTGTTTATACCAGTTCATGAAGGCTATTATTCAAAATCTTATGAGGCTTGGGACACATACAGCAGCATGCTTCTAGGGACACTTAAGTAATCCATCAATTATCTCCCCATAAACGAACGAACACAAACAAAATTAAAAAAAGAAAAATATTTTTGGAGTTTTTGAAAATAGATAAAAAAATAAAAAAAAATTAAAAGAGAAAAAATAAGCAAAGAAAATAAGACTTGGAAAGAGTAAAAAAAAACTTTGGAAAACTTTGAAAAACCGAACCCGAACGTTCGGTTGGGAAAAATTTGAAAAACCGAACCCGAGCGTTCGGTTGGTTTCGGTTCAAGAAAATTTTGAAAAACCGAACCTGAGCGTTCGGTTGGCTTCGGTTCAAGAAAATTTTGAAAACCGAACCCGAGCGTTCGGTTGGTTTCGGTTCAAGAAAATTTTGAAAAACCGAACCCGAGCGTTCGGTTGGTTTCGGTTCAAGAAAATTTTGAAAAACCGAACCCGAGCGTTCGGTTGGTTTCGGTTCAAGAAATTTTGAAAAACCGAACCTGAGCGTTCGGTTGGTTTCGGTTCAAGAAATTTTGAAAAACCGAAACCGAGCGTTCGGTTGGTTTCGGTTCAAGAAAATTTTGAAAAACCGAACCCGAACCTTCGGTAGGTTTCGGTTTTGGAAAATTTTGAGAAACCGAACCCGAACCTTCGGTAGGTTTCGGTTTTGGAAATTTTGAGAAACCAAGGAATTTAGACATGCAATCAGAAAATACTTTTAACAAAAAGATAAGCAACTTTGTACAAGAAATATACAACCAAGAAAACTACCTTAGAGGTGATGAGCGAGTCAGATGATTTAACCGTACCAGAACGTTCGATTAATTTCGCTTCTTACGTTTGAGGTTGAGAGGTAGTGTGAGGTACTGACTCTGATTCCATCAAACCTAGCCCTTGCAGTATTCTGTTGAATGATGCTTCAGGAAGAGCTTTGGTAAAGACGTCAGCCAGTTGATCAGTGGTTCTTACAAAGTGTACTTCGACGTTTCCATCTTGCACGTGATCTTTGATGAAGTGATACCTCAGTGCTATGTGTTTGGTTTTAAAGTGTTGCACTGGGTTATGACAGATCCTAATTGCACTTTCAGAGTCACAATATAATGGGATCTTCTTCATATTGAGTCCATAGTCTCGAAGTTGACTCTGGATCCAAATCACTTGAGAGGTGCAAGATGCAGCGGCTATGTATTCTGCTTCGGCAGTAGACAACGACACGCACGTTTGTTTCTTGGATTGCCAGCTAACCAACTTCCCGTCAAGGAATTGACAGCCACCAGTGGTGCTTTTTCTGTCGAGTCCACATCCTCCAAGGTCAGCATCTGAATAGGCTTGAACGAAGAAGCCTGAGTTGGAAGGATACCATAGACCTAAGGAGGTGGTTCGCTTGAGATAGCGTAAAATGTTCTTTACTGCAAGCATGTGAGGTTCGCGTGGGTTTGCCTGAAATCGAGCACAATAACACACAGAAAACATGATGTCAGGCCTGCTAGCAGTAAGATACATTAGTGAGCCTATCATTTGACGATAGAGCGTGATATCAACAGCCGGTTTGTCTAGAGATGGAGTTAGCTTGGTGCCGAATGCCATTGGGACTTTGAATTTGGAGTCTCCCATCATACCAAACTTTGCTAGGAGATTCTTCGTGTAAGCTTCCTGATTGATAAAGATGCCTTCGGGTCCCTGTCTAATATTTAAACCAAGGAAAAAGTTAATAGGACCCATTGAGCTCATTTCAAATTTAGTCTCCATCAGCTTTCTTAATTCAGCTGTTAGGCTGGGATTCGTTGAGCCAAAGATGATGTCATCGACATAAATTTGAACTATCATAAGGTGGTTACCTTCCTTTTTGCGAAAGAAGGTTGGGTCAACCGAACCTTGTTTGAATTTAGACATCTTTAAGAATTTAGTTAGCGTTTCATACCAGGCTCT
Organism: Lactuca serriola; assembly: GCF_051521515.1. NCBI lineage: Eukaryota > Viridiplantae > Streptophyta > Magnoliopsida > Asterales > Asteraceae > Lactuca > Lactuca serriola. The sequence continues at coordinate 376,831,180 of NC_136411.1, forward strand.
CGGAGCTTGTTTGAGGCCATACACAGCTTTATCCAGAATGTAGCAATGATTTGGATATTTTTCGTTCACGAACCCAGGAGGTTGCTCCACATACACGGTTTCTTTGAGTTCTCCATTGAGAAATGCACATTTGACGTCCATTTGGAAAACTTCAAAGTTTTTGTGGGCAGCGTAAGCTAGAAATATTCTAACAGATTCCAACCTAGCTACGGGAGCGAAAGTTTCTTCATAATCAATCCCTTCCTCCTGACAATATCCCTTTACTACCAGACGAGCTTTGTTCCTTATAACAATCCCTTCCCTGTCCATTTTATTCCTAAAGACCCATTTGAGACCAACAACCGAGGCATCTGGAGGAGTCGGAATGAGGCGCCAGACTTTGTTCCTTTCAAATTCGTTTAGTTCGTCTTGCATCGCTTGAACCCAATCGGAGTGATCGAGAGCAGTATTAACTGTCTTCGGTTCAACTTTTGATACGAATGAGTTAAACATACAAAACTCAACATTTGAAAATAAGGATGTCTGTTTTGCCTTCAGTTGTGATCGGGTCAGAACCTTTTCGGAGACATCACCAACCACTTAAGAGATAGGATGATCCCTGGTCCATTTGGTAAGAGGAGGATAGTTTGGATCAAAGGTTGGGTCTAGTTCAGCATTGATCATTTCTTCTGGCTCGGATTGGCTTTCGTAGTCAAGCGTCATGTCACCATGCTCCCCCTCGATTGATGAGCAATGAGAAACTTGAGGTTCAGAGGTTTCTTGTGGTGCTGGACTTTCAGGCGTTGATGCACCTTCGGTTGGAGAAGCACTTTCGGTTGCCGTTGGACTTTCGGTAGCAGTTGTAGAGCTTGGCTCCCCCTCAACTGAAGCATCGTTGGATGGAGGTACATCAGAAGTCGATCCTCCTTCATTCATTCTCCTGGCAGCTTCTTCAACAATTTGCTTCATGTGGTCTACCTTGTTGTCTGCTGCACCTGCTTCTGAGAGAGTAGCTTTCTCTGGTTCGTCAAATAGCTCCAGAAACTTTTCATATAGATTAGCGATCGAGACTGTGACTTGGCCAGTTTGATGAAAGATTTCCCCAGCTGTGTCTTCTTTGGCCTGTAGCTTTTTGACATAGCTATCGTCAAAAGTCACGTAATAGGTCTCTTCGATTTTTCTCGACCGCTTGTTTAGGACTCTGTATGCTTTGGAAGTGAGAGAGTAGCCCAGAAAGATTCCCTCGTCGGCTTTGACATCGAACTTGTTGCGGTGTTCTTTAGAGTTAAAGATGAAACACCATGAGCTGAACACATGGAAAAATTTCACATTGGGCTTTCTGTTGTTAAGAATCTCGTATGGTGTGAGCGTGAATCGTTTGTTAAGATAGGACCTGTTCTGTGTAAAACAAGCAGCAGAAATAGCATCAGCCCAAAAATAAAGAGGTAAGGAAGCGAAACTTAGCATAGTTCGGGCAGCTTCACACAAAGATCGGTTTCGTCTTTCGACAATTCCGTTCTGTTGAGGTGTGTAGGGAGCTGAGAAGTTGTGACTTATTCCCTTTTCTGCTAGAAATTCTTCAAATTCCCTGTTCTTGAATTCCAGACCATTGTCGCTCCTGATGTTGCGAACGACCTTCTTGAGCTGTTCTTCAATCTGCTTGATGAACACTTTCAGCTTATGAGTCGCTTTAGATTTGAGCTTTAGAAAGAACACCCATGTAAATCGTGAAAAGTCATCAACAATAACAAGAATATACTTGCTACCACCGATGCTTTCGATAGATGATGGTCCACACAAATCAATATGAAGTAATTCGAGTCATCAACAATAACAAGAATATACTTGCTACCACCGATTACAGATGGATGACTTTGACGACTCTGCTTCCCCATTTCGCATGCAGCACACAAATGATCTCTGTCGAACTTGAGCAATGGAAGACCTTGAACATGACCTCCAGTGACAAGTTTGTTGATATCTTTAAAGTTGAGATGAGAGAGTCTTCGGTGCCACAACCAGCTTTCGTCAGATTGTGCTTTTGATAACAAGCATACAGCTGGGTTTCCTTTGATGGGTTTAAGGTTTAGAGGAAACATTTCACCCTTACGTTCCGACTTGAGAAGTACTTTCTTTGTCTTCTTCTCAATAATTTCAGAACCTTCATCGTCGAATGAGACTTTGAGACCTGTACCTCCAACAAGCTAAGATACACTGATGAGGTTGTGTTGTAGTCCTTCCACATATGCCACCTTCCTTATAGTAAAGTCACCATTAGTTATCATTCTGTATCCCTTTATGGTGCCGAAAGAGTTGTTTCCAAACTTGACGTTGCCACCATTTGAAAGAGACCTGTATTCCCTGAGCTCTTCTTCCCTTCCTGTCATGTGACGCGAGCAGCCACTATCTATGTACCATTCTTCGTCGAACTGCTCGTCACTTATAACCTGCAAAAATTAAGCAGATTTAGGAACCCAAAGTTTCTTAGGTCCACGTGAGCTTTTCATTGGAACAGGAATAGTAAGAGAGACGTCAACAAGATATGTTCGTTTTATAAGTGTTGTTTCATCTTTCTTTTTAATGGTAAAAACTTTGATTTTATTAGGATTAGGTGCGTTCAGTTTAGACTCTGGTTTGGATGCATTAACCTTCTGTTTACCTTTTTGTTCAGCTGACGAATGAGATTTTTGAGAACAAACAGAATGAGCTTTTGAGTGAGATGGAGATGAATTGGAAGAATTAGAAGAATTAGATGAATGAGAAGGAGTGGGCTTAGATTGAGATGACTTCTTGGCTAGAGACTCTAGGTGACTCTTTTGCTTTTGATCATTTGTGGGACTGACCTTAGAGTTTTGATCTCTCTTGACTTCAGAAACGAACCTTTGCTTTCGGTTGGAGCATTTCTCTAAACCGAACCTATGCTTTCGGTTGGAGTCATTCTCAGAACCGAACCTTTGCTTTCGGTTGGTATTCTCTTCTGAACCGAACCTTGGCTTTCGGTTGTTGTGGCTCTCATGCTTTTTGACAGGATTGTTCTCAAACTTCAAATTCTTGTCTTGATGTGTGAAATATGCATTCTGGGATTGCCAGAATTGTTTCCTTTCAGAGAGATTCTTCCTGTATCTCTGGTTCCTTTCACGTTTCTTATTCCTCATCTGCTTCGGTTGATGATGAATATTGGCTTTCATTTTTGGTTTCTCCTTAGCTGGTTCACTTTGAACTGTGGGAGTTTCACTTTGAACTGAGGAACTAGAGGGAGTGTCTTCTTTTGCCGAACTTCCATTCTCTTGAGGAATATGGTTCGTACCACTGGTGCTTGGCTCATCGAAATTATCTGGCTTATTCAAGGGTTCTGGTATGTATCTACCTTTACTCATCCATGAGGTTCTTTCTGATAAGCCTACCGTTTCGTTTGCATTATCTATTGGAGCTGACCAGAAGTACTCATCGCAGCCATCAGCATTGTCTTCGTTCACAATAGCTGTGAGTTCAGCAGTCTGATGTTCGGTTATTCCAGTGACCTTGTACACTTGATTTGGAGTGGTCCTGACCTTTTGATATACAACCGCTTTCTCTGCTAAGATCGGGGACTTTTGTTGGGACAATCGAGCGAACTCCACTGAATTTTCAGAAATTAGATTCTTGTGGTTTTCAGGTTCGCTTTTTACAAATTCTGAGCAGTCAACCGTGTCCTCCACAGAAATTTCACTCATGTTGTCGTCCTCATTAAGCTCAGATGCATTTTCAACATCAATTTTGTTTTCTGAGCTCAAGTTGGCGTTTAGAGAGTCAAATTTTTGTATGGTTTTGGTTCTCAGTTTAAGTCTATCATGTTCATCCAAAAGGTTTTTAAGCATGTCCTTGTGGTCCTTGGATTTAATGAAAGATTCTATTTTGTCCAGTCCATACATGTAGGTCAGATTAATGTCATCAGATGATATCACACTCTCACAATTATAAGCTTCCGCATCGATTTCATCCTTCTTAAACTCAAGGAAGGGCAAAATCATGCGATGGATCTTTTGGCCTATTTCACAGTCCAAGTGAAGCTGAGTAATATTAGAATAAAGACGTTTTGCAATTAAACAAAAAACATTCCGCTATTTTAACAACTTTAAATTGTCTCTTTGTAAATAAATGTTTTCGTCTTTTATTTTAACTAATTCAGACTCCTTCAACTCGATCCACATGCGCCGCTCATCACTCTTCGAAGACACCCTGCTTAATTGATCAGTTAGGTTAGAATTGGTGACTCGTGTTTGAGTTAAGCTACTATCTAGATGAGAAATTCTTGTATTAACATTTTTTAGTTCTTTCTCATATGAGGATTGTGGTACTTTAAATGAAACGAAAACCGATTGTACCTTCTTGATGAGTTCATCGAGCTCGTTGAACTGCACGCTGAGCGGTTTGGCCGTAAAGCACATATCCTGCTGCTCCTTCGGTTCATTGCTTCCACCATCAGTGTTGTATCCCCTCATCTGAGATACATCGGACACCATGAAGCACCTTCCTCCACTGCTCTCCTCCTTTGCCACACAAGCCTTTCCATGAGAAGGCTTCCTCACTTCATCGTCTTCAGAGTCGGTTGACCAAACTTCCACTCCACCGAAATCATCATTAGCAACCGAACCCTGCACAATAAGAGCATTCATGGAAGGGTTAGCGGTAGATTTCTTCTTCCTCATATCATCAAGCTTTTTCTGTAGCAAAGCTTCCTCATCCTTTTCCTCATCTTTTTCAGCCATCTTTTTGAGGACACAATCCTTAGCATAGTGATTTTTCCCTCCACAGTAGTAACAGCTTACTCCAGAATCACCATATGCTTTCGGTTCCTTCTTGGGCTCTTCAACCTTCGGTTCATTATTAACCTTTTCTGAACTATAACTCCCCTGCCAGTTTCGGTTTTTGTTGCTGGGGAATCTCTTCTTAATGAACCTCTTGGGGTTAGACACCATCATAGCATAATCCTCAGACGTGAGGTCATACTCCTCCAAATTGAGGTCTTCATCCTCCATCACAGCTTGACTTTTTGATAGGAGGGCCAGCGAACCTAGGCTTGAAACAACGTTCTTTTCCTGCAGCACAATCTTCTCCTGTGACTTAAGAATACCCACCAGTTTCGCCAAAGAGTATGATTTAAACTGCTCATGGGCTTTAACTGTTGACACCACTGCTCTCCATTCTGACCTTAGACCATTTAAGAACGTAACCTTCTGCTCGATAAGCTTCCTTTCGATGTCATGTTTGATCATCCTGTTGAGAAGATGATTGAAGCGATCGAACGTCTGGGTCACAGTTTCTTCGGCTCCTTGCCTGAATTCTCCAAACTCAGATAAGAGCAAGGTTTGGATAGAGTGTTCAAGATCCTCGTCTGTAGAGTACAGTTCGCGAAGTCTATCCCAAACTTCCTTTGCCGTCGTGCATGAGCTGACCAACCTGAAGGTGTCGGACTGAAGGGCGAATCTTATCAATCTTAATGCCTTGATATTACACTGGAATTTATCCTTTTCATCTTGCGCAATATCTTTGACATCCTTCAGCAGATCATTATACTCCTTTTGAGTTTTAATAATCCTTGACGTTGCAGAATGAGAAAAAGGTCCATTAATGATCGCTTCCCATATGAGGTATCCATTATCCTCAGATCCTATAACGTAATCTTCGAAGTGATGCGCCCAGACTTCATAATCATGGGTATATAGGATTGGAATCTTCGTGGTTGAACCAATGTTGTTGGAAATATTGATGGGATTCGATTGCGACTCGTCCATTATGATTGAATAACCTATTTAAAGATCAGACTTGTAATAAATCCGATTAGGGCAAAACAATAAATATCAAGATACGTCAATAATGAGATGACGTTTCAATAAATATCAGTAATTGCGGAAAAACCCTAATTGAAACCTTTTCACAGAAAAGATGTGTATCGATTACACAGCCTCCGGCTCTGATACCAATTGATGAGATTAAAACTTAATCTTGAAGATCGATTAGATCTCAAAGAGGTAATTAATGATTAAACAACAAGAACACTAAAATAAAGAACAAGTCAAGAATGAATCAAACGTGTCGAATGATTATAAAACAACCCTCAGAAGAGCTCGAACAAGAACATCAATTGTAGAGGGTTAGTAGGTTTACAAGAACGATAAAGAAAATCAAAGTAATCATAATTCTCTATCTGTAATATAGATCGTTAACCTAATATGCATGCAAGCATATACTTATATAATAAACATAACAGGCTCTCGGTTGGACAGGCCCAAACCGGAGTACAAAACAATTGGACTAACAGCCGAGCCCAATGAAGCAATCCTTTAGCGAATCTTCAACCCAACAACCGCTGCACGTTCCAAGCCTCGTACGCAAGGTGTACGATGCGAACGCTGGGCGTATGCGAGGACAGGTGTCAAGATCTGAAGCGAGGACCGTGGGGAGCAAGGTACGGCTGGGATCGCGCCACGTCATCAATCTCGCACCAGGTTTCGCATTGTCAAGTACAAACTTCAAAAATTCGCATCTTCCACATACGAGCTCCGCTTTTGACGTTATTTATATCCACGCGTAGGCGGGAACGTACTCTACAACTTTCGTTTAGACTCAGTCGGCTAATTTTTACTCTATTTTAAATTTTATATTATTAACAGGTCGGGACAAGATTGGTCCGTTAAATCCTCATAACTTCTTCATCCGACGTCCGTTTTCGCCCATCTTTTTCTCGTTATGCTAATCTTAACGAGGTCTTCGATTCTCATTTAGGTCATGTCGGCTAAAAATCACTCGATCTAATATTCGAATTTCGGGCTGTACACTGCTAATCCGAAAACTCTGAAAAATCATAACTTCTTCATACCAAGTCAGATTTGGGCGTTCTTTTTTTTTTCGATGTTCTTAGTTTAACATACTCTACGATTTACGTTTAGATTGCTATGGCTAAAACTCGCTCTATCATAAATTCACTATTTACGCTTCCTGGTATTGTGTCGGTTCTGTCGCGAAACTTCGACGGGTCATAACTTCTTCGTTATAACTCGGATTTCGGCGTTCTTTATATGTACGGAAACCTTGTAACATATACTACAACTTGGTTATGATTATTTATTCTAAATAATATTTTGCCAAAAATTCGTTTTTGACCCTATTATCTCTAAATTGACTAGCCCGGATCTACGGGCGTTACAACATACCCCCATAATGAGATTGGTAACGAAGCTCGACTCATCATGGAACGAACCATGTCTAACAAAGTTCGATTGCACCTCTCAGCCATACCATTAAGTTGTGGTGTTCTGGGAGGTGTCAATTGTGAAACAATTCCACAATCCTTAAGATAGTCAAAGAAATCTGTACTAAGATACTCTCCTCCTCGATCGGATCAGAGCATCTTAATGTTCCTACTCAACTGATTCTCCACTTCCTCTTTAAACTCTTTGAACTTTTCAAGGGTTTCTAACTTATTCTTGATTAAGTAAACATAGCCATATCTATTGTAATCATCAGTAATAGTCAAATAGAAATGGTTAACATCCCTAGTGACGGTTATGAAGGGTCCACATACATCTGTGTGTATGAGGTCCAACAAACCTTCACCCCTAGCACAAGTACCAGTGAAGGGTGACTTTTTCATTCTTCCAAGGAAACAAGACTCGCAACTATCATCCAAACTTAAGTCAAATGACTCAAAGACTCCAACCTTCTAGACCTGGCCTATGCACTTCTTGTTAATATGTCCAAGACGACAATGCCACAAGGATGCTTTATCCAAACTAGTGGAAGAATCGATATGCAATACATTATTTCCTAAGTTATCTACAACCGACACAGTTTCATATACACCATTACAAGGTAATGGTTTAAAATAAAGAACATTATTATAAAAAGCATTAATACCACCACATTCATTATAAAATGAAAAGGTAAATCCTTGTTTGTACAAACCGTGAAAAGAAATAATATTCCTCGCCACTTCGGACGAGTAACAATACTTATTCAAATTTAACACTAAGCCACTACTTAGCAACAAAGAATAAACTTCAATCTTGGTTACAGGTGAAGCTTTCTTATTCCCCATGATCAAGTTTTATCTTTCCGTGCTCCACATCCTCACTTCTTCTCAGGCCCTGCAAATCAGAACGTATATGTATACCGCAACCTATATCAAGAACCTAAGAAGTAGTATGTGGTGAGTTATTAGACAATATAGTGTAAATACCTTCATGGGTAGGTTTGACCTTCCCATCCTTAACATCTTGCAGGTACTTGTTGAGGTCATACTCCTTGTCCTCGTACCGCGTAACCATCCTGATGTTCCTGATCCAATCATTAAAGTTTGAACCATCAAAGATGACTCTCCCACAAAGGTTCATGAGAGAAAAGGAGCCGGTAGGGTTTGATCCAAAAGCAACATTGTTGGAAGACATCTGAAAAAAAAGAAAGACACGTTTAGATTAGATATAGGACCCTTAGTAACACACCTAAATGTAATATTAATGCTAGGACCCAACACAATACTTTATAACTTGGAAGATGGATGACATAATCCAAGCTATAAAATATTTGAAGGTAGGCGAATGATGATTCACCAATTTCCACCATGAAAAAACGAAATAAATTATTAGGTTTTAATTGGATTGAAAAATCCTAGATCTTTTGAGATTCATTGAACTTTTCAATAGCATGTTTAAATCTCGATTGTGCCCTCTCAAGTTTGTGTCTGGGATGCCGAGGATCACAAACAAGGTGTGAATAGCCATGCAAATTTACTTGGTACCCTTAATCTTTATCACCTAATTGACTTGCCGGTTACCCACACGCGCTCCACCGATCTACGATAAACATTAAGTCACCCTTTTCCACTATTACTAGTCCACGTTAGTGTGTCGGTTACCCACACACGCTCCACCAACGACTTGGTAAGGTAAAAAGTGTAATTTCATGGGATAACACCAAATTCACATTTTCCTAAAGTAACCAAGACTGGGAATTTTAAAAAAAGTTTAGTTACTTTATATTTATCATTATACTTTTAATGAGAAGTTTAGTCATTGTCCTACCCGTTTGGCTAACGACCCTCCACCAGTCAAGGAAGCGGTGGGTGAGAGTGGACACCCATTAACCTGGCATTTTATAGGCAATAACCTTATACCCCTCTTATAGCCGGCTTCATGAATGAGGCCTACTAACGGTTAAACTGACTTGCTCTTATACATATATATATATATATATATATATATATATAGATATATACATATATATCTATATATATATATATATATATATATATATATATATATATATATATTATTAACTTATAATACTATAAAGTATAAGGGTTGAATTTTAACTTTTAAAACTCCAGGGTTTGAAATTAAAGTTTTCTAAAGTGACTTTACAAATTCCAAAACATGAAGGCAAGTTTTGAAACTTTTCAAAACTTTTCAACTTCATAACTTATGAGTTTAATGTTCTATTAAAATGAAGACTCTTCATTTTATGTAACCTATGGTTCTTTAATGACTCTTTAAATAAATGAATTTTGGTAATCCATAACTTGAGGACAAATTTTGGATTCCATCAATAACAATTAGATCAAGAATTACATCATCAAACAATTTGCAAATAATTCCTATGGTCTACCAAAACTCATAAGCATGAACATTCATATCAACAATTTCAAGAATCATGTAAACACATTTAAAACTTGAAAATTTGATAATAACCATTGAAAATGGATTAGCATAATCATTACACCATCAAAATAGGTTTTATATGTCCAAAACAGTTTAGGGTAATGATTCTAGTCCATTTCCAGTAGAAAAACTTGAAAATATGCACACAGGGCCTCCTACTCGTCGAGTGCAAGAACCTACTCGATGAGTAGGATGAATTTCCTCTTGGACTCGTCGAGTCCCACCATGGACTCAGCGAGTCCACTAAACAGTGAACATAATTTTTGACTTTTTCAAGCAGTTTGCATCAAATACAAAGAAAACAAGCCTACGCTCTGATACCACCGATGGGTTTTGAGCATTCTAACACTCCTATGGTGTACATGCAACCCTAGAAACCCAGGATCTATATTGTCTCTAATATTCATGAAAATTTGATTTTTCCAAGGTTCTCATCCTAACTAGCATGGCATGGCTTACTTGTAATATAAAAACTAGTAGAATGACATACCTTTCTTGTAGCTTGGATTCCTTAAGACCTTGTGAGCCTAGCACCCCAAATGTGATGCCTCAGATGTTTCACACAACACCACAACTCTTGGATTAACTTGAGAGAAGAACACTTTCACTCAAAATTGGGTAGCCCTATTTGTTCTTGTCTTAGTGGCCAATTTTTCTTACCATGAGGTTCCTTATATAGTGTGTCACATGTAGGGTTACACCATGCAAAACCTAATGTGCATGAATTTTCATTTCCTCCATTATCCATGTGTTTTAAACTCCATGGAGCATCCATGGAGCACTCAATGGGTCCTAGCCTAATCTAGTTAATCATGGACCATAAGCCCACTATATAAGAATGAATGATTTACAAATCATTCCCCATATATTTAATTTGTCTCTTTTTGATCACAAAATAAATTTCAAATTAGTTCTTGATCAATACTAATTAAATAATATGATTTCATATTAATATATTAGAGATTATAATATATTAACAAATCATAAGTGTCCTTATTCTCATTTTGTCTATCCAATTGTTATGATGCCATGCAACTCAAATGGACCATGCGAAACCGGGTCAAGTACATACTAAATATAGTTATGGACTTAGACGCCTAATCCAACACTAACAAGGAAAATATATATGCGATGTTTTCATTCGAAGATCATGTGTCTGAGGTAGAACTCTCAGACTGTTTATCATTGTCATCACCAACATCATCATCTTGTGGTTCCGAAGGAGTGGGATTATCAGTTGGATTGGTTTTGGTTTCATTGTTATGATTCCCTAAAGTGTTGGCATCAACATTTAGTTCTTCTTCTTCTGAGGAGGAAGAGGAGAAAATGTACAAATCGTATGACGGTTTGGAAGAGGAGGGCTTATGTAATGACTTGAAAGTGGTAAGGATCAAAATAGCACCAACAGATGTATTGTCATCATCAAACATTATATCATCAGAATGTTCTTCGTCGGAGGGAGGCTTGGGATTTTCTTCTCTTGAAAGCGTCGGATGAGGATCATCCGAAACAAATTTTGGATAGAGCATCTCCTGTAGCGATTTGCTGAGCTTGTTCGAATGAGGTGAACTCTTGATCCGTTTCTGCATCAGTTGGAAAAGTGAATGGTAAATTACTTTGAATAGCTCGGGGACACACAACGATAAGCGTATACTCCACTTGAGCTCTTGTTAGCTCCGGATGACATGAATGATCCCTATCTACAAAATCAGACCGATCTTTATCAGAAGTACCTGGTCGTACTTTACCTGAACCACGTATCTGACCAGTTGGGGATTGAGAAGTATGAGGGACAACTCCAGTTTCTAATACCTTAGCATCAGAAGTAGCGGCTCCTGATTGTTCAAGTTAAGAATCGAGAGGGATTTCCAAAATGACTCGTGGGTGTGTCCCAGGGGGCTTCAACGTACTATATTCAATACCTACACCATCTTTTTCGGAAGATAGGGGTAGAATGTGTGTAGAGTCCTCGTGAGTGTGTGCGTATGATATTGAAGCTCTAAAGGGTACTTTGGAAGATTGGACAAGTAGGGTTAGTAGTGATCTTGAGTCAGATCGAATGCCAATTTGTGTTTCCTTTTGAGAGGATCAACTGACTTTGGTTCTCTTTTTGGCTTGAATTTTTGGGTGATGTTTTTCATTTAGCTATTTTCTTCTTTTGGCCACCAGTAGAGACTGGTTTGTTCACATCCGAGGGTTGCTTATCCGCAACCGGGGCAGATTGTGTGGGGTCATACACAACCGAAGTATCAAAATGGTGTTTGAGATAAATTGTGTTGGATGGAACTACTGCTAACATATGTTGTGGCAAGCGATGAATAGGTTCGAAAGTAGATTGGTTCGGAAGCCTACAAGTTTCAATGGCCTTACAAGAAAGATATACCTCTTTGAGATTGGAATTAAGAGGAATGGCTTCTCATCTTTCTTCATGTAGTTTTTGAAGCGTCAGAGCCCAGAATCTCGGACTCGATATTTTGTTAGGCTTCCTTTTGATGGTAAACTTCCGAAAATCCTACTATAACACTTCAGTCAAGTCAACTACATTGCTTCTTCCGGAGTACATTTTGTACGCGGCGTACAACCAACCCTTGCTCATGGTGTTAGTACCACCATGCTTGCCATATAATCGTCAAAGGATTAGACCTCAAAGGATTAGATGCATCAGGATATTCCAAAGACCAAGAACATCTGAGTTCTTGAACTTCTTGGCCTCGAATTCACCACTATGCCAATTTCATTAAGAAAAGACTGAGACTCTTCAGACGTATCTTCTTGAACATAAAAACCCGTGGGGTTTTCTGGAATACTAATTGATAGGTTCTGAGCATTACAACATTCCTTTGGTACACATGTAACCCTAGTTGCTTTGGATCTAGGTTTTTCTCAAGTTATACATGCAAATTAATTTTCCAAAGAAAAACCCTAATCTAGCATACAAAAAACAAAATCTAATCATATTAGGGTTAGAAGAATACCTTTCTTTTTGATAGCTTGATTTTGACCTTCAAGAGCTTAGTGCCTCAAGCGTTGCACCTCTAATGGAGTCACAAACACCACTTAGAAAAGGATGAATAAGAGAGAGGTGATGGAGGCTTCAAGATTTCGACTAGGTTCTCTAAGAATACATAGGGGACGAAAACCTTAAGACAAGGGTTCCTTATATGGTTGAGCTGCTAGGGATTTAGGTGGAAACCCCAATTCTATGCTTAAGCCTTAAGCAATCCATGGAATCCTTATAGAAGGCCCCTTGGATGAAATCTCTATGGGCTTCACATAGATTTTGTCCACTCCTTCCTTTAGGAGTCCATCAGCCCAACTTGCAACTATCAATGATTTGCAATATCAGTCCCCTTACTTTTAATCAGTCTCTTTTGATCACTAAATTAATTCCAAATCAATTTCTGATCAATACTAATTAAATAATATGATTTCTCAATTAATATATTATTCTTATAATATATTAATAAATCATTTATCAACCTCTTTCTCCATAATTCATCATGTCAAGTTGCTATGGTGAAGGCAACCCAAAAGGACCATGCTACTATAAAATCAAGTACATACCAATTATAGTTATGGGCTTAGACATCTAATCCAACACTAATATCTTTGAGAAAAAAATTATTATATAGAGGAACGATCTTGTCATCAGTGAGTTTAGTTTCAAGCACGTCATTCTCGATCTTGATTCTTTTAAAAGCTTTGTGAAGAATGCAAAGAGGAAGTTTAGGGTTTGGAATTTTAGTGAGAGGAACGAGGATGGGGTGATGGGAGATGAAGTCAGGCATCACTCAAATGGATTCTTCGTAATCCGTGGGGGTCTAGTGAGAAAAGTTGGGTTGTTTCCTTGAGAATAGGCTCATTGGATGAAGATGAAGCAGAACCCTTGGAAGATTTCTTCTTGGTTGCAGGTTTAGAAATTTTAGGGACGTTTTGGGAAGATGCCATTGATGAGTGCTTGAATGCTTCGAAGAATAGAGTACAGAGAAAGCTCTAGGGAAGAGGATAGATAAAGTGAAAAGTAGGAACAGTTAGGATTCAAAATCCTTTTATAGGCTGGATATTTCGGGTCGGGTCAAATGAAAAGCAATGATGACACCCGAACACGAAATAGGTTGCATTTAATGCGTTGCCAAAATTGACATTCCTATCAACTGTTATACACAAAAGATGGGACGTCCTTTTGTTCCAACTAAGAAAATCGTTGTTTCAGTTCTGAGTTGACATGCCCTTTATAGGAACGTGTTCCAAAGCACGTTGATTGAGAAGTAAATGATAATCATCAAGAAAAAAAATACCGTTAATATATAAATAGGAAAACATTTTGGATTAAAAAACTTTAATGAAAACCTTTGAAATTCTTTTACAACTAAGAATCTCAGAACAATTAGATTATGAGACGAGATGTCATAAGATAATTCAGAAAGAATATTAACACATCATTAGTACATAGTATAGAGTTCAAGATGCCACAATCTGAAACTAAATATCAGAGGTAAAAATGCATGAAGATCTTAGAGGACCAATTTCAAAAGATTTAGATTCCTTGAAGTGAAGGATCAGAGCTCGGAAAAGGATAAGAGATGAACTTACATTACCATTTCGGACTTGAATTCCGAGATGAACTTCATAACACTTGATTTTTAAATAAACTCCGAGATGGGATTAATGCAAAAACACCAATGTAACTATATTGGTCAGAAGCTTCAATAGACGATGAAAGTTGTACAACTTAACAACTAGAAGAAGAGGTTAGACAAAAAGACACATAAAATGATCCTATATTTTCTGAGAGGAAACGATTCCGAGGCTAAATGAATTTGACTTCGGAATTATTTTACTTTCTAATGTTCCCATCAGAGAGTACATGCCTCTTGGAAGAATTGTGGATCAGGCATCATCATACCCATTTTGTTCAGAAACCATTAAATTTGGTTTTGTCTAATGCCTTAGTAAAGAAATTAACAATTTCATCATCAGAAGAAACAAAAGTAAGTTCGATGTTTCCTTTTAAAACATGATCTTTAATGAAATGGTACCGAATATCGTTGTGCTTGGTCATGGAGTGTTGAATTGGATTGTGAGAAATCGCAATTGCACTTTGAGAGTCACAATAGACTGGAATTTGTTGAAATCGATAACCATAGTCCGGAAGCTAAGATTTCATCCAAAGAAGTTGCAAAGTGTAGCTTGGAGCAGTGATGTATTCTGCTTCGGCGGTTGAGAGAGCAATGCAGTTTTGTTTCTTAGATGACCAGCTAACCAATCTTCCACCTAAAAATTAACAACCTCATGAAGTGCTTTTCTATCCAGTTGAAGACCTCCACAGTTTGAATCGTAGTATTCTTGAAGAAGGAAACTTTTATTTGCCGGATACCAAATTCTGAGGTTCTTTGTTCCTTTGAGATATCAGACTATTTGCTTGACAATTAGAAGATGAGACATCTTTGGATTGACCTGAAATCTGGCATACAGGCATGTAGAGGACATGATGTCCAGACGACTTGTATTAAGGTAGAGTAGCAATCCAATCATTCCCCTATACTTCTTTTGGTCAACATCGGCGCCTGATAGGTCCGTGAAGATCTTGTGTCCGAAATCCATTGGAACCCTTGCAGAGGCACAACTGTCCATTGAATACTTTTTCAGAAGTTTGGAAATGTATTTATCCTAGTGAATAAAGATTCCTCTGTTGGTTTTCTTGATTTGGAGTCCGAGGAAGAAAATTAATTCACAACTCATGCTCATTTGGAAGTGGCTAACCATTAAATTTGCGAAATCAATAACCATCGTTGAATCTGTGGATCCAAAGATGGTGTCATCAACATAAATTTAGACTAAAATTAGATGGTTTCCATTTGATCTTTGGAATAGGGTAGGATCAAGAATTCCTCTTTGAAAATTATAATGCTTTAGAAAATTAGTGAGAGTCTCGTACCAGGCGCGTGGAGCTTGCTTGAGGCCATTTACAACTTTTTGAAGTTTGTAACAATAGTTCGGATATGAAAGATTGACAAAACCAGGAGGCTGTTAAAGATAAACTCCGGTATCCAATTCACCATTGAGAAAGAACTTTTAATGTCCATTTGATAAATTTAAAGCCTTTGTGAACGACAAAAGCAAAAAAGATTCATATAACTTTAAGACGGGCAACATGAGAGAAAGGCTCATCGTAATCAAGTCCTTCGATCTGAGTGAATCCTATTGCCACCAATCTTCCTTTTTTCTAATAATAACTCCGGCGTCATTGAGCTTGTTTTGGAAAACCCATCTTGTGCCAACAATAGGTTGATCCTCAGGAGGAGGAGGGACAAGAGTCCACACTTCATTTCTGTCAAATTCTGCTAATGCTTCTTGCATGGTTGTAATCCAGTCAACATGTTCTAATGCTTCCTCGATGGATTTTGATTCAACAATTGAAATTAATGCTGAGAAGTGACACTCGTTTTGGACATTGGTAGCAGAACGACATTGAACACCAGCATTGAGCTTTCCGATGACTTGATTTGGAGGATGATCATTTGTCTAGATATGTAATCTCAGAAGTTCTTGTGTAGCAAATAATCTGATATCAACAATGGGGTTGTGTTGCTCCCCCTAAACAATTTAAATTTGAGGATGATGCTCCCCTAATCTTATGGACTCGATATGTCAATGTCTTCATCGTCCGAAAAGTCAAAGAAGTTAGCATCATCTTCATTGTTGTTCGGAATAGGATCAAATTCAACGAATTGATTTGCTGCATCTTGAAATCCATCAACATTTGATTCAAGGGAAGGATGATGATTCTCCCCCTCAACCTGAGAGGGTTGAAATGGATCAGAATCAAATGAAGGAAAGGTAGGGGTCGGACCAGAAACGTTTTGAGAAATTAGAGCTGTATTTGATGAGGGCGGTCTTGATTTCCGAATCTAGAGTAGTTTCTAATGGTCCAAACAGGCTCTCGAAGTCAACTTCATAGATGATTTTGGAATTCGGAGATTGTGGTGGTGGAGCATCGGACTCCATGATGTTAGTTGTAACTTGATTTAGCAGAGTTAGATAATGGACTTTACCTGAAGTAGAGTCAAACTTATTGAATTTAACATCCTTAGGTAAATTGGCAGATTCGCAACCAATGCCCCTTCCTTTGGCAGTATAAACATATGGACCCTTTGCTAATGGTGCACGAGACTATCACAGACTTAGCTTTTCTCTTTACCATTTGGTCAACAGAGGTGACTATTGCCGATCCATTTCCATTGGGAAGAGAAAGCTTTACTGGATATCCAATGTCATCATTGTCAATGTCCATAAACTTTTAGGAAGTTGCTCTTAGCAAATAGATAAGATCATTAAGGTTCTTGTCATAGTCTATTTCATAGGTGTCCCAAAGGAACTCACTATGTGACTTAGAAGGTGATTGAGCCACCAACTTTCTCAATACTTTGACACCCAACTCTCCCGGCTTGTCAATATGTGACTACATCTCCAAGATGTGAGCACACCTAGAGCTTGCCTTGCCAATAGGGCTTGAGTGACCTTAAAATTTTCAAGAACTTGTGGGGTAGGAAGAATAATTGGAGGAGGTGAAAGAAGTATGATTTCCATGGGACATCATCTTCATTTAGGAAAGCTTGTTTCAAGAGATTTGGGAAGATCACAAATGTCTAAACCAGACATGTTTTTGGGAGATATTCAAGATAGTTGATCTGAAGTCCTTAATATAACCTACAATATGAAATATTAAGGCCAGGACCCTACAAACTATTTTATAACTTAGAAGAGGGATGCCGTAATCCAAGCTATAAAATATTTGAAGGTAGGTGAATGACGATTCACCAATTTCCACCAAGATGTATTACTAGGTTTTAATTGGTTTTGAAACTCCTAGATCTTTGAGATTCATTGAACTGTTCAATGGCACGTTTCAATATCGAGTGCGCCCTTCAGGTTTTGTGACTGGGATGCCGAGGATCACAAAACAAGGTGTGAAGTAACCATCCAAATTACTTGGTACCCTTAAGTGTTTACCCCTCAATCGATGTGCCGGTTAACCACACACGCTCCATCGATACTATGATAAACATTAAGTTACCCTTTGCCTACCTTGTTAAATACGAGTTAGTGTGCCGGTTAACCACACACGCTCTACTAACCGACTTAAACAAAGTGCAAAGTGTAATTTCATGGATTAGCACCTTATTCACATTTTCCTAAGTAACTAAGATTGGGTATTTATAAATGGTTTAGTTACTTAGTATTTATCATTAATACTTTTAATGAAGGGAGAATTCTAGTCCTTGTCCTACCCGTTCGGCTAACGACCCTCCACCGGTCAAGGAAGCGGTGGTAAGAGTGGACACCCACTAAACTGGCATTTTATAGGCAGTAACCTTATACCCCCCTTATAGACCGGCTTCGTGAATGAGGCCTACTAACGGTAAGACTGACTTTACTCTTATACATATATATATATATATATATATATATATATATATATATATATTATTAACTTATAATATTACAAAGTATAAGGGTTGAATTTTAACTTTTAAAATTCTAAGGGCTAACTTGGAATTAAAGTATTCATAAGAGAAAACTTTTCAAATTCCAAAACTTGAGGGCAAGTTTTGAAACTATTCAAAACCAATTAATTCCATAATTTATGTGTTTAAAGTAGTTTTAATCCAAAAACTCTTCAAGTTCCATAACTTGAGGACAAGTTATGGAAGACTTTAAACTAATAAAATAATTAACTTTTCTTTATTTAATAACTTATGGAATTAATTAAGGTTACACTTTTTTTTATTTATTATTTAATGAAGAGACTCTTGATCCTCTATAACGTGAGGACAAGTTATGGAGTCATAAAACCATTTAATTAGAACTAGACTCTTCATTTTGTAACCTTTTCCAACTTTTATGAGTTTAATGAAACTTAAATGTGTCTTTTCATATAACTTGAGGACAAGTTACAAAAACACATTTTAGAATCAACTCTTAAATTAATTTGGACTGAAAACAGTAATTTCACATAACTTTCTATTAATCTAAGCAACTCATAAGAACAAGATAATTCAAATCAAACTTTTTCATGTAATTAGTCTAAACCTTAAACTAATACAAAACATGAATCTATTGACAATTATCTTTGAAATTGGATTAGCATGAACATTACCACATCAAAAACAAGGTTATAAGTTCAAAAACATCTTAGGGTAATGTTCCTAGTCCAATTCCAGCCAAAAAAAGTCGAATATATGCTGTCTGGGGCTCCTACTCGTCGAGTGCATGAACCTACTCAATGAGTAGGATGATTTTACTCATGGACTCAGCAAGTTCATCAGTGGACTCGGCGAGTCCAGTGCCCAGAAAGCCAGAAAATCGAGTTTTTCAGCATTTTTCAGCAATTTGCATCAAGTATAATTGAAAACAAGCCTAGGCTCTGATACCATTGTTGGGTTTTGAGCATTCTAACACTCCTAAGTGTACATGCAACCCTAAATACCTTGGATCTATGTTTTTCTCTATTATACATGAAAATATGAACATCCAAGGTATTATCCTAATCAAGCATACAAAACAATGACTATAACAAGATAGAATACATACCTCTTTGATGTAGAAAGTCTTCATGAAGCTTGAGTGCCTAGTGCCTCAAGTGTGACACCTCAAATGGTTCACACAACACCAAATACACATGGAATGACTTGAGAGAAATCTACACTTCATGAAATCGGCTAGACCTTTATTATTATTCATAGTGGCTGATTTTTTTCCCAAAGAATATGATCTTATATAGTTGTTACATTTAGGGTAAACCCTAATTGTCATGACCTTCCATTTCCTTGGATCCATGGGTTGAAATACACCATGGAGCATCCATGGACCATCCTATGGGTTTTAGCCCAACTTGATTATCCATGGAGCAATAGCCCCCTATACAAGTATGGATGATTTACACAATCAACCCATATATTTAATTAGTCTTCTTTTGATCACTTAATTAATTCTAGATTAATTTTTGAGCAATACTAATTAAATAATCCTATTAATATATTAGAACTTATAATATATTAATCAACCTAAGTGTTATTTCCCTCATTATAGTCTATCCAAGTGCATGATGCCATGCAACCCAAATGGACCATGCTGGGTCGGGTCAAGTCTTATTAATTATAGTTATGAACTTAGACATTAATCCAACAGTTAAGTTCTTGTGGTAGACGGAGTTTGTAAGCTACTGGGCTGATTCTAGCGAGGATTTCGAACGGTCCTATGTACCTTGGATTTAGTTTTCCATGCTTTCTGAAGCGTATCATGCCCTTCCAAGGTGAGACCTTCAACAAAACACGGTCACCAACTTGGAAGTCCAAGGGTTTTTGCCTCTTTCCTGCGTAGCTCTTTTGTCTATCTCTAGAGGCTTTTAGTCATTCTTGGATTTGGACATTCTTTTCTGTGGTTTCTCGAATTTCAGGCTAGTGAGAGTGCTGTTAGGAACTTGGCCTCTAGCTAGTTGCGTGTCTCCTACTTCGACCCAACAGAAAGGGGATCTACACTTGCGGCCATATAGGGCTTCGAACGAGGCAACCTTGATGCTAGAGTGGTAGCTATTGTTGTATGAAAACTAGACTAGTGGAAAATGGGTATCCCATGCTTTACCAAAGTCAATCACATAGGCTCTCAGCATGTCTTCTAGGGTTTGTATAGTTCTCTCGCTCTGCCCGTCGGTTTGTGGATGGTAGGCTGTGCTCATATCCAGCCTAGTCACCAGTGATTTCTGTAGCAACTACCAATATATTGAGGTGAACCTACCATCTCTATCAGAGATAATAGAGATTGGCACACCCTGCAGTCGTACAATCTCTTTGATGCAAGTTCTGGTCTCCATCTTGTCTGACTCCTTAATTGGTAGGAAGTGAGAGGACTTGGTTAATCTGTCGACGATTACCCAAATGGTGTCATGACCACCCGGGGTCTTGGGGAACTTGGTTATGAAATCCATTGTAATTTGCTCCCACTTCCACTCAGGTATCTCTGGCTGCTGAAGTAAACCTGAGGGCTTTTTTTATTCTACCTTGACTTTGGCACAACTTAGGAACTTGCCCACAAAGGTAGCAATCTCGGCTTTCATGTTCGGCCACCAATACAGTTTCTTGAGATCCAAATACATCTTATCTGAACCTGGATTAATGGAGTATCATGTCTGGTGGGATTCGTTCATGAAAACCTCTTGGAATCCACCAATCTTAGGTGTCCAGATCCGATTCATGAAGTAACGAACTCCACCATCTTTGATTTCTAAGTTTTTCTCCATCACTTTTAGGGATTCATCTGCCACATTATCCGGCTTCAAAGCACCTAATGGAGCCTCCTTGATTTGAGTGGACAGATGTGAATGGATTGTCATGGTTAGTGCCTTCACTCTACGACTTAAGTACTCCTTTCGACTAAGGGCATCGACTACTACATAGGCTTTACCGGGATGATAGCGAATTTCGCATTCATAATCATTAAGTAGTTCTACCCATCTTCGCTATCTCATGTTAAGATCCTTATGATCCAAGATGTGTTGAAGGCTTTTGTGGTCCGTGAAGATAGTGCACTTCGTACCGTAGAGGTAATGTCTCTAGATCTTCAGAGAAAATACTACCGCTCCTAACTTAAGATCATAGTGAGCTTGTTCAGTTTGTTGTAGTCTATACACATGTGGAACGATCCGTCTTTCTTTTTCACAAATAAGACCGGTGCTCCCCAAGGTGAAGAGCTCGGCCTGATGAATCCCTTACTAAGCAATTCATTTAATTGGCTGGATAATTCTTGCATTTCTACCGACGCTAGGCGATACGGGGATTTGGCTATAGGGGTAGCTCCAGGAATTCAGTCAATATGGAACTCGACTTGGCGTTTATGTGACACCTCAGAACTTCTACCTTGTTCAACTATTCAATACTATCAATGTTAAACTCGTTTCAGCTATCTTTTAGCATTGTTTTGAGCCTGTTTGGATGATCTAAATCCTTGTACAACCAAAGTTTGAAATAGGGATGGGTTGGTTTAAGATTTAGGGTTGCAAAAAGGCCAAACACTCCATCAAGGGGAGTGTGTGGCTGCACACCCGAGTGAGTGGCCGCACACATGAGTGTGTGGCCGCACACCCGAGTATGTGGCCACGCACATGAATGTGTGGCCGCACACCCATTATCTATATATAGATTAGGCTCATTTTCACTTCATTTCCCCTCTCCTCAACTACATCTCTCTCTCTCTCTCTCTCTCTACTTTTATCAACCACAAACACTTCTAAGGCCTCAAAAACGGTCCGTTTGTGCTCGAGGCTGCACTTGACACTCAACATCCCTAACCATCTTACATTCGAATCACACATCAAACGGTGAGTTCATACCCCTACATTTTCCGACTTTTCATGTTTTCAAAGGGGGAATACAAGCAAAAGTACAAGGAAACTTGTGCTCAAAATATATTATTTTGTTTAAGATAATTATATTTTTAGTGTGCTTTTAACATGGAAAACAGTTTTTACCAAACGATTAAGAAACCAAGTCGTAGAAACAATTTTCACAACTAGGGTAACGAACTTGCGAATCATGAAGTAAAATGTATTATTATATAAAGGATTCATGCAAATCATAAACAGGAATTTCAGTATTATTCCTTGTAAACTTGTTAGTCTAAGTTGGAGACACGTCTTTGGTAACACTCCCACCGAATCAAAGTGTAGGACTAGCACTTGTAGCCAGAATCTCTTGTAGGGAGAGCGTGACTGTTGTGTATAGATCTATATGGTACTGACAACCTCGCACATGGCTGCTAGCTACAGTCGGGCTGGCAGGTCTACGGGTTACAAAGTCATAAAGGATATCGGTCGTTGTGGGCCATATCTAGTCAATTATGGTTATAAAACTCACAACCTAGATAGCGGATTTTTACTTTTGTAATAATGAATCAAGTGAACTAACCTCAAAGTAATAACCGATTTGATTACTAGAGGGTATTAATAATACCTTCAAGATTTAGTTCACCACGTATTTATTAGTTTTACTTGTGTAATAAGGCTAATATACTTCACTGGGAGTAACTAGGGTTTTTACAAGGAAACTACGTTTAACGATATAAGTATGGTAGATACTTGTACACTTCATTTTAGACCGGATAACCAACAACCTACGTTTAGGGAAAATACAGGATTTTCCGGGGATAACTCGGCCTTTCATAAATAGATTGTTTAACAAGTAACTAATGGATGTTCATATTCAGTCCATGACACCTTGGATTGTACATATCATGTATGAATCTGGAAGTCATGGAAAGAATGGGTTTTCAAACACACTTTCCATAAGAAAATATAGGACTTTCTTGAGGAACACTTTTCAAAAGGATCCAAGAAATTTTTTCCACCAAAACTAAATGCTTATGAACTCACCAGCTTTATGCTGATATTCTTTCAAACTGCTTGTATTCTCAGGAAATCAGTAGACAGGTACTTCTTGGATTTAGAGGAGCCGGGGAAATAAGAGTCATATTTTTATATTCTACATACTTTTAGTGTATTTAAAACAAGTTCCAAACTGATGTAAACACTTTTCATATATATATATATATATATATATATATATATATATATATATATATATATATATATATATATTATTGTAATGGTTGTGTTACTGTGATTTCTATTGTACAATGGTTGTGATGCTAAACATGACGTCCTCCACCCCGGAACGATTCCGCCGTTCCGGTTTTGGGGTGTGACAGTTTAGGAGGAATTCCTAGAAGATCTTCGGGAAAAATATCAGAAAAAATATAGACTTCGGGAATGCTCTCAAGATCTTTTACTTCTTGTTTATCGTTAACAACATGGGCTAGGAATGCATGACACTCTTTTCTTTGGTATTTTTGGGCTTTGATGCATGAAACTGAGTTTGTCGCCGTAAATAACGAGGGCTTCGCCACTTGGCAGATTGAGGCGAATGGCTTTTTCACAGAAAAGGATGTCAAGACGATGAGGACTCAACCAGTCCATGCCAATAATGACGTCAAAGCTTTTAATGGAGATTAGCATAAGGTCGATTGGGAAAGAATAGTCGTTTGGAGTGCGGGTACAACCTACGAATACGTCGTTAGTGCTTTCTTTCTTCCCATTAGCCATCTCAACAGTGCATGTTTCATGTAGTAGTTATGGTTTGTGTTTGAGTAAATGCTTAAATTTATGGCTAACAAAGCTCCTCTCCGCACCACTATCAAATAATATGCATGCATATGAGTTGTCGAGAAGGAACGTACCCGAGACTACACTAGGATCTGCTACAGCCTCCTCTTGGCCCATTATCAGCACTTTCCCAGTTTTGCCAGCATTTCTTGTTTTAGGAAAATCTCTCTTGCAATGCTCGGTCTCACCACAACCATAACAGGTCTGGCCTATTCCAGCTCCAGAGGTCTGAGCTTTAGGCTGCGCAAGTGTAACACCCTGTTCTGAAAATATTTGTTTATGGATTTTGAAGGCCAAGGCTAGGGGCGTTTTGGTCTTTTATGGTTCTTGAAGTTTTATACGAAAGGTTTTTGGGCCGGGGTGTGTCGCTAGAAGCGTAGGGCTTCTCGCCACCTTTTCGTGGATATAAAGTTTGTTGGAAACGGACCAAGATAAGGAAGATATGACACTTGGAAGTTATTGGCATTAATGGTCCCTAATGAAAAAAGTTGACAAGGAAGGACGATGCATGAAAATGGGAAGGCGCGTGGCTACGCCCAAGGTAAGTTGGGTTACGCCCATCGTATAAAGGGAAATAGTCACGGGTGCCTTATCTGTACGCCCATCGTACAGGAAGTACGCCCAACGTACGTCTAGTGTCCAGAAACCCTAAATTTTAGGGCCAACCACTATATAAAGAACCTAATGGCTCAAATCCTAGCCTCCTTATCTGTCCCCCAACCTTAGAGAAACCCTAGAACACCTCATTTCTTCATCTTTGTGTGATTTTGACTCCAAGAAGCTCATTTTGGGTGGTGTAAGCTTGGAAGAGGAAAAGAAGAACTTAGAAAGGAAGAACTTGAGAAGTTGGAGCTCATAGACCTGGAATAGCATCATCATTTGGAGCTATTTCGAGGTATAAAGTTCATAACTTTACCTAAGAATACTTAGATCTAGTGTAGTTTGGTTTTGGAGTCATTTTAGTCCAAAGAATTGACCTTTATGATGAAATCTCGTCTTTGAGCTTAGGGTTGCGACCCTCAGAGCTAAAAGGGTCCCATAAGAAGTAAAGTCTCCATCTTGAATGTCTTAATGGGTTCATGCATGAGATCTAGCCCTTTTCATGGAAGTAATGGGTTCATGCATGAGTAAAGTCACCAAGTCAATGACTTTATGGATTAAGATGTGGAGAAAGATCAGGATCTGTGATTATAGCTTCTAAAGTGGAGTATTAAGCCCTTAATAGCAAAAAGGACATAGCAGGGGATTTATTACCAACCTTCTAGCCTGTACGCTTAGCGTACGTAGATGTACGCCCCGCGTAATCTGTCAGTACGAACTTTGTGTTATTGGACCATGCTTGGGTATTTGGGCTTTGATGGGCCATCAGGAGTCAATTATTATGCGCCAAGAATATGTTTGAGCTTAGGGTAAGGCCCATTAATAGGATTAGGCCCAACGTAGCAAATTAGGCCATTAGTGGGCTTGGGAAGCTTACCTAGTGTTGGGCCTTTCTATATTGCAGTTTTAGGCCTTGGAAATGGACCAAGTTGGACTAGGGGTAGAATGGTCATTTTAACCTAAGGAGGATTATTGAATTGGACTAAGTGGTATTTTGGTATTAGTAGCTCGAGGGGTCGAGGGATCTGCAGTTCGGGGATCTGCCAGCTAGTAACGAGGGGTTATTCGCAGGACTCTACAGTCAGCTTTGCGAGGTGAGTTTTCTCTAGTAGCAACGGGTCTAAGGCACCAATGTTGGCCCATTTATGTATGTTAGTGTATACCGGATTTAGATCTGATGTCGAGGTTAGCCAATGTAGGTTATATGCTATGGATTTCACTTCGATAGCGAGCGAGGCCCGAGGAAGGGTTATATATATATATATATATATATATATATGTGTGTGTGTGTGTGTGTCTATATATATATATATATATATATATATATATATATATATATATATAATTCCGGGCTACGGTTCGATGTCGGGCGGTACCCGAGGCAGTAGTGTAGGTGTAGTTATACTTGTTGTCTTTGTGATACTTGTATGTGCCTGGTAGGGAGATGAGTGAGGGCGGGGGCTCGTATCTCATCACTAGTTGATTGTGGACAGGGTTGCATATCTCATTAGTAGAAGAGTAGGGGTGGGGCCCAAGATAGGCGAGGCCTTGAGACTAACAGTTATAGTATAGCTATTGTTTGTTATGTAGTAGCATTATTATATGTTATTGTTTGCATGTGTATAGCGGGAGGGGCCCAAAGATAGGTGGGGGCTAGTAGAAACAAATATGTATACCGAGGGGGCTCAATGCAAGGCGGGGCCTGATGCTAGGCAGGGCCTGATGTCGGGCGAGGCCCGATGTAGCGGGTTAGGCCCAATGTTTGTAGTATATGATTATGTATATGGTATGTGGTAGTATGGGGAACTCACTAAGCTTTGTGCTGATAATTTTCAGTTTTGGTTTCAAGTACTTCCGGAAGCGGAGGGAAGAGCTCAGAATGACTGCATGGCACACACCATTGGTTTTTGCCTGGGATGTTTTACTCTGATAATTAGACACTCTGATTATAATGTTTTGAGATATTGACTATGTTTTATGAATGATTTGATAACTTATGGTTTTACTTAATGATTTAAAAATGAAATTTTCGGACTATATTTCTAGGATGTTACAAGTTGGCATCCTAACATTTGTTTGAGGGATTCGACACACTCTCGGGTGTGTCTGAACTCAAACTGAGGACTTGGTACGAAAATTTTTAAAGAAAATCATTTTTATAAAAGAACTTTGAGAAGAGAAAAGAGCTTTGAAAAAGGAGAAAAAGGGTGTGATGCATGCAATTAGCCGAGCTCAAGTAAGGACTAAAAATCTAGGAAGGATGCCTTATGTTCCTTTTATATGTGTATGAGCTTTATGAGTTGCATGCAAGTACAAATTCCTAATATGTGAATAGGATATCTTAATTATGTTCTAGTTAGATTTTCCTTTTTGTCTGAATGCTACTTGCTTTGTGCTTTGTGGGACTCTGAGTGATGGGAGTTAGCCATTAGGTGAATACATCACGTCACATGACACCATGGTTGAATAATCACAGAGTACTGGATTTGGCCTTATTGCGCAACTATTGTCTGAGTCTAACCGTTGTAGGGACGAGTCCTTTACTTGAAGGATTATCTGAGCCTCGTCACATGTGATAGTATTCAGGTAGTTGCTGATTGGAATTATAAGGATACCTTCAGTAGCTGAGAGACAGAGCCCAGGATAGGTGGGGTGAGGTTACTAGCCAGGTGGGACTTGGTAGAGACCGTAGGGTCAAGGTAGGGGATCGGGGATCCCAAGACTTATATAGCCAGAACGGCAGTGTGAATAGAGAAGTTTCGATAGCCGAAGTGTGGATAGAGCCAGAAGTCGTTGAGAGTGACTGAGAGGGTGATTAGTGGTTTAACAATCGTTTGGAATCCGGTATCCCAGTTAGGGGACGGAAAGGTTTGGGCCTGGGAGGTCCCGTAATCTGGGAAGGTAGATAAGTGACGCTCAGGTGGAAGTGGTGATGCGAGGATTCTAGAAGAGGGGTAGGTTGCAAATCAGAAGAGCGAAGGCACTTACAATTGGATTGGATAATCTCATAGTAATTGATTTGACTCTGTTGCACAGCTCTCGTCAAAGTCTAACCATTTCAGGGATAAATCTTTTACTCGAAGGATTATCTGAGCCTCCTGGCAAGTATGAGTATTCTACATATGGTTGTAATTATAGATAGTGTTTTTGACGGTGGCAAAGCAGATCAGGGTGAGAAGTTTTTTGGTTGTGCAGTTATTCATTGAATTTCGGTGTGGTAGTGTAAGCGTCCCGGCGGGGAGACAGCCCCTTATAGATTCTAGATCTCGGATAGGCAGAAGAAGTTCCCCATCGGGCAGGTAGGGGAATAGTTGCTAGTGTGGCATGTGAGACGTATGCGGGTAAGTAACGATAGCGGACTTCGAGGACGAAGTCTAGTTTAAGTGGGGGAGAGTTGTAACACCATGTTCTGAAAATATTTGTTTATGGATTTCAGAGGCCAAGGCTAGGGGCGTTTTTGTCTTTTATGGGTCTTGAAGTTTTATTCGAAAGGTTTTTGGGTCGAGGTGTGTCGCTAGAAGCGTAGGCTTCTGGCCACCTTTTCGTGGATATAAAGTTCGTTGGAAACAGACCAAGATAAGGAAGATATGACACTTGGAAGTTATTGGCATTAATGGTCCCTAATAAAAAAAGTTGACAAGGAAGGACCATGCATGTGAAGTGGAAGACGCGTAGCTACGCCCAGCGTAAGCTGGGTTACGCCCAACATATAAAGGGAAATGGTCGCAGGTGCCTTATGCGTACACCCGTGTACTTCTAGTGTCTAGAAACCCCAATTTTAGGGCCAACCACTATATAAAGAACATAATGGCTCAAACCCTAGCCTCCTTATCTGTTCCCTAACCTTAGAGAAACCCTAGAACGCCCCATTTCTTCATCTTTGGGTGATTTTGACTTCAAGAAACTCACTTTGGGTGGTGTAAGCTTGGAAGAGGAAAAGAAGAAGTTGGCAAGGAAGATCTTGGGAAGTTACAGCTCATAGATCTGGAATAGCATCATCATTTGGAAGTCTTTGGAGGTATAAAGTTCATAACTTTACCTAAGAATACTTAGATCTAGTGTAGTTTGATTTTGGAGTCTTTTTGGTCCCAAGAATGGACCTTTGTGATGAAGGGCGTGTTCGGCAAAATTAGCTGGTAGCGGGTAGCAGGCAGTTTGTAGCTTGTAGCGTTTTGTTAAATGCTACATGAAGTAGCATTTGGATTTGGAGCGATTTGTATAAACTAAACACTAGAAGCTTGTAGTGCCGAACGAAATTTTCTGTTTAAAATGGAGCATTTTGTCAAACGCTAGAATCTAGAAGCTCTAAAACGCTCCCAAACGCTTTGTGCCGAACACACCCAAAATATCGTCTTTGAGCCTAGGGTTGCCACCCTCAGAGAGCTAAAAGGGTCCCATAAGCGGTAAAGTCTCCATCTTGAATGTCTTAATGGGTTCATGCATTAGATCTAGCCCTCTTCATGGAAGTAATGCATCATTTTTTGAGTTGGGCTTGTTTGGGCCAAGTAAAGTTACCAAGTCAGTGACTTTATGGAATAAGATGTGGAAAAGGATCAGGATCCATGATTATAGCTTTTGAAGTGGAGTATTAAGACCTTAATGGGAAAAAGGACTTAGCAGGGGATTTACGTTGAGTGTACGTGCAAGTACACCTAGCGTACGCACCTTCTAGCCTGTACGCTTAGCGTACGTAGATGTACGCCCCGTGTAATTTGTCAGTATGGACTTTCTGTTATTGGGCCACGATTTGGGCCATGCTTGGGTATTTAGGCTTTCAGGGCCATCAATAGTTAGTTATTATGGGCCAATAATACGTTTGAACTTAGGGTAAGGCCCATTAAGGCGATTGGGCCCAATGTAGCTAATTAGGCCATTAGTGGGCCACTAGCGGGCTTGGGAAGCTTACCTAGTGTTGGGCTTTTCTATATTGCAGTTCTGGGCCTTGGAAATGGACCAAGTTGGACTAAGGGTAGAATGGTCATTTTACCCTAAGGAGGATTATTGAATTGGACTAAGTGGTATTTTGGTATTGGTAGCTCAGGAGTCGAGGGATCAACAGTTCAGGGATCTGCCAGCTAGCAGCGAGGGGTTATTCATAGGATTCTACATTCAGCTTTGCGAGTTTAGTTTTCTCCAGTAGGAACGGGTCTAAGGCACCAATGTCAGCCCGTTTATGTATGTTAGTGTACACCAGATTTAGATCCGATGTCGGGGTTAGCCGATGTAGTTTATATGTTCTGGATTTTAGTTTGATAGCGGGCGAGGCCCGAGGAAGGGTTATATATATATATATATATATATATATATATATATATATATATATATATATATATATATATATATTTCCGGGCTACGGTTTGATGCCGTGTGGTACCCGAGGCAGTAGTGTAGGTGTAGTTGTACTTGTTGTCTTTGTGATACTTGTATGTTCATGGTAGGGAGATGAGTGTGGGCGGGGGCCCATATCTCATCACGGGCTGAGTGTGGACGGGGTTCCATATCTCATTAGTAGCAGAGTAAGGGCGGGGCCTAAGATAGGCGGGACCTTGAGACTAACAGTTATAGTATATCTATTGTTTGTTATGTAGTAGCATGATTATATGTTATTGTTTGCATGTGTATAGCGGGCGGGTCGCGAAGTCAGGCGGGGCCTAGTAGAAACAGATATGTATACCGAGTGGGGCTCGATGCCGGGTGGGGCCCGATGTAGCAGACTAGGCCCAATGTTTGTAGTATATGATTATGTGTATGGTATGTGGTAGTATGGGGAACTCATTAAGATTCATGCTTATAGTTTTCAGTTTTGGTTTCAGGTGCTTCCGGTAGCGGAGGGAAGAGCTCGGGATGACTGCATGGCACACACCATTGGTTTTAGCTTGGGATGTTTTACTCTGATAATTAGATACCCTGATTATAATGTTTTGAGATATTGATTATTTTTGATGAATTATTTGATAACTTATGGTTTTACTTAATGAATTAAAAATGAAAATTTCGGACTTTATTTATGGGATAGTACAAGTTGGTATCTGACCCTTGGTTTAAGGGATTCGGCACACTCTCAGGTGTGTCTGAACTCAAATTGAGGACTTGGTATGAAAATTTTGAAAGAAAATCATTTTTATAAAAGAACTTTGAGAAGAGAAAAGAGCTTTGAAAAAGGAGAAAAAGGGTGTGGTGCATGCAATCAACCGAGCTTAAGTAAATTCTCTCAATTACCCATACATGTTTGTTTAGATAAGATATGCTTACGAGAACTGCATGCTAGATTAGGACTAAGGATCTTGGAAGGATGCCTTATGTTTCTATTATATGTGTATGAGCTTTATGAGTTGGATGCTAGTATAGATTCCTGATATGTGAATAGAATAGCTTAATTATGTTCTGGTTAGATTTTCCTTTTTGTCTGAATGCTACTTGCTTTGTGCTTTGTGGGACTCTGAGTGATGAGAGCTAGCCAATAGGTGATTACGTCACGTAACATACGACTTGGGTTGAATAATCTCATAGTACTAGATTTGTCCCTATTACACAACTCTTGTGTGAGTCTAACCGTTGTAGGGACGAGTCATTTGCTCGAAGGATTATTTGAGCCTCGTCACATGTGATAGTATTCAGGTAGTGGCTGATTGGCATTATCAGGATACCTTCAGTAGCTGAGAGACAGAGCCCGAGATTGGTGGGGCGAGGTTACTATCCAGGTGGGACTTGGTAGAGACCATAGGGTCAAGGTAGAGGATAGGGTATCCCAGGACTTATAGAGCCAGAATGGCAACGTGAATAGAGCAGTTTCAATAGCCGAAGTGTGGATAGAGCCAGAAGTCGTTGAGAGCGACTAAAAGGGTGATCAGTGGTTCAATAATCGGTTGGAATCCGGTATCCCAGTTAGGGGACGGAAAGGTTTGGGCCTGAGAGGTCCCGTCATCTGGGAAGGTAGATAAGTGATAGTAGGGTGCTCAGGTGGAAGTGGTGATGCGAGGATTCTCGAGGAGGGGTAATTTGCGAATCAGAAGAGCGAAGACACTTACAGTTGGATTGGTTAATCTCAAAGTAATTGATTTGAATCTGTTGCGCAGCTCTCGTTGGAGTCTAACCGTTTTTGGGATGAATCTTTTACTCGAAGGATTATCTGAGCATCCTGGCAAGTATGAGTATTCTACATCTGGTTGTAATTATAGATGGTGGCAAGCTGATCAGGGTGCGAAGTTTTGTGGTTAAGCAGTTATTCTTTGAATTTCAGCATGGTAGAGTAAGCGGCCTGACGAGGAGACAACCCCTTATAGATTCCAGATCTCGGAAAGGCAGAAGAAGTTCCCTGTAGGGAAGGTAGGAGAATAGTTGCTGGTGTGGCATGTGAGACGTATGCGGGTAATTAACGATAACGGACTTCAAGGACGAAGTCTAGTTTAAGTGGGGGAGAGTTGTAACACCCTGTTCTGAAAATATTGGTTTATGGATTTCAGAGGCCAAGTCTAGGGGCATTTTGGTCTTTAATGGGTCTTGAAGTTTTATTCGAAAGGTTTTTGGGTCGGGGTGTGTCGCTAGAAGCATAGGGTTTCTTGCCAGCTTTTTGTGGATATAAAGTTCGTTGGAAACGGACCTCGGATAAGGAAGATATGACACTTGGAAGTTATTGGCATTAATGGTCCCTAATGGAAAACGTTGACAATGAAGGACCATGCATGCAAAGTGGAAGGCGTGTAGCTATGCCCAACGTAAGCTGGGTTACGCCCAACGTAAAAAGGGAAATGGTCGCGGGTGCCTTAGGCGTACGCCCAACGTACATCCAATGTCCAGAAACCCTAGTTCATAACTTTACCTAAGAATACTTAGATCTAGTGTAGTTTGGTTTTGGAGTCATTTTGGTTGCAAGAATGGACCTTTATGATGAAATCTCATCTTTGATGTAACAACCCAAAAATCAGGGGTAAAAATTTCATTTTTAATCCAACCCAAACATAGATACCATTTATTCCAAACATTCCAAAATAGTGGTAATCAAAACATTTATTCGAGTTTGTCCCAAAATCTTTCATTGTGGAAATCATACGTGTGTGTACTACGATCAATCTGATCCCTTCATTTCCAAATCGATGAAACCTGAAACCAAAACTGTAAACCATAAGCACAAAGCTTAGTGAGTCCCCCAGAGCATACCCCACACACAATCCACATAACACATATCGTATTAGCTGTAAAAGCTATCTCTACCGTTATCACATATCAATCAACTATAAAAGCTACTCTACCACATATCACATATCAAATAGCTATAAAAGCTCTCTCTACCATTAGCACATATCAATTAGCTATATAAGCTACTTCTGCCACATATCACATATCAAATAACTATAAAAGTTATCTCTACCATTGACACATATCAATTTGCTATACAAGTTATCTCTACCGTTAGCCACAAAGGCTATCCTTACCATTAGCCACAAGGCCATCTCTACCATCGGCCATAAAGGTTGTCTCTACCATTAGCCACAAGGCTATCTCTACCATCAGCCATAAAGGTTGTCTCTACCATTAGCCACAAAGGCTATCTCTACCGCATATCACACATACATACATATCACACACCTCTACATAGCAAGTATACCAACTATCATAAAATGTTCCGGCCTTGGTGCCTTAGACCCATTGGTATGCTGAGAAGACTCACCTGGCACTGCTGAAGCCCCGCAGATAAAACTCCCCTTGCTGGTTGGTAGATTCCCGAATTGTCAACGTCAAACAATACCCAATTAATAATTGGGTTCTAACACATAACCACAACTCTATACTTGGGGGTAAAAGACTATTTTACCCTAACTTAGCTTTATTCAATTCAAGGCCCAAAAGCCAAACCATGGACCAAAGCCCAACACATGGCCCAATATTCCAAATTGGGCCCAAACCTCTATATATAGGCTTATCTTAAGGCCCAACCACTTATTCCAGCCAAATGATTGGCCAACTTATGGAGTAATTTTCCAAATTGGGCCCAATTATGGCCAACTTTTGGACCAATTTTCCAAATTGGGCCCAAGCCTCTCTAATGGGTCATATCCTAAGGCCCAATGATTTCCTTAATCCATAACATGTTCCCAATTGGCCCATTAAGGCCCACACCAGCTTAATCCAATAACTGGCCCAACAAGCATCCAAACCTAATTAGAGTTTTTCACATAAAATGATGATTAGGGTTAAGTGTCCCTACTTAACCCCTCAAGGACTTAATCCATTAAGTCCCACATGGTCTTAGGTTTATTTGGAATTATTATTAATTAATATTTTAAGCTCATTAAATAATCTCGATGCGGTCCTAATAAGTCCCAACTTAGGGTTTCATGACATTAGGGTTTTCCAAACCCAAATTAGGGTTTCCAACCCATCTTAGCCCAGTAGGCCTAAAGCCAAATCCTTAAACCCATTAGGGTTTCAGCATCCAAACGAATCAAACACAATCATGCAACCACACTGTCACCCGACTGTATGGCACATACCATTAGTTTTAGCCTCGGATGTTTACTCTGATAATTAGATACTCTGATTATAATGTTTTGAGATATTGACTATGTTTGATGAATGATTTGATAACTTTTGGTTTTACTTAATGAATTAAAAATGAAATTTTTGGACCGTATTTATGGGATGTTACAGCAGGCGTCTTGCAGAAGCGGGTTGTATGCCCTTTCTTGTTGTAGCTAGTTCATTGCATCTCCTGACAAGGTCCGTGGTGATGGAAATTGCATTTGTTGCACCTCGGGAGGGTTCTATCATATCGACTGGTAGGTGCTTGAGTATAGGGAATAGCAGCAGGGATGGTAGCAACATGGATTGCTACTGTTTGCTGCTTCTTTCAGGGATCTTGACATGACTGCCCTTTTCTATTATTCCAGGATTTCTTCTTTCCACCCTCTTCTTTAGGTGGTTCAGGAGCGGCTGACACAGATTCTTGGCGATCTCCGTGATCTATTAATATATTTTCTAGACGTTTGGCACTGTCAAACGTGATTGGATTGACAGCTAGGACATTTCCTTGCGTTGGGGGAGTTAGTCCTCATATAAATCTCTCCAGTTTCTTGCTCTCTGGGTGACCATCCCGGGACATAGTAGAGCCAGGTCACTAAACCTAGCAGTATATGCAACAATATCAGATCCCTTAATCTTCAGGCTTTAGAGCTCCTACTCCAGCTTTTGCATATCGCCCCACAGGCAATATTATGCTAACATGAGATCCTTCAGATCATCCCAACTCATAGCATTTTCTATTGGAAGAGTCAGGGACTTGACTTGGCTATTGCACCAAGTGAGGACTCGATCTGTGAAAGAACACGCTGCAAATTTCACTTTACTCATCTCTGGACATGCGTAGAGTTCAAATATTGCTTCGATCTTCTTGAACCAACGAGTCAAGGCAATGACACCTCTAGTGCCATCAAAATATTGAGGTTTAGTGTTGGTGAAATCTTTGTAGGAGCACTCCCTTGGGTGCAAGTGACTATCTCCTTGGTTGGAAGGGTTGGCACCACTACCTGCCCCGCTACTACCACTTGCGTGGATTTGTGACATAACGGCAGCCACGGCAACTGTCACTGCTGCTTGGAAAACAGCAGGGTCATACTGAGGAGGTGCTGGTGGTGGTGGATTTGTTGGAGGGTTGGTTTTCTTCCTGTTGGACCTCTTTGGAGGCATCTTTTTCTAAAAAGATTCAAGAGGAAATGATGATAAGTCCTCTATAGTGGTTATGAGTCAGGTATTATTGAACAAGATATATCTTAGTCCTAAACGTATCATAACCTGATTTCTATAATGCTCTACCAGCAATTTACAATAGACATTTACTAAAATGAGTAAATAATCGCAGATTGTCAATCGTGAGAATTATTAATACTTGTAACAAATCTATGTAGTGTTATAGTGCCATAAAATACTCCTATAGTATTTGAACTATATGCTTGGTTTTATTGTTTCCTTTGTATAGAGTTTGGTAAGTTTTAGACTTGTCGCAACACTACAATCACTCCCAAACACATATTGGTCATATCTCAGACAAATATATTTGATCTGGTTATATTTGTCCCAGATATGATTACATAACTTTTAAAGTGTAACCGTAGTGTCCGACTCATCCTAAATACTTTTATGTAGTTCTTACTTTGATACTGATTCTAATGTGTATGCATATTCGTATATTTCTTGTAAAATATTTATATTTTTTAAAAGCATACTTTTAGTTCAGAGCGCTTCGGCCCCATAGTGTTTATAGTTGTATATCTTGTAAGGTGTTATATACTTAGTTCACTATAAACAATGCTCTGATACCAATCTGTCACACCCCCAAACCGGAACGGTGGAAACGTTCGGGGGCGGAGGACGTCATGTACAGTATCACAACAATGGTATAAAAGTAATCAAAGAAAACACAACCATTACATTAATCAAATATTGTATTTACACCCATTCATAACATAATTGGTATGACATCAAAAGTATATAACAAAAGTATAAAAGACGAGACTTTAATAAGCTTTGTCTTCTCAAACTCCTACGGGTGTACCAGTCTACTGGTTCCCTAAGAATACAAGTGATTTTGAAGGTGTATCAACATTTAAGTTGGTGAGTTAATAAGTATGTTTTAGCGATAGGAAGCTTGGCTTTGAACTTTGAAAATGCTAACATGTTTTCTAGAAAATCCAATATTTTCTTTAGTGAATGTAATGTAGTCTTGTAAATAGAGAAACTGATTCGTGTATGTTCCTTGTAATTGTATGTTGTATTAGAGTACCCTGTACTAGAAAATAGTGTACTATATCTGTATTTATATGAAAACCTTTGTATGTATGCCTGGATACCTCCAACTATAGCGTAAATAATGTATCATAATAGTGTTTGTATGAAAACCTTTATATGTATGCCTGGATACCACTAGTTGTAGTGTAAAGTAATGCACTGTAGTTTTATTAAATATAATAAAACCATTGAAGTAGTGTTAATCTTGTAAGCACATGTTTTAGTAATACTATTTTGAGTTTCATATAACTATGCTTGATATGATCTAGTGACCTCTATGACGTTCTTCAGGCGTCTGAAAGTTATGGCATTTGTCACCCTAGGCCTGCCAACCTAACTGTAGCTAGCAGTTCAGGTGTGGGATTGTCAGTACTGTATAGATCTATACACAAATATCACGCTCTCCCTCCAGGAGACTCTGGTTATACTATATAGGATTTAGTTTCATACCTCGAGGGATACAATTGAAGTAGTGCCTCACAACCCTGTATTAACTAGTTTACGTGTAATGTGGTAGTGTTCTGTTGTACTAGAAACTGTATGTATTGCCTTGTAATAATGTACTTTGTAATGTAAAATAATTATACTTAAATAATTATTTTAGTAGTGTATACTCATATCAACGTATTAGAGTAGTGCTTCCCAAACTATACCTATTATAGTTTGAATAAATGTTCTTGTTCTGCGTATTGTATATTGCATAATAGTGTAGTGATTCCCAAACTATACCAATTATAGTTTAACTGTAATATTTTGTAGTGTACTGAAAACGTTTGCAATTTAACTGTATGAAAGTATAACACCCTTATGCTCAACGTGTTACAAAAGGGTTAAATTATAAGAATATTTTAATGAAATGTAGCAAATATTCGGTTTGAATCGATTGCAAGGTTTTTAAAACTGTTAAAAAGGTTTGTATAAACATAAAGTCGTTGTGTTTTACTTGTATTCTCCCCCAAAAACATTAAAAAACGTTGAAAAGGTAGGGGTATGAACTCACCTCTAGTACATGTCTGTGTAATGATAACGGTTCCGTAGAGATGATCATCGGGTTAATGTACGGAGAATTAACGGTATACTAATAATAGTTGAACACATAATTGTATTTAAATTAGCGAAACCATTACTTAAAGTGTTAGAAAACACTTGTTTTGTGTTAGGAATAATTACCGAGAATTGTATAAGTGTTGAAGAGAGTTTTCGGTTCCAAGGGGGGGGGGGGGTCTCGGCTGAAAACGGTTCTTGGTCTTGGGTGTTTTCGGTCACTTGAAGATTTGAAGGATGCTCTTGGTGTTGTTGGTGTTGTTGGTGTTCTTGATGAAGATATGAAGATTTGAAGGTTATCACTTGAAGGTATGAATGTTCTTGGATGATCCTTGGGAGCAAAATGGGAGTATTTTTGAGTGTAAACGGTGAGAAATGGTTACGTTTTCGAAGGAAAAACTTATATACGACTGGCTTTTCCACCGGAAAAGAGATTTTGACCGAAATCAGTTGTCGGTCCGGAGGTTTTCGGCCGAAAAGGGTTTTGGTGTGAGGGTTTTCGGTTTTGACGAAAAAAATGCTGATTTTCGAGTGTTTTTTATTCCAAAAACTTATATAAATATTTTGTACATAATATAAGTTATTTTCGAACTCTTACGAACTTAAAGAAATAAAATAAAACTCGAAATTTTATTTATTGGATTTGACTTTTGTTGACTTGAAAGTATCGAGTTGTTACAAAAATGGTTACTAAGACCACATTTGTGACAAACTATCTTGAGTTTGTCTAATTTCAGAATTTCTTGGGATTCCGAGGAGTGATTTGAGATGTTGGGTTGTATGTAGGTAGGTTTTCTGATGGTTTAGGAAATGGTTGAGGATTGTTTTGGAGAGAAGCTTGAAATCGAGTTTTTGAAGGTTTTCGATAAGGATTCCATGGAAGTTTGTATTTCATGGATAGAAGTGCAAACTCCTATTAAAAGCGATATTCAGAATCAATGGTTTTGGGATCAAGGTCTCCATCAAACTGATGGTTCGGATTTGGAGGAACAAGTAGAGTTGGTTGTGTGGGTTGAACAGGTGGGATAGTTCTAAAAGGATCTGACATAGATGGGTTCATAATTAATGGGTTAACACAGCTAACCTAGGAAATAGGACCTCCTAACAGTTCTCTTAACGTTTGAGCAATGTTAGATTTGTGGCCTTGTAGTATGTCAAAAAGTTGATGAAGCTTTATTTTCTTCATAGATCCGTTACTCTGAATACATGACTTGACATTCCCCCCAGACATTTCCGAGGTTATTGATAAACTTCAGAATGTAATCAAGAGTAGTTGGACTATACCATGTGTAGTCCTGTTGTTCACAACAATTCTATACCTATTTGAAGTCGTGGCTATAGATTCACCTGGAGTTATGTTGAAGATATCAAGATCATTGACAACCAAAGACATATACTTATTCTTCATGTTCTAGGACCCTTCAAACAAGTCTTGAAGAGTTTCCCAAATCTCTTTTGCAAATTTGCACAACTTAATGTGCTCAAAGAGAGATGGAGGAACACCAAACACCATCTCAGAAAATGCAACCGGGTCTAGATGAAGCTTTTCGATGTCTAAAGCAATAAGAGGTGTAGGACGTTGTTCTTCCTAGCCCGTGAGAGTAGAAACAACATCTCTCACCATATGTCTCACTGGAACATGAGGAACTTCTTTCACAAACCTCCATATTTCTTCACCTTTTTCCTTACCAAGTAAAAATATTTTCATCCTAACTTTCCAGTGATCATACTCTTCAACAATGTAACAGCCCAATTTTCACGTCCAAAAATTTCATTTTTAAATCAATACTTTCGAAAACATTTGTGAATAAACATCGTTTGATCATATCATTTCATAAACATATTTCGTGTCTGAAAACCAAAACATAAAAACAGCCATAATGTCAGAGTACAAAATCCAAGAATAACTCATGGTGCGGAAAACAATGTGCGTGCATGATGTGCCGCTACCGCGCCAGCTCCTTCCCCTTCGATGAATAGGTACCTGAAAACAAAACTGTAAACTATAAGCACGAAGCTTAGTGAGTTCCCCCCATCGTACCACATACCATACAATCACATAACATACAAATACTGTCAGGCATATCCGGGTGCCTGACCTACCCCTTCGGTCCTTTCGACCGGATACTGCCTAGCATATCTGGGTTCTGGCCTCCCATTCGGTCCTTTTGACTGGATACTGCCTAGCATATCTAGGTGCTGGCCTCCCCTTCGATCCTTTCGACTGGATACTGCCTATCATATCTGGGTGTTGGCCTCCCTTCGTGCCTTTCGACCGGTGATCTCGGGGACTATCTCCCCTTTAGCTACTAGCATATAACATATCATACTAGCACGAAACATATCCGATAATAGCAAACCTAGATGATATCACAAAGACCATCATCTACATACGTCTCCTACTGGTGGGCCGGCATTATGGCCTTAGACCCACCGCTACTGGAAGGCAACTCACCTCGTAGTAGCTGCTGATTTGTGCGGCAAATCCTCTGACTGCTACTGCTGCTGCTCCGGAAATCCTCCGGCTATAATTCCCACAAAACATTTAGTCATACACTGCCAACTTCTCTTAGGGTAAAATGACCATTTTACCCCTAACCAAGTCAAATTCAAAGCAAAAGTCAACTTCCAGTTGACCTGACTCGCCGAGTTGGTTCGCCAACTTGCCGAGTCCCTATCCTTCTATTTGTACATATACCTGTCTCTACTCGTCGAGTTAGGAGATGACTCGACGAGTTTTCCTTCTAATTGAATGTCGACTAAATCTTCATCCGACTCGCCGAGTTGTATGAATAACTCGTCGAGTTCATCTTCAATCTTAAGAAGATTGCCTTGGACTCGCCGAGTTTGCTAATGCACTCGCTGAGTCCCATGAATTCCAGAACCATGGCTTAGTCCAGAATGTTGGGTCACTACCTGGGACCTCCCTGAAACCTTTCCACACTCAACTGGGTCCTTGACCCAGGACAAAAAAGGGAGTTAAGCCTCCGACTCGCCGAGTCCCAATAACGACTCGCCGAGTCGTATATGTCCAAGTCTCATTTTCTCGATTTCTGGTGTACAACACTTGTCCAAAAGGTAGATATAGGCTCCTAGGATCGTTCTAGCACGTAAAGTTACGAACTTTACGTGCATGCATGGGACTTTTGAGCCTAAAAGGCCTTAAAATGACTCCTATAATGCATGGGGCCTTTTTTGAGTGCAAAAGCCACTCCTTTCTGCCTTGTAACCCCTCCAAGGACCTAGATCTGAAACTTCAACCCCAAACCATGCTTGCAATCATGGTTGGTGACCAAAATGGCTTAGAAAAGCCCTAAAACTTCACAAAATGGGATCTATCAAATGGAAGAGCAAGGTACAGACTTTTTACCTTCAATGAGCTGAAAATGGTGCAAAAACTCGGATCCCTTTTGCCTCCTCTTGTTCCTTCAAGCTTTCCCTTCCCTCCTTGGATCACAAAAGCACCAAAGTCACTCCAAATGCCTTAGATTGCTTCAATAACGGATAGGATTTGCTATGGGGGGTTTTCTAGGAGCAAATGGGACGAAGGAGGCCGATTTAAAGTGTTTAAATAGGGAGCCAACCCTCGGATTAGGGTTTTTGTCCAGATAGGGTCTACTCGCCGAGTCCGGGACCCGACTCGTCGAGTCCATCGGTTAAGTCCCGCGTCCCTTCTCGCTTCTACTCGGCGAGTTGGTCCTTCAACTCGCTGAATCCAAGGCCAAAAATGCAAAATATTTAAAGAATTAATAAAAAGAATACGTACCAAGGACCAGGTGCTACAAATCTCCCCCACTTATTTTAGACTTCGTCCTCGAATGTTTGCTACTCGTTCCTGAAACAGCTCGGGGTAATGCTCCATCATCTCTTCTACCGGATCCCAAGTCCACTCCGAGCCCTTTCGGTGCTGCCATTGCACCTTCACGAGTTCCACTCTTTTGTTCCTTAGATCCTTCGACTTCCGGTCAAGGATCGCTACAGGCCGCTCGATGTAATTCAGGCTGTCATCAACCTGAATGTCCTCCAAGGGTACCACTGCTGAGTCGTCCACCAGGCACTTTCATAGCTGGGAGACGTGGAAAGTGTTGTGGATCTGACTGAGTTCAGATGCCATATCTAGCCAGTACGCCACCTTGCCCACCCGGGCTACAACCCTGAACAGTCCAATGTACCTTGGGCCCAACTTGCCCCGCTTCCTAAATGGAATGACGCCTTTCCAAGGCGAAACTCTCAGGAGAACCATATCCCCGACCTGGAAATCCAGGTCTGATCGACGCTTATCTGCATAACTTTTCTGCCGACTCTGAACAGTCTGAAGTCGACTCCGGACCTGATGAATCTTCTTTGTCATCTTGAGCACTACTTCGGTGCTCCCCATTACTATCTGGCCAACCTCGCCCCAACATATCGGGGTCTTGCAATTTCTCCTGTATAACATCTCGAAAGGAGGACGGTCAATACTCACATGATAGCTATTATTATATGAGAACTCCGCCAACGGGAGGTAGGTATTGCAGCTACCTCCGAAATCTAAAACACATGCCCGTAGCATATCTTCTAATGTTTGGATGGTCCACTCACTCTGACCATCCATCTGCGGGAGAAAGGCGGTGCTAAAATGCAGACGAGTACCCAGCTCATCAGGAAACTTCCTCCAAAACCTGGAAGTGAACCGCACATCCCTGTTTGAAATCACCGATACTGGCACCCCGTGGCACGCCACTACCTCCCGAATATAGATATCGGCCAACCTTTTTGCCGAAATACCTTCCTGAATCAGGATAAATGGGCGCTCTAGGTCAATCGATCGACGATGACCCAAATCGAATTCACTCCGCGCGCGGTCCTGGGAAGTTTTGTGATAAAATCCATCGTAATGTCTTCTCATTTCCACAACGGAGTATCCAACAGCTGCATCTTGCTGTGTGGCCTTTGGTGCTCGGCCTTGACCTTCCTGCAGGTCAAGCCCCGCTCCACGTACCTGATGGGTTTTGGTCATAAGAACATCCTATGTGCTCATACAAACTCTAATGCTTGGATCTAGCTTTCTCTATTGTACATGCAAGTTATCCAAGACTATAAACCCTAATTCTAGCATACAAGTAATCATATTAACATAAGAATGGGTTTAAGATATTACCTTGATTGTTATGTAGCAATAACAATCCAATTCCTCCTTGTATTGACTTTAGAAAGCTTAGAGTCACAAATGTCACTCCTCTAATGGTTCACAAACACCAAGAGCAAGAGGATGAAGAAGAGAGAGGAAGGAGGCTGCCCTAAAATGTGTGAAACCCTAGAAGAAGTCTTAGCCACGTTTTTGGGTCATAAGCGGTCTATATATAGTGAGGCTATTAGGGTTATCTAACAAGGAAACCCTAATTTGGATGCTTAAGCCCTAAGCAACCCATGGATCCCTTTCCTTAAGGCCTTGGACGATTTCCCCATGGGCTTCCCCATAGAATTCGTCCACTCCTTAATATAAGGCAATCCATGGCCCAAATTGCAATTATCTTATAATTACAATTCCAGTCCCTTATGTTTAATTAATCTCTTTTAGTCACAAAACTAATTACCAATTAATTATTGACTAATATTAATTAAACAATATGATTTCTCCTTTAATATATTATTCCCATAATATATTAATAAATCATATTTAATCCTTTCTCTCCATAATTCATCCTATCAAGTTGCTTTGGTGAAGGCAACCCAAAAGGACCATGCACCATCGGGTCAAGTACATACCAAAATAGTTATGGACTTAGACACTAATCCAACAGTCTCCCACTTAGATAAATCTAATAACTATTATGTGTATGACTTCAGATCCTGATCTGCAATTGTAGGTTTCCAAAGTCGTTGTCAACTCTGATCCTATCAGATACATGTGTCCTTAGATAAGGGATCATATATT
The DNA here is from genome assembly GCF_051521515.1 of Lactuca serriola. NCBI lineage: Eukaryota > Viridiplantae > Streptophyta > Magnoliopsida > Asterales > Asteraceae > Lactuca > Lactuca serriola. The sequence goes on from NC_136411.1 coordinate 376,874,411, forward strand.
CCTCCATTCTAGATATCGTATAAGACATGATTTCAAATCATTCTCTTTGTACTTTTTCTCGACTTAAGATTTATGACGACTGACTATTTGAACAAATCAAATTAGCCCTAGCCTGACCGAGCATTTACGTTTTTCATCACTAAATCATCGATTGGCCCAAAGATATCGATTTTATCCTACTTTGGATAAAAGGAACGGATAAACTTTGATTCAATGCTCGCTTGCACTCACTCACCGAATCACATACAACAATATGTTTTATAACACCAAGTTACTGGTGCGTTTACATATTATCGATGTGCAACCGATTTACAAGATACAACTCACACATCTCGGTTTCAAGAATATAAGATGTTATCGTCTCACCAATCACTCGTGATACAATTCACGGAGTGATCCAAGTGAGCGTGGGTGTAATCCAATGCTCAAATCATATTCATAAGCACTCATGAATATTGCAGCAAACATTTGCTTATGTCTAATACACTTTAGACAATCCACACACCAATTCACGAAAGTCTTCTTTCATATCTACTTCCAACATATGAACGATTGTGGCCCGTTTGAATAATTTGACTGTTCTCAACCAATTAAATTATTCAGGAAGTCAAAACATGCAAAGTGAAACACAAGAATAATACTAATCCCATATGGCCTCAAACCTTTGAGTATAAATAAAACTCCTTTTATTTAGCACCATATCGATTACTCATTATTTGTCGTTTCAGGTAATCAACTTCTTACTTGAATTATTACACTTGTCCCATGCTCTTAGCATGCACACTATGTTTACCTATGGTTCTTACTTTGTGAAATAGATCAAATTGAACACACTTCCAATCAATCTCATTTCACAACTCCAAATCCTTTTTCATAAGTGAAAGAATATCAAATTCTTGCTACTTATAGAATATGCTAGATTCTAACATTCTATGCAACGATCCTTTCGTAATTTCACTGCACCAAAGTCACAAAGACTATTGTCAATGATATTACAAGGTCTTCTATCGGAGATTGTTACAAGACAATTCCTTAGATATGATGTCTCTCACTCAAAGTACATTCCTTTGAACATCCTCTTGCATAAAAGTTTCTAATCTAGACATAGATTTTTTTTCAATATTCAATTCCCAATATGGACACGTTTCCATATTTCCATATGACAACTCATTCTTAATAGAATCTTATCTATTCGTAATAATGTCGATATGGTCCATCCAATACTATACTTCCAACTACTCACAAGCGACCAATCCTCGGCGAACTTTGGATTGTCCTTTGATAGTTGTTTAATTATTTTAGTCAAAACCGATTCTAGTCCTTTTTCCCTCTAAATGCGCTAAACATTTGGAAAATTTTAGAATGGTCAAATATTATAGCATTTGCAATCAATTCTATACCCGAAGCGTATGGGACACGATGCATAATGTCTTACATGAAGATTCGATACTTTATGAATCTTCTGCCATAATATTTTATGTGCTACGTTTTCAAAATTCGAGTTATGAAGAGGAATGCCATAATCATAATCGAAATTTTAAGAACACACTACATTCCTTTGACTAAATTTATTAACATTCCACAAGCTAAGCCTTTAGATTTGAAATGAAGCATAATATTCTCTCCCTTACGACTTTGCAAAGAATGACTCTTGTTTTCTATAATTAATATTGCCAACTTGCAATACTTTCCATAATAATCATACAATCATAACTTTTATGCTCCCACTATCATGATGATTATTATAAACATAACACTTATGCTCCCACTAGCTTTGACATGTCTTTAGAAACATCTTAACTTTCAGACAAACAATACTTATTGAATTTCTTAAGTTCATGTTTCTAATACTTAGTGCTTTGATAATCTTTTATCAAGGCTTCTTGAACTTATACACCTTTGCCTTAGATAGTTTATTTGTGCGTCTAAACAATTAAGACTAATTGCCAAACCTCACAACTCAAATTATGGAAAGGGATACCGTAACCGTAATCGAATTCGAGAATGCAATTTTACAATCACTATCTTCTTAAAATCTTTCTTAGTGAAAGCATTTCCTCACAATCATTTTCATGAAGGAGGAAATCTTATGACACTTAGATTTAAATAGAGTATGTGTTCCTATCCATGTAAATTTGTCAAAACCAAAATTTACGACAAATTCAAACTCATATGGATCGAACTTCCTTAATCTTGATTTCTTGTCTTATGGTAGTACAACTGCCCACCATGTCTTCCAAGTAGTTAAGTAGCTCACCTTTTCCTATCAAGGTACCTGCCTTTTATGCATTCAAATGAGAACTCAGAGGACTCACATGCATAATTAACTCGATTGGATTGGCATATAAACAAAATAGTGTCAACACCATAGGTTGTAAACCTCAACTCGTGTGCTAGTGATGATCGATAAGGTTTATTTGATTTGTTCTTGAAACCTTTCAAGACCATTAAGACTCCCACTGACTCCTTGACATATAAGATTCTCTTGTCAATAAACATTTCTTGACAGACAAATATTCAAGAGTTAGTGTAGTTTTTATCAAAACACTTCATAAATTGGTCCTAGTTGGTCTTTGTCTTATCCAAGAATCACAACTTTCCACATTTGATGAATGTTATAAACCTTCTTAATACTTATCACTCATTGTCACAATCTTAACTTTAAGACTTGTTATTGGAACGAAGTATGATTGATTTCTTGATTTAACCATTTCTTCAATTCTTGATTTCTCTTCTTATACATATAATTTGTACTAAGACTCACTTAGAGGATTAATTGAGATATGGTTCATTAAGACCTATCATAAAGCATAAAAGGTACTCTCCCTTCTTCTTAGAATGAAGAAACTTTTATCTTTCTGCCTACTTGATTCTTCTTATTCATTTTGCTATTGATTTAAACCTTTTAATCAATTCCGAATCACACTTAATCTTATAAGTATAATCATATTTACTAAGCCTTTAGTAAATCATGACGAATATCATTGTTACTCTTATGGTGGACTTGATCAACACACAACTTTGTGTGCTCGATCTCCTAGTCCTTCACTTGACACTTTGTCAATAAATTAGTCTAATTTCCAAATATGAAATTTCTCATTCATCGTGCAACCAAGTTGCATGATTCCAAGTTTCTGTCCAATTGAAACTTGGGTGATGAGAAACTTTCCTTATTCGGTAAATTCTTCGACATTTCCACAAATAACATAATAAGAACCAAATCCATTATTAACAATCCATTATTGTTAATAATAGAAACATTCAAACATCAATTTTTCATATACGCCATTGCAAGGATAAATAATGTAACACCCCCTCTAGCACGTATCACAATATTGTTCGCTTTGGGCCACTCGGCACGAGGACTTCCTAGGGGGTCACCCATCCTTGTACTACTCCCGCCCGAGCACGCTTAACTGCAGAGTTCTTATGGGATCTGCTACCCTCACGGATTTAAAACGCGTTGTGATAGGGAAGGTATCCACACCCCTTATAAGGAATGTTTAGTTCTCCTTCCCAGCCGATGTGGGATTAGATCTAACCCACTTTCACCCCCTATTATAGGGTTCGACGTCCTCGTCGAACACATCGACCCGTCCCTGGCTCTGATACCATTTGTAACATCCCCCTTTGGCACGTATCACAATATTGTCCGCTTTGGGCCACTCGGCACGAGGACTTCCCAGGGGGTCACCCATCCTGGTACTACTCCCGCTCGAGCACGCTTAACTGCAGAGTTCTTATGGGATCTGACGGGGACGTCGAACCCTATAATGCGGGGTGAAAGTGGGTTAGATCTGATCCCACATCGGCTTGGAAGGAGAACTAAACACTCCTTATAAGGGGTGTGGATACCTTACTTGTAACAACGTGTTTTAAAGCCGTGAGGGCAGCAGATCCCATAAGAACTCTGCAGTTAAGCGTGCTCGGGCGAGAGTGGTACCAGGATGGGTGACCCCCTGGGAAGTCCTCGTGCCAAGTGGCCCAAAACGGACAATATTGTGATACGTGCCAGAGGGGGATGTTACAAATAATATAAAATCAAAATTTATTTTATTGCGGAAAAAATTTGTCCTTACAATGCAATTCATTGAAAAACTATGCTAATACATCTTTCTTAGCAATCTAATTTTAACTCTAAGTAGTAGCTCAAGAATCTAATCTTCGAGAAATGCGATCGAAATCCATTCCTTCACGGTTAGATTCTGCTCACTTCTTCCCTTAAGCTTCCTTTCTTTTTTTTCGATCCTACAAAACATCAATTGTAATCTTATCACATTATGTATTAAGAATCTAGAATAGAAGCTTAAAAGAGTTAGTTAATGGATTTTACCTATATTAGAGCCATACGTTTCGACTCTCCCATCTCTTAGATCTCTTAGGTAAATGGGGCAGCTTCGTCTCCAATGCCCTTTCTCTTGGCAATAAAAGCAAATTGACTCTTTTGGAACATGACATGGAACTACTTCAGACATTGCCATTCTCTTATGATCAAACTTTTCGATCATAGAATGTCTTTCGTTTCCATTGTCTATATCCATAGAGATCTTGAAGGCAGATTCACCAATCAACTTTGCTTTTCTATTACACCAAACCATTGCTGATTCAGCAGCAATAAGCATACAGGTGAGATCTACAAGGGTCACGTCGCGGTTCATCATATAATACTCTCTTACGAACTCACTATATGAGTTAGGAAGTGACTGAAGAACCCAATCAATAGCCATTTCCTTACAGACAACGGATCCCAACATTCTTAACCTACCAATGTGTGACTTCATCCCTAGGATGTGTGCACACACCGGCTTTCCTTCTTTTGTTTACTTGCCAAAAGGGCTTGAGTGATCTTGAACTTTTCAAGCCTTTGAACTTGTGGGTTAGGGAGAATTATTGGAGGAGGTGGAGGAAGTTAAGCATGATTTCTTGTTCCTCGATCGAATCGTGGAATATCATCTTCATGTGGAAAGCTTGTTCCACGGGATTTGGGAAGACCATAGTTGTCAAACTTTGACATCTACAAAACGGGAGAAAACTAATTCAAGTTAGTTGATTGATTGAGTCCTTAGTAAATCACCCAAATGAGATACTAAGGCTAAGACCCAACACAATATGCTACAACTCGGGAGAGGGATGCCGTAACCCAAATTGCAGAACATTTGAAGGTAAGTGAATGACGATTCACTAATTTCCACCATGAAAAACGAAAAAGAAATTTATGTTTTAAATCTATGAAAACTCCTAGATCCTATGAGATTCATTGAATCATTTCAATGGCATGTTTAAATCTCGATATGCCCCTCTTCTTTGTGACTGGGATGCCGAGGATTACAAAGCGGGTGTGAATAACCATGCCAACTACATGGCGCCCCCACATGTTACAGTCACCTATTCGATGTGCCGCTAAACCACACACGCTCCACCGAACTATGAAAAACATTGAGTCACCCTTTGCTACCTTTGCTTAGAACCATTTAGTGTGCCGGTAAACCACATACGCTCCACTAACGTCTTCACAAGGGCACAAAGTGTAATTTCATGGAATTGCATCATTTCTCTTTGCCTAAGTAACTAAGATTGGGAATTTGAAAAACATTTAGTTACTTTAGTAATTCATTATACTTATAATGGAAGGTTTCGTCCTATCCTACCTGTTCGGCTAACGACCCTCCACTAGTCAAGAGTGTGGTGGGTAAGAGTGGATACCCATTCAATCGCCATTTTATAGTCAATTTCCTTAAACACCCCTTATAGACCAGCTTCGTGAATGAGGCCTACTAACGGTAAGACTGACTTTTACTCATACATATATAATGTTAGACTTTTAATGTTATATATATAGTATAGGGTGTATTTTACACTTTTAAAATATTAGGTGGTCAAATTTAACAATTATACTTTTAATTCAATTAAATTTTAAACCAAAAACTTTATGGATTTATTAAACCTCTTTTAATTATACACCTTAATTAATTAATAAAACCATAAGGGTGTGATTTTAACTTTTTCAAAACAATACTAGGGTTTTAGAATTTAATATTCCTAATTAAACTTTTAATCAACTTTTAAATTCCAAAACTTGAGGGCAGTTTTGAAACCTTTTCAAAACATGAGGGTTTCAACTATTTAAATTTCAAAACAACAAAACTTTTGGGTTCAAATTTAGACTATAAAACTTAAGGGGGGAAAATATGAAACATTTCATAACACAAGGTTCAAATAACAAATAACCTAAATTAACATTTAATCACATAATTATCCATATTTGATTTATTTAATGATTTCTTGCAAAACAATTTACCAATTTAATTAAAATACTTAGTCAATTATCACATAAGGAAACAAATATTTTATTAATTGATAAATATCTTCAATTAGATCAAGAATATAGTCATATATATCATAAAATCGGATTTATATTGATCTAATATGATAAAGGCAAGTATTTCAAAGATAAACAACAAGAAATCCCGAAAATAGCTCCATCTGACGCTCGAACTCGCCGAGTACCACACTGTACTCGCCGAGTTGAGGCCTACTCGCCGAGAACACTGTGGTACTCGTCGAGTTCATCAGCCAGGGAGCCCAAAAATCGATTTTGCAACTTGAATAAACACACAAGGAATCAATACAATAGAAACCAATCAAGGCTCTGATACCACTGATGGGTTTTGGTCATAAGAACATCTTATGTGCTCATACAAACCCTAATGCTTGGATCTAGGGTTCTCTATTGTACATGCAACTTATCCAAGACTATAAACCCTAATTCTAGCATACAAGTAATCATATTAACATAAGAATGGGTTTAAGATATTACCTTGATTCTTATGTAGCAATAACAATCCAAATCCTCCTTGTATTGACTTTAGAAAGCTTAGAGTCACAAATGTCACTCCTCTAATGGTTCACAAACACCAAGAGAAAGAGGATGAAGAAGAGAGAGGAAGGAGGCTGCCCTAAAAGGTGTGAAACCCTAGAAGAAGTCTTAGCCACGTTTTTGGGTCATAAGGGGTCTATATATAGTGATGCTATTAGGGTTATCTAACAAGGAAACCCTAATTTGGATGCTTAAGCCCTAAGCAACCCATGGATCCCTTTCCTTAAGGCCTTGGACGATTTCCCCATGGGCTTCCCCATAGAATTCGTCCACTCCTTAATATAAGGCAATCCATGGCCCAAATTGCAATTATCTTATAATTACAATTCCAGTCCCTTATGTTTAATTAATCTCTTTTAGTCACAAAACTAATTACCAATTAATTATTGACTAATATTAATTAAACAATATGATTTCTCCTTTAATATATTATTCCCATAATATATTAATAAATCATATTTAATCCTTTCTCTCCATAATTCATCCTATCAAGTTGCTTTGGTGAAGGCAACCCAAAAGGACCATGCACCATTGGGTCAAGTACATACCAAAATAGTTATGGACTTAGACACTAATCCAACAGTACCATGCTACATCCCGTTTCATGCAGGGTCACCAATAGTCCAGACGAAGATCCATATACATCTTTGTTGCCACGGGATGAACGGAGAATCGAGATTTGTGTGCCTCCTCCATCAGAACCTGGCGCACATCCCCGTGATACGGCACCCACACCCTGTGGTGTAGTGTCATCAGCCCTCGGCTATCATAATCGAAGGAGCAAACCTGCCCTACAATCCGCTCGCTCTTCCGATGTTCCTCTTTCATGGCCTCCTTCTGGGCCTCCCGAATCCGCTTGAACTGCGGAGTCACCACTTTCATCCTCAGACAAATATCCCTGATCGGCGCCGCCTTGCGGCTAAGCGCGTCGGCCACCACATTGGCCTTCCCCTGGTGATAAAGGATCTCACAATCATAATCCTTTACTACATCAAGCCACCGACGCTGCCTCATATTCAGATTTGGCTGGTCCATGAGATACCTCAGGCTCTTGTGGTCTATGTAAATCATACAACGAACCCCATAGAGGTAATGACGCCAAATCTTGAGGGTGAACACAATAGCCCCCCAGCTCCAAATCGTGCGTTGGGTAATTCGCCTCGTGAGGCTTCATCTGCGTCGAAGCGTAAGCAATGACCTGCTGATCAGGCCGCCAGCGAAAGACCACGGCTTTCCTCGTCAGCCTGGTCAGGGGCACGACTATCTTGGAGAAGTCCTGAATGAATCTCCGATAGTAGCCTGCCAATCCCAGAAAGCTCCGAATCTCAGATGGAGACCTCGGGACTTCCCACCTCATCACAGCGTCAACCTTGACCGGGTCCATCGATATCCCGTTCTGGTTGACAAGGTGCCCGAGAAACTACACCTCACGCAACCATAACTCACACTTAGAGAACTTAGCATACAAGATCTCCCTCCTCAAAGACTCCAGAACCTCTCGCAGATGCTCCTCGTGCTGCTATCGCGTCTTGGAGTAAACCAAGATATCATCAATAAACACTATCACAGAACGGTCTAACATCGGTCTACACACGCGATTCATGACGTCCATGAACGCGGCAGGATCATTGGTGATCCCGAAAGGCATCACCACAAACTCAGAGCGGCCATAGTGCATCTGGAACGCAGTCTTCTGTACATCCTCCTCTCTGACCCTCATCTGATGATACCCCGATCGCAGATCAATCTTGGAAAACGAAGATGCTACCTGTAGCTGGTCGAAAAGGTCATCAATCCTCAGGAGTGGGTAACGGTTCTTCACCGTTACCTTATTCAGCTCCCAATAATCTATACACATCCGATGCGACCCGTCCTTCTTCTTCACAAACAAAATCGGGGCTCCCCAGGGAGAACTACTTGGTCTAATGAATCCCTTGTCTAACAGCTCCTACAACTGTATAGACAACTCCTGCATCTCAGGAGGAGCCAACCGATATGGTGCCTTGGCTATCGGAGCCGCATCAGGGGCTAAGTCGATCCTGAACTCCACCTGTCGCTCCGGAGGTATCCTAGGAAACTCCTCGGGGAATATGTCCGTGAAATCTCGTACCACGGGCACGTCGCCCACCGTCGCCCTACCCGCCTCCCGGGTATCCATAACATAGGCGACATAACCTGCGCAACCCTGCTGGAGGTAGCGCCTAGCCCTCGCTGCCGAACATAAAGTTGGTCCTCACTGTGTCCCTTCGCCCTGAACGACCAGCTCCCCCCCCTCACTAGAGGTCCTAATCCGTACTGACTACTGCGTGCAGTCAATCACTGCCCCATTGGGGCTCAGCCAATCCATGCCAATAATAACCTTGTTCCCCCGCAAAAGGTATGGGGACCAAGTCCAGCAAGTAACGTTCCTCGAACAGCCTCAAAACACAATCCCGGTAGACCTCTGGCGCTCGTACTGACCGATCGTCTGCAATATCAACCTCTAAAGGGCAATCTAACATGCCCGAAGACTCCAAAAACTTCTTTGCTAAGCACAAGAGAGACAAATGATCAGGTAGCACCCGAATCAAACAATACCTACACTGGGATTTCATTCACATGGAACGATCCTAAATAGGGCACATACATCACATAACCAATTTCACAGCAACGAATCATAAAAGCATAAATAAGAAGTCATACCTGTCACCACATCGGGTGTAGTGCGTGCCTCCTCGGCAGTCAACTGAAATGTCCGACTCCTCACCACTGGAGGCTCTTCCTTGCCCTGCCAGCCATTTGTAATCCACAGGGTCGCTGGAGTTGGTGCCTTCACTAGCGCTACTATTGTCAACTAGGGGTAGTTGGCCTTCTTGTGTCCCCGCTGGTTGTAGTGGAAACACAACAACTCAGACGTCAAAAAGACAAGTGCCAGGGCGGTACAATCGCTGCTAAAATGCCCCGTCTTGCTGCACTTGTAGCAGCCCGACGATCCCAACCTACACGCCCCCTCATGTGCCTTGCCACATTTCCTACAACGACCTCGACTCTGTTGGCCTTTCGGCCTAGCATCTGATCCCTTGGGCTTCTTCCCCGAAGCCCCTGAACCTGTCCCTCCTCTACCTTCCTCTTCCGGATATGCTCCAGATCAATCTCCCTCTCCGTAGCCCTGGTAATCATGGAATCCAGGGTAGGGCAAGCTGAAAAACTAACATGCTCCTGGATGTCAGCTCGTAGCAGGTCATGATAGCGTGTCCTCCTCATGTCCACATCACCCGCATACTGGGGCACCAGCAACGCCCTCTACCGAAACTTGGCAGTGATCACAGCCACAGTCTCCGTGGTCTGCCTCATATCCAAGAACTCCTTGGCTAACTGCTGGAGCTCCACTGCAGGTGCAAACTCTGCTCTGAACCGGGTCACAAAGTGTGACCATGTCATAGCCTCAACAGCCGAGGCTCCCAGAGAGTCACCAACCGACTCCCACCAATCCCTAGCTCGGTCCCTCACACATCCTGCTGCAAATCGTATCTTCGACCCCTCAGGGTAGAAGCTAGTCAGCTGTGCAGACTCAATGTCTGCAATCCATCATCTGGCAGCAATGGGGTCCTTCGCCCCATGGAAATCTGGCGCACCACTGCCCCTGAAGTCCTTAAAGGACAGTGTACGAGATCCTGACTGGCCAGATGCCAAGTCACTCCTGAACGCCCTGAGGCGGTCCTCCATCATCTCAAGTATCCCTTCCTTGATCGACCCGAAAATGATGGGGTCGACTCAAGGATACCTCTGGTGATCTTGGACGTGATGAACTCGCGTAGCCTCTCATCTACTAGCTCGGAACCCGATTCCTCTCATGAACTGCCAACTGCTGGCCTTGGACGTAGTACCACCATTCCGCAATACATACAGGCAACCATTAGTGATACTGATACTTCTAAAGGGATCACCTCTACTACAAGTTCCCTGGTCTTGCCTCCGCCCTCCTTAATTCGGGTACGAATCCTCTGCTTTCAGTAGTACGGGCCCATACTATCTTCCACATCTATCCGTACCTTCCTTAAGGACTACTTTGACTCCACCAGATCCCTATTACCACTGCTGATCACTGCTATTCCCATCCTAGGCTTACCCTGGGGAACCTCTGACTCTACCCAAACTAGTCCTCAGCTGCTGAAGGCATCTTTGTAATGCAAATTAGCCATTACCTGAATACAATCACATACAACGAGGCTCGGATAATCCTTCGAGTAAGGGACTCATCCCTACAACGGTTAGGAATCAGACAAGAGCTACGCAATAGGGTCAAATCCAACACTCTGAGATTATTCAACCCTGATCACATGTGACTTTAACGTATCCACCTAACAGCTAACTCCCATCACTCCAAGCCCCTCAAACCACAAAGCAAGCAGCATTCAGACAAGAAAGGAACAATCTCAAGCGAATTTGTTCTCATAATGAGAAATTGTACTAGCATACAATACTGAGCTCATACTATCAGTCATAACCTAAACAGGCTATCCTACTACTGTCTACTCAACACTAGCATGCAATTCTCATAAGCTAAATCACATAAGGCATTATTCCTAGATCCTTAGTCCTATTCTAGCATGTTGTTCTACTGAATCGGATAAACATAATCCAACCATTGTATGGGTACTTCAGGGAATACTTACTTGAGCTCAGCCGGTCGCGCACATCACACACTTGTTCTTTCTCAAAAACTCTTCTGTCTTATTCTTTAGAGAACCATTTCTTAGAAAAACAAAAATCTTTTAATCCCTCGATTTGAGTCCAGACACCCCCGAAGGTGTGTTCGACTCCCTCAAACTAGGGCTCTGATACCAACTTGTAACATACAAATTTTCACGTCCAAAAATTTCATTTTTAAATCAATACTTTGGAAAACATTAGTGAATAAACATCGTTTGATCATATCATTTCATAAACATATTTCGTGTTTGAAAACCAAAACATAAAAACAGCCATAATGTTAGAGTACAAAATCCCAAAATAACTCATGGTGCGGAAAACAATGTGCGTGCATGGTGTGCCGCTACCGTGCCAACTCCTTCCCCTTCAATGAAGAGGTACCTGAAAACAAATGTGTAAACTATAAGCACGAAGCTTAGTGAGTTCCTGATGGGTTTTGGTCATAAGAACATCCTATGTGCTCATACAAACCCTAATGCTTGGATCTAGGTTTCTCTATTGTACATGCAAGTTATCCAAGACTATAAACCCTAATTCTATCATACAAGTAATCATATTAACATATTAATGGGTTTAAGATATTACCTTGATTGTTATGTAGCAATAAAAATCCAATTCCTCCTTGTATTGACTTTAGAAAGCTTAGAGTCACAAATGTCACTCCTCTAATGGTTCACAAACACCAAGAGCAAGAGGATGAAGAGGAGAGAGGATTGAGGCTGGCCAAAAACATCTACAAACCCTAGAGGAGTCTTAGCCACGTTTTTGGGGCATAAGGGATATATATATAGTTAGGCTATTAGGGTTATCTAACAAGGAAACCCTAATTTGGATGCTTAAGCCCTAAGCAACCCATGGATCCCTTTCCTTATGGGCCTTGGATGATCCTATCAGATACGCGTGTCCTTTAGATAAGGGATCATATATTCCTCCATTCTAGATATCGTATGATACATGATTTCTAATCATTCTCTTTGTAGTATTTCTCGACTTCCGATTTATAAAGACTGACTAATTAAACAAATCAAATTAGCCCTAGCCCGGTCGAGCATTTACGTTTGTCATCACTAAATCATCGAGGGGCCCAAAGATATCGCTTTTATCCTACTTTGGATAAAAGGAACGGATAAACTTAGATACAATGCTTGCTTGCACTCACTCACCGAATTACACACAACAATATGTTTTATGACACCAAGTTACTAGTGCGTTTACATATTATCAATGTGCAACCGATTTACAAGATACAACTCACACATCTCGGTTTCAAGAATATAAGATGTTATCGTCTCACCAATCACTCGTGATACAATTCATGGAGTGATCCAAGTGAGCGTGGGTTTAATCCAATGCTCAAATTCATATTCATAAGCACTCATGAACGTTGCAGCAAACATTTACTTATATCTAATACTCTTTTAGATATTCCACACACCAATTCATGACAGTCTTCATTCATACCTACTTCCAACATATGAACGACTGTGGCCTGTTCGAATAATTTGACTGTTCTTAACAAATTAAATTATTCAGGAAGTCAAAACATGCAAAGTGAAACACAAGAATAATACTAATCCCATATGGCCTCAACCCTTTGAGCATAAATAAAACACCTTTTATTTATCACCATATCTATTACTCATTATTTGTTGTTTCGGGTAATCAACTTCTTACTTGAATTATTACACTTGTCCTATGCTCATAGCATGCACACAATGTTTACCTATGGTTCTTACTTTGTGAAATAGATCAAATTGAACACATTTCCAATCTTTCTCATTTCACAACTCCAAATCCTTTTTCATAAGTGTAAGAAGATCAAATTCTTTCCACTTATAGAATATGTTAGATTCTAACATTTTATGCAATGATCCTTTTGTAATGTCACTGCACCAAGGTCACAAAGACTATTGCCAATGATGTTACAAAAGTCCTCTATTGGAGATTGTTACAATACAATTCCTTAGATATGATGTCTCTCACTCAAAGTACATTCCTTTGAACATCCTTTTGCATAAAAGTTTCTAATCTAGTCATAGATTTTCAATATTCAATTCCCAATATGGACATGTTTCCATATTTTCCATATGACAACTCATTCTTAATAGCATCTTATCTATTCATAATAATGTCGATATGGTCCATCCAATATGGAAACATTTCCATAATTTCCATATGACAACTCATTCTTAATAGAATCTTTTCTATTCATAATAAGTCGATATGGTCCATTCAATACCATGCTTCCAACTACTCACAAGCAACCAATCCTCGTCGAACTTTGGATTGTTCTTTGATAGTTGTTTAATTATTTTAGTCAAAACCGATTCTAGTCCCTTTTCCTTCTAAATGCGCTAGACATTTGGAAAATTTTAGAATGGTCAAACATTAAAGCATTTGCAATCGATCCTATACCCGAAGCGTATGGGACACGACGCATAATGTTTTATTTGCTATGTTCTCAAAATTCGAATTGTGAAGAGGAATGTCGTAATCATAATCGAAATTTTAAGAGCACACTATGTACCCTTGACTAAATTTATTAACATTTCTCAACCTAATCCTATAGATTTGAAATGAAGCATAATATTCTCTCCCTTAATTATAGCAAAACAACTTTACAACACTTACGACTTTGCAAGGTATAACTCTTGTTTTCTATAATTAATATTGCCCACTTGCAATAAATGCCTTAATAATCATACAATCATAACATTTATGCTCCCACTATCATGATGATTATTATAAAACATAACACTTATGCTCCACTAGCTTTGACATGTATTCAGAAACAACTTAACTTTTAGAAAAAACAACGCTTATTGAATTTCTTAAGTTCATGTTTCTAATACTTAGTGCTTTGATAATCTTTTATCAAGGCTTCTTGAATTTATACACCTTTGCGTTAGATAGTTCATATGTGTGTGTAAACAATTGCCAAACCTCACAATTCAAATTATGGAAAGGGATACCGTAACCATAATCGAATTCGAGAATGCAATTTTACAATCACTATATTCTTAAAATCTTTCTTAGTGAAAGCATTTCCTCACAATCATTTTCATGAACGTGGAAATCTTATGACACTTAGATTTAAACGGTGTATTTGTTCCTATCCATGTGAATTTGTCAAAACAAAGTTTATGACAAATTCAAACTCATATGGATCGAACTTTCTTGATCTCGATTTCTTGCCTTTATGGTAGCACAACTGCCCACCATGTCTTCCAATACTGAGCTCATACTATCAGTCATAACCTAAACAGGCTATCCTACTACTGTCTACTCAACACTAGCATGCAATTCTCATAAGCTAAATCACATAAGGCATTATTCCTAGATCCTTAGTCCTATTCTAGCATGTTGTTCTACTGAATCGGATAAACATAATCCAACCATTGTATGGGTACTTCAGGGAATACTTACTTGAGCTCAGCCGGTCGCGCACATCACACACTTGTTCTTTCTCAAAAACTCTTCTGTCTTATTCTTTAGAGAACCATTTCTTAGAAAAACAAAAATCTTTTAATCCCTCGATTTGAGTCCAGACACCCCCGAAGGTGTGTTCGACTCCCTCAAACCAGGGCTCTGATACCAACTTGTAACATACAAATTTTCACGTCCAAAAATTTCATTTTTAAATCAATACTTTGGAAAACATTAGTGAATAAACATCGTTTGATCATATCATTTCATAAACATATTTCGTGTTTGAAAACCAAAACATAAAAACAGCCATAATGTTAGAGTACAAAATCCCAAAATAACTCATGGTGCGGAAAACAATGTGCGTGCATGGTGTGCCGCTACCGTGCCAACTCCTTCCCCTTCAATGAAGAGGTACCTGAAAACAAATGTGTAAACTATAAGCACGAAGCTTAGTGAGTTCCTGATGGGTTTTGGTCATAAGAACATCCTATGTGCTCATACAAACCCTAATGCTTGGATCTAGGTTTCTCTATTGTACATGCAAGTTATCCAAGACTATAAACCCTAATTCTATCATACAAGTAATCATATTAACATATTAATGGGTTTAAGATATTACCTTGATTGTTATGTAGCAATAAAAATCCAATTCCTCCTTGTATTGACTTTAGAAAGCTTAGAGTCACAAATGTCACTCCTCTAATGGTTCACAAACACCAAGAGCAAGAGGATGAAGAGGAGAGAGGATTGAGGCTGGCCAAAAACATCTACAAACCCTAGAGGAGTCTTAGCCACGTTTTTGGGGCATAAGGGATATATATATAGTTAGGCTATTAGGGTTATCTAACAAGGAAACCCTAATTTGGATGCTTAAGCCCTAAGCAACCCATGGATCCCTTTCCTTAAGGCCTTGGATGATTTCTTATGGGCTTCCCCATAGAATTCGTCCACTCCTTAATATAAGGCAATCCATAGCCCAAATTTCAATTATCTTATAATTACAATTCCAATCCCTTAAGTTTAATTAATCTCTTTTAGTCACAAAACTAATTACAAATTAATTATTGACTAATATTAATAAAACAATATGATTTCTTCTTTAATATATTATTCTCATAATATATTAATAAATCATATTTAATCCTTTCTCTCCATAATTCATCCTATCAAGTTGCTTTGGTGAAGGCAACCCAAAAGGACCATGCACCATCGGGTCAAGTACATACCAAAATAGTTATGGACTTAGACAGTAATCCAACAGTCTCCCACTTGGATAAGTCTAATAACTATTATGCGTATGACTTCAGATCCTGATCTGCAATCGTAGCTTTCCAAAGCCGCTGTCAACTCTGATCCTATCAGATACGCGTGTCCTTTAGATAAGGGATCATATATTCCTCCATTCTAGATATCGTATGATACATGATTTCTAATCATTCTCTTTGTAGTATTTCTCGACTTCCGATTTATAAAGACTGACTAATTAAACAAATCAAATTAGCCCTAGCCCGGTCGAGCATTTACGTTTGTCATCACTAAATCATCGAGGGGCCCAAAGATATCGCTTTTATCCTACTTTGGATAAAAGGAACGGATAAACTTAGATACAATGCTTGCTTGCACTCACTCACCGAATTACACACAACAATATGTTTTATGACACCAAGTTACTAGTGCGTTTACATATTATCAATGTGCAACCGATTTACAAGATACAACTCACACATCTCGGTTTCAAGAATATAAGATGTTATCGTCTCACCAATCACTCGTGATACAATTCATGGAGTGATCCAAGTGAGCGTGGGTTTAATCCAATGCTCAAATTCATATTCATAAGCACTCATGAACGTTGCAGCAAACATTTACTTATATCTAATACTCTTTTAGATATTCCACACACCAATTCATGACAGTCTTCATTCATACCTACTTCCAACATATGAACGACTGTGGCCTGTTCGAATAATTTGACTGTTCTTAACAAATTAAATTATTCAGGAAGTCAAAACATGCAAAGTGAAACACAAGAATAATACTAATCCCATATGGCCTCAACCCTTTGAGTATAAATAAAACACCTTTTATTTATCACCATATCTATTACTCATTATTTGTTGTTTCAGGTAATCAACTTCTTACTTGAATTATTACACTTGTCCTATGCTCTTAGCATGCACACAATGTTTACCTATGGTTCTTACTTTGTGAAATAGATCAAATTGAACACATTTCCAATCTTTCTCATTTCACAACTCCAAATCCTTTTTCATAAGTGTAAGAAGATCAAATTCTTTCCACTTATAGAATATGTTAGATTCTAACATTTTATGCAATGATCCTTTTGTAATGTCACTGCACCAAGGTCACAAAGACTATTGCCAATGATGTTACAAAAGTCCTCTATTGGAGATTGTTACAATACAATTCCTTAGATATGATGTCTCTCACTCAAAGTACATTCCTTTGAACATCCTTTTGCATAAAAGTTTCTAATCTAGTCATAGATTTTCAATATTCAATTCCCAATATGGACATGTTTCCATATTTTCCATATGACAACTCATTCTTAATAGCATCTTATCTATTCATAATAATGTCGATATGGTCCATCCAATATGGAAACATTTCCATAATTTCCATATGACAACTCATTCTTAATAGAATCTTTTCTATTCATAATAAGTCGATATGGTCCATTCAATACCATGCTTCCAACTACTCACAAGCAACCAATCCTCGTCGAACTTTGGATTGTTCTTTGATAGTTGTTTAATTATTTTAGTCAAAACCGATTCTAGTCCCT
Organism: Lactuca serriola; assembly: GCF_051521515.1. NCBI lineage: Eukaryota > Viridiplantae > Streptophyta > Magnoliopsida > Asterales > Asteraceae > Lactuca > Lactuca serriola. The sequence goes on from NC_136411.1 coordinate 376,892,215, forward strand.
TTTCCTTCTAAATGCGCTAGACATTTGGAAAATTTTAGAATGGTCAAACATTAAAGCATTTGCAATTGATCCTATACCCGAAGCGTATGGGACACGACGCATAATGTTTTATTTGCTATGTTCTCAAAATTCGAATTGTGAAGAGGAATGTCGTAATCATAATCGAAATTTTAAGAGCACACTATGTACCCTTGACTAAATTTATTAACATTTCTCAACCTAATCCTATAGATTTGAAATGAAGCATAATATTCTCTCCCTTAATTATAGCAAAACAACTTTACAACACTTACGACTTTGCAAGGTATAACTCTTGTTTTCTATAATTAATATTGCCCACTTGCAATAAATGCCTTAATAATCATACAATCATAACATTTATGCTCCCACTATCATGATGATTATTATAAAACATAACACTTATGCTCCACTAGCTTTGACATGTATTCAGAAACAACTTAACTTTTAGAAAAAACAACGCTTATTGAATTTCTTAAGTTCATGTTTCTAATACTTAGTGCTTTGATAATCTTTTATCAAGGCTTCTTGAATTTATACACCTTTGCGTTAGATAGTTCATATGTGTGTGTAAACAATTGCCAAACCTCACAATTCAAATTATGGAAAGGGATACCGTAACCATAATCGAATTCGAGAATGCAATTTTACAATCACTATATTCTTAAAATCTTTCTTAGTGAAAGCATTTCCTCACAATCATTTTCATGAACGTGGAAATCTTATGACACTTAGATTTAAACGGTGTATTTGTTCCTATCCATGTGAATTTGTCAAAACAAAGTTTATGACAAATTCAAACTCATATGGATCGAACTTTCTTGATCTCGATTTCTTGCCTTTATGGTAGCACAACTGCCCACCATGTCTTCCAATACTGAGCTCATACTATCAGTCATAACCTAAACAGGCTATCCTACTACTGTCTACTCAACACTAGCATGCAATTCTCATAAGCTAAATCACATAAGGCATTATTCCTAGATCCTTAGTCCTATTCTAGCATGTTGTTCTACTGAATCGGATAAATATAATCCAACCATTGTATGGGTACTTCAGGGAATACTTACTTGAGCTCAGCCGGTCGCGCACATCACACACTTGTTCTTTCTCAAAAACTCTTCTGTCTTATTCTTTAGAGAACCATTTCTTAGAAAAACAAAAATCTTTTAATCCCTCGATTTGAGTCCAGACACCCCCGAAGGTGTGTTCGACTCCCTCAAACCAGGGCTCTGATACCAACTTGTAACATACAAATTTTCACGTCCAAAAATTTCATTTTTAAATCAATACTTTGGAAAACATTAGTGAATAAACATCGTTTGATCATATCATTTCATAAACATATTTCGTGTTTGAAAACCAAAACATAAAAACAGCCATAATGTTAGAGTACAAAATCCCAAAATAACTCATGGTGCGGAAAACAATGTGCGTGCATGGTGTGCCGCTACCGCGCCAACTCCTTCCCCTTCAATGAAGAGGTACCTGAAAACAAATGTGTAAACTATAAGCACGAAGCTTAGTGAGTTCCTGATGGGTTTTGGTCATAAGAACATCCTATGTGCTCATACAAACCCTAATGCTTGGATCTAGGTTTCTCTATTGTACATGCAAGTTATCCAAGACTATAAACCCTAATTCTATCATACAAGTAATCATATTAACATATTAATGGGTTTAAGATATTACCTTGATTGTTATGTAGCAATAAAAATCCAATTCCTCCTTGTATTGACTTTAGAAAGCTTAGAGTCACAAATGTCACTCCTCTAATGGTTCACAAACACCAAGAGCAAGAGGATGAAGAGGAGAGAGGATTGAGGCTGGCCAAAAACATCTACAAACCCTAGAGGAGTCTTAGCCACGTTTTTGGGTCATAAGGGATATATATATATAGTTAGGCTATTAGGGTTATCTAACAAGGAAACCCTAATTTGGATGCTTAAGCCCTAAGCAACCCATGGATCCCTTTCCTTAAGGCCTTGGATGATTTCTTATGGGCTTCCCCATAGAATTCGTCCACTCCTTAATATAAGGCAATCCATAGCCCAAATTTCAATTATCTTATAATTACAATTCCAATCCCTTAAGTTTAATTAATCTCTTTTAGTCACAAAACTAATTACAAATTAATTATTGACTAATATTAATAAAACAATATGATTTCTTCTTTAATATATTATTCTCATAATATATTAATAAATCATATTTAATCCTTTCTCTCCATAATTCATCCTATCAAGTTGCTTTGGTGAAGGCAACCCAAAAGGACCATGCACCATCGGGTCAAGTACATACCAAAATAGTTATGGACTTAGACAGTAATCCAACAGTCTCCCACTTGGATAAGTCTAATAACTATTATGCGTATGACTTCAGATCCTGATCTGCAATCGTAGCTTTCCAAAGCCGCTGTCAACTCTGATCCTATCAGATACGCGTGTCCTTTAGATAAGGGATCATATATTCCTCCATTCTAGATATCGTATGATACATGATTTCTAATCATTCTCTTTGTAGTATTTCTCGACTTCCGATTTATAAAGACTGACTAATTAAACAAATCAAATTAGCCCTAGCCCGGTCGAGCATTTACGTTTGTCATCACTAAATCATCGAGGGGCCCAACGATATCGCTTTTATCCTACTTTGGATAAAAGGAACGGATAAACTTAGATACAATGCTTGCTTGCACTCACTCACCGAATTACACACAACAATATGTTTTATGACACCAAGTTACTAGTGCGTTTACATATTATCAATGTGCAACCGATTTACAAGATACAACTCACACATCTCGGTTTCAAGAATATAAGATGTTATCGTCTCACCAATCACTCGTGATACAATTCATGGAGTGATCCAAGTGAGCGTGGGTTTAATCCAATGCTCAAATTCATATTCATAAGCACTCATGAACGTTGCAGCAAACATTTACTTATATCTAATACTCTTTTAGATATTCCACACACCAATTCATGACAGTCTTCATTCATACCTACTTCCAACATATGAACGACTGTGGCCTGTTCGAATAATTTGACTGTTCTTAACAAATTAAATTATTTAGGAAGTCAAAACATGCAAAGTGAAACACAAGAATAATACTAATCCCATATGGCCTCAACCCTTTGAGTATAAATAAAACACTTTTTATTTATCACCATATCTATTACTCATTATTTGTTGTTTCGGGTAATCAACTTCTTACTTGAATTATTACACTTGTCCTATGCTCATAGCATGCACACAATGTTTACCTATGGTTCTTACTTTGTGAAATAGATCAAATTGAACACATTTCCAATCTTTCTCATTTCACAACTCCAAATCCTTTTTCATAAGTGTAAGAAGATCAAATTCTTTCCACTTATAGAATATGTTAGATTCTAACATTTTATGCAATGATCCTTTTGTAATGTCACTGCACCAAGGTCACAAAGACTATTGCCAATGATGTTACAAAAGTCCTCTATTGGAGATTGTTACAATACAATTCCTTAGATATGATGTCTCTCACTCAAAGTACATTCCTTTGAACATCCTTTTGCATAAAAGTTTCTAATCTAGTCATAGATTTTCAATATTCAATTCCCAATATGGACATGTTTCCATATTTTCCATATGACAACTCATTCTTAATAGCATCTTATCTATTCATAATAATGTCGATATGGTCCATCCAATATGGAAACATTTCCATAATTTCCATATGACAACTCATTCTTAATAGAATCTTTTCTATTCATAATAAGTCGATATGGTCCATTCAATACCATGCTTCCAACTACTCACAAGCAACCAATCCTCGTCGAACTTTGGATTGTTCTTTGATAGTTGTTTAATTATTTTAGTCAAAACCGATTCTAGTCCCTTTTCCTTCTAAATGCGCTAGACATTTGGAAAATTTTAGAATGGTCAAACATTAAAGCATTTGCAATCGATCCTATACCCGAAGCGTATGGGACACGACGCATAATGTTTTATTTGCTATGTTCTCAAAATTCGAATTGTGAAGAGGAATGTCGTAATCATAATCGAAATTTTAAGAGCACACTATGTACCCTTGACTAAATTTATTAACATTTCTCAACCTAATCCTATAGATTTGAAATGAAGCATAATATTCTCTCCCTTAATTATAGCAAAACAACTTTACAACACTTACGACTTTGCAAGGTATAACTCTTGTTTTCTATAATTAATATTGCCCACTTGCAATAAATGCCTTAATAATCATACAATCATAACATTTATGCTCCCACTATCATGATGATTATTATAAAACATAACACTTATGCTCCACTAGCTTTGACATGTATTCAGAAACAACTTAACTTTTAGAAAAAACAACGCTTATTGAATTTCTTAAGTTCATGTTTCTAATACTTAGTGCTTTGATAATCTTTTATCAAGGCTTCTTGAATTTATACACCTTTGCGTTAGATAGTTCATATGTGTGTGTAAACAATTGTCAAACCTCACAATTCAAATTATGGAAAGGGATACCGTAACCATAATCGAATTCGAGAATGCAATTTTACAATCACTATATTCTTAAAATCTTTCTTAGTGAAAGCATTTCCTCACAATCATTTTCATGAACGTGGAAATCTTATGACACTTAGATTTAAACGGTGTATTTGTTCCTATCCATGTGAATTTGTCAAAACAAAGTTTATGACAAATTCAAACTCATATGGATCGAACTTTCTTGATCTCGATTTCTTGCCTTTATGGTAGCACAACTGCCCACCATGTCTTCCAATACTGAGCTCATACTATCAGTCATAACCTAAACAGGCTATCCTACTACTGTCTACTCAACACTAGCATGCAATTCTCATAAGCTAAATCACATAAGGCATTATTCCTAGATCCTTAGTCCTATTCTAGCATGTTGTTCTACTGAATCGGATAAACATAATCCAACCATTGTATGGGTACTTCAGGGAATACTTACTTGAGCTCAGCCGGTCGCGCACATCACACACTTGTTCTTTCTCAAAAACTCTTCTGTCTTATTCTTTAGAGAACCATTTCTTAGAAAAACAAAAATCTTTTAATCCCTCGATTTGAGTCCAGACACCCCCGAAGGTGTGTTCGACTCCCTCAAACCAGGGCTCTGATACCAACTTGTAACATACAAATTTTCACGTCCAAAAATTTCATTTTTAAATCAATACTTTGGAAAACATTAGTGAATAAACATCGTTTGATCATATCATTTCATAAACATATTTCGTGTTTGAAAACCAAAACATAAAAACAGCCATAATGTTAGAGTACAAAATCCCAAAATAACTCATGGTGCGGAAAACAATGTGCGTGCATGGTGTGCCGCTACCGCGCCAACTCCTTCCCCTTCAATGAAGAGGTACCTGAAAACAAATGTGTAAACTATAAGCACGAAGCTTAGTGAGTTTCTGATGGGTTTTGGTCATAAGAACATCCTATGTGCTCATACAAACCCTAATGCTTGGATCTAGGTTTCTCTATTGTACATGCAAGTTATCCAAGACTATAAACCCTAATTCTATTATACAAGTAATCATATTAACATATTAATGGGTTTAAGATATTACCTTGATTGTTATGTAGCAATAAAAATCCAATTCCTCCTTGTATTGACTTTAGAAAGCTTAGAGTCACAAATGTCACTCCTCTAATGGTTCACAAACACCAAGAGCAAGAGGATGAAGAGGAGAGAGGATTGAGGCTGGCCAAAAACATCTACAAACCCTAGAGGAGTCTTAGCCACGTTTTTGGGGCATAAGGGATATATATATAGTTAGGCTATTAGGGTTATCTAACAAGGAAACCCTAATTTGGATGCTTAAGCCCTAAGCAACCCATGGATCCCTTTCCTTAAGGCCTTGGATGATTTCTTATGGGCTTCCCCATAGAATTCGTCCACTCCTTAATATAAGGCAATCCATAGCCCAAATTTCAATTATCTTATAATTACAATTCCAATCCCTTAAGTTTAATTAATCTCTTTTAGTCACAAAACTAATTACAAATTAATTATTGACTAATATTAATAAAACAATATGATTTCTTCTTTAATATATTATTCTCATAATATATTAATAAATCATATTTAATCCTTTCTCTCCATAATTCATCCTATCAAGTTGCTTTGGTGAAGGCAACCCAAAAGGACCATGCACCATCGGGTCAAGTACATACCAAAATAGTTATGGACTTAGACAGTAATCCAACAGTCTCCCACTTGGATAAGTCTAATAACTATTATGCGTATGACTTCAGATCCTGATCTGCAATCGTAGCTTTCCAAAGCCGCTGTCAACTCTGATCCTATCAGATACGCGTGTCCTTTAGATAAGGGATCATATATTCCTCCATTCTAGATATCGTATGATACATGATTTCTAATCATTCTCTTTGTAGTATTTCTCGACTTCCGATTTATAAAGACTGACTAATTAAACAAATCAAATTAGCCCTAGCCCCGGTCGAGCATTTACGTTTGTCATCACTAAATCATCGAGGGGCCCAAAGATATCGCTTTTATCCTACTTTGGATAAAAGGAACGGATAAACTTAGATACAATGCTTGCTTGCACTCACTCACCGAATTACACACAACAATATGTTTTATGACACCAAGTTACTAGTGCGTTTACATATTATCAATGTGCAACCGATTTACAAGATACAACTCACACATCTCGGTTTCAAGAATATAAGATGTTATCGTCTCACCAATCACTCGTGATACAATTCATGGAGTGATCCAAGTGAGCGTGGGTTTAATCCAATGCTCAAATTCATATTCATAAGCACTCATGAACGTTGCAGCAAACATTTACTTATATCTAATACTCTTTTAGATATTCCACACACCAATTCATGACAGTCTTCATTCATACCTACTTCCAACATATGAACGACTGTGGCCTGTTCGAATAATTTGACTGTTCTTAACAAATTAAATTATTCAGGAAGTCAAAACATGCAAAGTGAAACACAAGAATAATACTAATCCCATATGGCCTCAACCCTTTGAGTATAAATAAAACACCTTTTATTTATCACCATATCTATTACTCATTATTTGTTGTTTCGGGTAATCAACTTCTTACTTGAATTATTACACTTGTCCTATGCTCATAGCATGCACACAATGTTTACCTATGGTTCTTACTTTGTGAAATAGATCAAATTGAACACATTTCCAATCTTTCTCATTTCACAACTCCAAATCCTTTTTCATAAGTGTAAGAAGATCAAATTCTTTCCACTTATAGAATATGTTAGATTCTAACATTTTATGCAATGATCCTTTTGTAATGTCACTGCACCAAGGTCACAAAGACTATTGCCAATGATGTTACAAAAGTCCTCTATTGGAGATTGTTACAATACAATTCCTTAGATATGATGTCTCTCACTCAAAGTACATTCCTTTGAACATCCTTTTGCATAAAAGTTTCTAATCTAGTCATAGATTTTCAATATTCAATTCCCAATATGGACATGTTTCCATATTTTCCATATGACAACTCATTCTTAATAGCATCTTATCTATTCATAATAATGTCGATATGGTCCATGCAATATGGAAACATTTCCATAATTTCCATATGACAACTCATTCTTAATAGAATCTTTTCTATTCATAATAAGTCGATATGGTCCATTCAATACCATGCTTCCAACTACTCACAAGCAACCAATCCTCGTCGAACTTTGGATTGTTCTTTGATAGTTGTTTAATTATTTTAGTCAAAACCGATTCTAGTCCCTTTTCCTTCTAAATGCGCTAGACATTTGGAAAATTTTAGAATGGTCAAACATTAAAGCATTTGCAATCGATCCTATACCCGAAGCGTATGGGACACGACGCATAATGTTTTATTTGCTATGTTCTCAAAATTCGAATTGTGAAGAGGAATGTCGTAATCATAATCGAAATTTTAAGAGCACACTATGTACCCTTGACTAAATTTATTAACATTTCTCAACCTAATCCTATAGATTTGAAATGAAGCATAATATTCTCTCCCTTAATTATAGCAAAACAACTTTACAACACTTACGACTTTGCAAGGTATAACTCTTGTTTTCTATAATTAATATTGCCCACTTGCAATAAATGCCTTAATAATCATACAATCATAACATTTATGCTCCCACTATCATGATGATTATTATAAAACATAACACTTATGCTCCACTAGCTTTGACATGTATTCAGAAACAACTTAACTTTTAGAAAAAACAACGCTTATTGAATTTCTTAAGTTCATGTTTCTAATACTTAGTGCTTTGATAATCTTTTATCAAGGCTTCTTGAATTTATACACCTTTGCGTTAGATAGTTCATATGTGTGTGTAAACAATTGCCAAACCTCACAATTCAAATTATGGAAAGGGATACCGTAACCATAATCGAATTCGAGAATGCAATTTTACAATCACTATATTCTTAAAATCTTTCTTAGTGAAAGCATTTCCTCACAATCATTTTCATGAACGTGGAAATCTTATGACACTTAGATTTAAACGGTGTATTTGTTCCTATCCATGTGAATTTGTCAAAACAAAGTTTATGACAAATTCAAACTCATATGGATCGAACTTTCTTGATCTCGATTTCTTGCCTTTATGGTAGCACAGCTGCCCACCTTGTCTTCCAAGTAGTTAAGCAGCTCACCTTTTTCTTATCAATGTACTTTCCATTGATCAAGGTCCTTGCCTTTTATGCATTCAAATGAGAACTCATAGGACTCACATGCATAATTAACTCAATTGGAATGGCATAGAAACAAAATAATGTCAACACGATAGGTTGTAAACCTCAACTCGTGTGCTAGTGATGATCGATAAGGTTTATTTGATTTGTTCATGAAACCTTTCAAGACCATTAAGACTCCCACTGACTCCTTGACATATAAGATTCTTTTGTCAATAAACATTTCTTGACAAACAAATATTCAAGAGTTAGTGTAGTTATTATCAAAACACTTCATAAATTGGTCCTAGTTGGTCTTTGTCTTATCCAAGACATCATAACTTTCCACATTTGATGAATGTTATAAACCTTCTTAATACTTGTCACTCATTGTCACAATCTTAACTCTAAGACTTGTTTTGGAACGAAGTATGATTGACTTCTTGATTTAACCATTTCTTTAATTCTTGATTTCTCTTCTTAGACATACAATTATACTAAGACTCACTCAGAGGATCAATTGAGATATGGTTCTTAATCATTAAGACCTATCATAAAGCATAAAAGCTACTCTCCCTTCTTCTTAGAATGGAGAAACTTTTATCTTTCTGCCTACATGATTCTTCTTATTCGTTTTGCTATTGATTTAAACCTTTTTAATCAATTCCGAATTACACTTAATCTTATAAGTATAATCATATTTACTAAACTTTTAGTAAACCATGACGAATATCTTGTTACTCTTATGGTGGACTTTGACCAACACACAACTTTGTGTACTCGATCTCCTAGTCCTTCACTTGACACTTTGTCAATGAATTAGCCTAATTTCCAAATATGAAATTTCTCATTCATCGTGCAACCAAGTTGCATGATTCCAAGTTTCTGTCCAATTGAAGCTTGGGCGATGAGAAACTCTCCCTATTTGGTAAATTCTCGACATTTCCACAAATAAAATAATTAAGAATCAAATCCATTATTGCTAATAATAGAAACATTTTAACATCAATTTTTTCATACACGCCATTGTAAGGATAAATAAATAAAATTTAAAATCAAAAATTTATTTTGTTGCGGAAAAATTTGTCCTTACAATGCAATTCATTGAAAAACTATGCTAATACATCTTTCTTAGCAATCTTATTTTAACTCCAAGTAGTAGCTCAAGAATCTAATCTTCAAGTAATGCGATCGAAATCCATTCCTTCATGGTTAGATTCTGCTCACTTCTTCCCTTAAGCTTCCTTTCTTTTCTTCGATCCTTCAAAACATCAATTGTAATATTATCACATTATGTATTAAGAATCTAGAATAGAAGCTTAAAAGAGTTAGTCAATGGATTTTTACCTAACACAGAGCCATACATTTTGACTCTCCCATCTCTTAGATTTCTTAAGTAAATCGGGCAGCTTCGTCTCCAATGCCCTTTCTCTTGGCAATAAAAGAAAATTGACTCTTTTGGAACATGACATGGAACTACTTCAGACATTGCCTTTCTCTTTTGATCAAACTTTTCGATCATAGCATGTCTTTGGTTGCCATTGTCTATATCCATAGAGGTCTTGAAGGCAGATTCACTAATCAACTTAGCTTTTCTATTGCGCCAAACCATTGCTGATTCAGCAGCAATAAGCATATAGGTGAGATCTATAAGGGTCACGTCGTGGTTCATCATATAGTACTCTCTTACGACTTGGTATATACAAACCTTGTCTTCCCAATTAGGCTGAATAAAGCCTCAACAAATTCTGAATAAAGCCTAACTGACTTGGTATATACAAACCTTGTCTTCCCAATTAGGTTGATACATTTATTCTAATCATGAGCTACCTTACTCTATTCTCATATGAGTTAAGAGTTTTCTGCTTGGTCACCTTTTTTATAGCAGAGGTACTTTGGTTTCTTTCTACCACCTCAAATATTTTTCTCCATCATATTCGCTTCATACAAGTAACCCTTGAGACTCTCAGAAATTACCACTGAGGTTTATGGTTACACAATCTCTGTGTTAGTGATCTTAGCTTCGTGTCACTACGTGCTAAGTGAAACCCACAATTCAATACCTACTATGCATTGACGGTGAACAATTAAATTTGCTCTAGCTTTCAGTTATGAATTAACGAATTCACCCAAGTGGTTGTACCATGAAATCTCTAATTTTCTTTTTGTATGATTCTTATGAAATTGTTACATACCATAACATTTCTTCCCTTAGAATCCAATTTTATTTTATTTTGAGATTTCACTCCACCTATTTTCAACATGTCACTTAAATATTATCCAAACCTACTTGTTCAACAGACCACATTGGTCCCACAAGTTCTTCAGTCGATTTCTGTCTTATGTCAAGATCAGGAATTCTGAACTGAAGCGAAAGCCTACCAAATAAGCCTTATTAAAAGATGCCTTTCAACACTTCTTAACTAGTGATTGATCGTAATTCAACGGGAAACCACACAAACACTTTAAGGTCTCTCTTGACTTTGAAGAAAGAGATTCGTGCCCGGGATCCACTGTTTTGTGTCTCTATTGACATCACAAATTCCCACATATATATTGATTTATTTCTTTATCTTTGACACTCTATGCACGAAAATCTTTTTGATTTTCCAAAAATCTGGTTACCTTCATTACAAGCTATTTTTTTGGCTCCGGGATTTAATGCTATCTTCTAAACGAGATATGGTGGTTAATGCTACACGTGTTCGCTTTTATTTAGTGATGACAGCTAAGGATAATCCGCTGACTCAGCCGGAAGTTTATCCGTTCAGGAATTCAAAAGGGTATTTGATGGGAACGCATGCAAAACGGAAGAGTTTTTCTCTGTCATGCATAATCATAGGGGTTGCCAAACTGTCACGCGTCAATCACCTCAGGAAACGCTTCGATTTTCAAGAAGATTTGGGAGCGGATTCTTTTCTCTCTTCTACCCACGGTATAAAGCGTAAACCTTAAAGTCTTTTACCTCTTTACTGCACCAAATATTCAGAGAGAAAGAAACAATTATTTTCTCCCACTGTTCATCATCTTCTCCAAAACCACTCTTCAATGGCGGACTCTTCTTCAGTTCACGCTACCTCCCACATTCTGCCTATCCGACCTCAACAAAGCCTGATCATTGATCTCACCCTACATGTCTACGACACTTTCATGTTCCCAATCGTGGAGTGTCTTAAGCACTCTCCACTGGTTCAAGCATTAACCAAGTCTGAAATCGTTCCAATGGAGTTCTTGTCGCAGATCTTCTCGACAACCCAGTATGACAAGTCTGTTGATCGCATCTTCTTCGTCATTCTTGATACCAAAACCTCCATCTCCAAAAAATGATTATGTTTGCATCTAGGGTTCGAGCCTGATGAGTCAAGGGTTAACCCTGAGTCTATTCATGTGGTACAGCTGTTCTCCATGTTTTACAACATGGGATATACCGAAATTCTAACCACTGTTACCAAGTTCAAGAAATCATGTTTTCCTCCTCAGTGGAATGGCTTCTTCACTGTGCTGTTCAAAGGATTATCAGAACGAAGTGCAGGTTCTGATGGGGCTAGCAGACTGTTTATGAAAATTCTCTATGGGCTGTACCACTGAGTCAATCTCGACTATGGATCAGTTTTATGGCAGCAGCTGATTCAAAGCCTTGCGTCTACTTCTCGGCATTCTGAGATCTCTTATGCCAGATTCTGGACTCTGGTCACAAAGTGGGCAATGGACAAGTATCATGTCCCTGTCGTTGCTGATTCTCCACTCTCCTTGATTAGTATTTTCCTCACAACGAAGATCATAGTGTCTGATTCCTCAAAATTTCAGTTCGTTGGCTCAATCCCTGAGTCAATGTATGCGTGTGTTCCAAGGGACAGTCGCATCATCAAGACTTACAAGAAGTTTCTTCGTTTAGGCCCCAGAGAGCTCACTCCAGAATTGATTCAATCAATCCATGACGCTGACAGACCTGCTCCCAGGGGAAAGAAACCAGACAAGGGGAAAGAAACCAGACAAGGGGAAAGACAAGAAAGTTGTCAAAGGAACGAAAGGCCCTTCTCCAAAGAAGCGAAAACCTTCGAAGGCAGTTCAATCACCTCCACCTAAGAAGAGGAAAACTCAGCCCCGGCGCAAACTCATTCTTGCCTCTTCTTCTAGTGAATCAGAGGATGAGAGCTCAGACTCTGAGGAGTCGATTCGAGATGACACTCCTCCTCGTTCGCCTTCACCTGAGGTACATGTTTCAACTACACCAATATCTTCTCCAATCTCTATCTCTATTTCCATTCCCCCCATAACCTCCACTACTCAAATACCACCCACCTCCATCCCTATACCACCTCCTATTTTCAATGAAGCTACGACAACAACCACCACTGGAGTTCGAACCAACATATCTGATACGGGGGCTCATACTTCAGCACCCAAACACACACCCGCTATTGAACATACTTCCACACCCGAACCTACTACCACAACCGAACCTCCACCCTCACCTTCATCTCCCAACCACTCAGCAGATGATGAACCTTTTCTTGGTGGAGAAGACATGACGTTTGACTCGGTCTACTATAGTCCGTATCAGGTTCAAAGTGATGATGACGATGATGCTCCTGTCACCAAGAAGCATCTCCAGGAACTTCATGAGAAAATCGACAGTCTCATCGCTTCCTCCTCTTCCTCTCGATCCACTATCTCAGAGGATGCCATTCAGGGTCTAGTTGATACGTTCAACAAGGCTAATGAAGCCTTCATCAACTCTGCCACTGCTGCTATCGATGCATCTACCAAGGCGTGTGCTGCGGCGACCGAAAAAGTCGAAAAACTATTTCTTGATGCTAACAATCTTTTGCAGTCTTTACAGGGGGTTGCTGCATCCAATGCGACGAAGCTCGACTCCGTTGTCGAGAAGCTGGCTACTTCATTCACATCCGAACTGCAGTCCTTTGCCAGTCTTCGTCAGTCTCTTGATGATGACAATAAAACCTTCCAGGCGACTGTTGAGGAGCGCTTGACCAAGCTGCAAGAAGATCTCGCTTCAGAGAACTCCGTGATGGATACTCTTGCTCGCAAGAACACTGCTCTCAAGGTCAAGAGTCTTCAAGTCTTCCAATCAGAAAAGGAGGTTGCGTCTCTCCGATCTGAGCGACCGGTCATTTCTACGTCTGTTTCGGATGTCCACGCCACTATCTCCAACATTATTGAAGTGCATGATCCCATTCTGAACTATTCTGTGAGGCGCACTCTAGCTGAGAAGCTTGCTCCCGCCCTTGATCTACTTAGTAAAATTGAAGGGCTTTCTGAGTTTGTGGCCCGTCCAAAACAAGGGGGAGAAGATGTGTCTCAACCGCCTCCTATATCTACTAAAGAAACCAAACCTCCTACAACAGGTCAACCTTCAGGTTCGGGTGCTAAAGATAAAGGCAAGAAGATTATTGAAGAAAGTGACGACGATGATGAGAAAGAGACCATCGCTGATCTCTTGAAGAAACAAGGTCGGGAAAAGGATGAAGACATGAGTGCTCGCGTTGCTAGAGAGGCCGAGGCGAATGAAAGAAAAATGAAGGAGGCTCATGATCTCCTTGAGAGTCGAAAAACTCTATTTCCTCCGTGGACTCTCGAGAAGCTTGTCAAAGAGGCAATTGATACTCCCAGCATCCTGTGGCTCGAACCGGTGATTTCCTTGGACCGGATCAATTCGGTCGTCTCTCAGTTTGATATGCCACTGATCCGAAAGGCCTTCATATTTCACACTTTCTCCCATGTTGCTGATGTCCCTCATCCTCACCCAAAGGTTGATAGGGAACTCGTTGAATTCTATCTGAGGTCTGCTCAGCCTCAGTATCAGACATGGAGTGCTCAGAAGATTATAAACGTTCGGTTCCTCAAACCTTTTAAGGATGGGAACTTCACAAACGTTCGGTTCAAAGTGCTGAGGGGGTCTACTAAAACAGAACATGCTATTTCGCTTGTTGATCTTCCCAACCTGAATCCACATGATTGGATCATTCTGCACAACATTCTCCTCACCAACGAAGCTGGATACGGGCCAATCATTGATAACTTCAAAAGGATGTTGGTCTGCTACATCATGGAGGTCGCCAAGATGGATCAGGATATCACAAGTATTTTCAAGAAAAAGCCTACCATCTCTCCTGTTGGTTCTGCAAGTGATTTAAATATGATGCAGATGAGAAGAATCGACCCGAAGCGGAACTATGTCATGTTCACAAGGAACGAAGGCTAAAAATGCATGTTCGCCTTGGCGGATAAACGTCTGTATACCACTGCATGCTTGGAACATGTCCTGGGAATCATCAATCGATGCAAGAAGAACTCTGCAGATGACAAGAAGTATTTTGATGACATGATCCAGTGGTATATTCGGTTCAGACAGGCCATTCTTGCCCTCATTCCATGTCTGTTCGAAACCACCAAGAAAGTTCCTGCAGCTGGACCCAGCAAGCCGAAGTGATATCTCGCTCCAATTGACGCAAAGGGGGAGATTGTAGGGTTCATTAAGTGTTGTGTCTTGGGCTCGTTCTTTAGTCCATTTTTGTATCCGGATTGGGCCTGTCCATCCGTGATTTTATGTTCTAGGCTTTAGTATATATAGATGCTTGCATGCATCTTAGTACGTAAGATTTGGAGTCGATCATTTATAGAAAATTTTTTGTTTTATCGTTTGTAACCCTAGTAGCCTCTACAGCGGAAGTTCTTTGTCGACCTCTGCTGAGGCTTGAATCTATTGAATCATTCGAAATATATTGTGATTCACTCATGTGTTTGATATTTCTGTTTATTTCTTTGTGATTAACCTGTTTAAACATCTAAACGATCAAAGAGTTTCTTAACTCATCACATGGCTTAGTCCAAAATGTTGGGTCACTCCCCGGGACCTCCCTGAAACCTTTCCACACTCAACTGGGTCCTTGACCCAAGACCAAAAAGGGAGTCAAGCCTCGGACTCGCCGAGTCCCAAGAACGACTCGCGGAGTCGTATATGTCCAAGTCTCATTTTCTCTATTTCTGGTGTACAACACTTGTCCAAAAGGTAGATCTAGGCTCCTAGGATCGTTCTAGCACGTAAAGTTATGAACTTTACGTGCATGCATGGGACTTTTGAGCCTAAAAGGCCTTAAAATGACTCCTATAATGCATGGGGCCTTCTTTGAGTGCAAAAGCCACTCCTTTCTGCCTTGTAACCCCTCCAAGGACCTAGATCTGAAACTTCAACCCCAAACCATGCTTGCAATCATGGTTGGTGACCAAAATGGCTTAGAAAAGCCCTAAAACTTCACAAAATGGGATCTATCAAATGGAAGAGCATGGTACGTACTTTTTACCTTCAATGAGCTGAAAATGGTGCAAAAACTCGGATCCCTTTAGCCTCATCTTGTTCCTTCAAGCTTTCCCTTCCCTCCTTGGATCACAAAAGCACCAAAGTCACTCCAAATGCCTTAGAATGCTTCAATAACAAATATGGTTTGCTATGGGGGTTTTCTGGGTGCAAATGGGACGAAGGAGGTCGAGTTAAAGTGTTTAAATAGGGATCAAACCCTCGGATTAGGGTTTTTGTCCAGACAAGGTCTACTCGCCGAGTCCGGGACCCGACTCGTCGAGTCCATCGCTTAAGTCCCGCGTCCCTTCTGGCTTATACTCGGCGAGTTGGTCCTTCAACTCGCTGAGTCCAAGGCCAAAAATGCAAAATATTTAAAGAATTAATAAAAAGAATATGTACAAAGAACCAGGTGCTACAAATAACTAGCAATGGGGCACGAGAAGGGCAACCCACGCTATTTGCTATTTGCATCGAATACATTTATTGATTTTGATTAGGAGTGGCCATTAAAGTTAAAGTATTGGTGCAGAAGCGATATATAGAAGAACTTTTATACTAAACACATAAATGATTGAGATACCATGGTAATCTCAGTCCAATTGTAATGTGTTCTTATGGATTCAAAGAACAACCACTCAAGCTTGTGAGTACAAGATTCAGTACGTGGACAAGGTTTGAAAACTCAAACCTTGAATTAACTTTTAAGATCAATGTCTGCTGCTATTATATTGGTCGAGTCAAGTTTGGTAAACCAGTCAAGACTTGAAGATGATATTCAACAAAGTGTTCAACAAAATATATAAGAGAGTAAAATGAGTAGGAGCAAAGTAAAGACAATTTAAGAACAAGTAAAATAATAGTGAAAGAGATTTGACTTGAGAGAGAATTTGTAATTGATGTGAAGAGAATAATTCTATTTCTTACTTGCAATCCATGAAGCATCATCTCCTTAAATAGTAAAGGAGAGACACATTACAAATCGAGAACATTCTATGGACTAGGTAAAACTAAGTGTTTGACAATTCTGGCATATAAAAGATGTTATCTCAAAGAGTAAGTCTGCGTCACAAAGAGCGAGTTTGCCAAAATGGATCTTCAAAACCCGTCAGATTTGAACAAATGATGAAATAAATTCTTTATGGGTTTTCACAATTTTCAAAAATAAAAAACGGAATAAATAACAAAAATTATTTTGTATTTTTCGGTTTTTAGATTTTTAGACAAAAAGAATAGAATAAGAAACAATGATTTATAAGGGATTTGAATGAATTAGACCAAAGAAAAAATAAGAAACAAAAATATTTTGGTAAGAAAGGGTAAAAATGGTTAAAACCCAATAAATTCTGAAAATTTTGAATCTGGGGTTAAATCTTTCAATTTATAGAAACTTTGGGGACTGGAACTGAAAATGTTCCCATGTTAACGAGTCGAACTCGTTCTTTGACTTTTGAAAGTCCAAATAGAAACGATTCCAGTACAGTTCGTAAATCAATTTCACACGATAACCTCCGATCAATTCCGATTACGTGATCAAACTCCAACGAAATTTTGAATTCAAGTTCTTCCAATTCCGAATGTGGATGGATGAATTCCGAGAACAAAAATCAATTCCGATTTGAATCAGAGACTTCCGATTTCAGTTGCATATCTCACTATAAAATTCCGATTTGCCTTAAATTACGATTTGCCAGAGAAGATCCAATTTTGATATCTGAATACAATTTCGATTTCTGTTTGTAATATCCGAAATTCCGATTTCGGTATCAACGTTTTTTTAGACAAAACTTCAAAAATGGTGCCTGTGGTTTTCAAAAATATCAAGTTTAGTCCCTAAGTTCAAAAAACCTCACAGATGGTCCCTGTGGTTTCAAAACTTTTAACAAATGGTCCTTTTCGCTAACACCGTTAACAGTTAACCGTTAAGTCAGGGGCATTTCAGTCATTTTACCACCACAGGGACCATTTATGAAGTTTTCCTTAATTTAAAAAAAAAGAAAAAAAATATAATTATTTAATATTAAACTAGGGAGATCTTTATAACTCTCTCTCTCTCTCTCCCTCTCTCTCTCTCTCTCAAACTAGGGAGATCTTTATAACTCTCCATCCCCATGATGCCTTCTAATCACCAACACTAGATCGAAAAACCCATCATTCATCTAATATGTTCTGAAGCGCAAAAACACCATATACTCCACCTCTCCTTCCTTTGTTCTTGTTCTGAGACATGCAACTCAAACCGCCATGACCATAGGAGACTGTTGCTTTGTGTGTCTTTGTGTGTTTTCATTTCTAAAATCAATTTGGGTGTGTTTTCCTTTACTGAAATCGACAAAATAAGACTGTGAAGCAGAGATCAACCTTTCATTCACCATTATTAGACCCCATTCCATTGTCTTTCCTTCCATTTCTCAACAACCATCACACAATGGCACCGACCGTCTAAGAGTTAACAGATCAATGTACACTCCGACCACCGTCAATTTCCACTCCGACTACAATAGTTATATTTGTTACGAATTTGGGGAGGGTTCACCATCACATCCCTCACCAGATCTTCATTGTTTTAATCATACATCACCACTCCTCTACCTCCATTCCCACCATCGTTTTTCTTCAAGTTGTTGGGATACATACGAAACAACCACCATTGTTCTCTGGTAGTGATGAAGAACACCACCAACAACATCCCTTGTTCAACATCACTTTCAAACCACCAGGTTAACTTTCTGCACACAAGACGCAAACAACAAGCACCCTTGACATATAAGCAACCACTAACACCACCATCATCGTTTTCAATATGCAATTCAATATTCAATTCAATAATCTGTATAGATAAGAAGAAAGGCACACACAAAAGGAATATAACCGAGAGAGAGAAATTACTTTCCATTATCCTCAAATTTGATTTAGGGTTGCTAGCAAGAAGGGATTGCGGTAGATCTGTCGATTTAATGTCTTTCGAGGTGGTTTGTGTGTCATGTATGACCGGTAGAGAGAGGCAATGTAGACGATAGGGTAGGCGACAATCGGATTGGCAAGATCTTCGTATGAGTCACAATCTTGGAGAGTTATTTAGGGAACAAACAAATAGTTTGGGGTCGAGTACATTCCATCAGTACTCAACCAAGTGGGCAATGCAGAGGGGATGAAGGAAGATGGATATAAGAAATTCAAGTCGACATTGAAGGGGGTGGAAGGAGTAGGGCGGTGGTGAAGATGAAAGTGGAGTCGACCATATTAGGGAGAGAGAGAGAGAGAGAGAGAGAGGTGGGACCTTGCATATTAAATTTTATTTATTTATTTATTTAAAAAAAGTAACTGAAAACCTCATAAATGGTCCCTGTGTAGTAAAATACCAAAAATGCCCCTGACTTAACGGTTAAATGTTAACGGTGTTAGCGAAAAGGACCATTTGTTAAAAGTTTTGAAACCACAGGGATCATCTGTAAGGTTTTTTGAACTTAGGGACTAAAATTGATATTTTTGAAAACCACAGGGACCATTTTTGAAGTTTTGTCTTTTTTTATTAATCCGATTACAATGTGTTTGTTCCGACTGTTAGAGCAACTCCGAATGATTCCGAGGCTCGGAAGATGAACAGTGAACTCTGATTCCGAACACAGTTTTGAATTCCGATTCCGAAATCTTCTGACGTTCGGAATGGTTCGGAACTTACATCGATTGCCAAATTCTGATTTTGGTTTTTGTCAATGAAAGCACCAAGATTCTCCGATTAGGCCTTCAATTCCGATTAAAACTCTTGATTTTGGTTTTGAGAGTGTAATTCCAATACACATAAGACAACCATGACTTCCGAAAAACATCTTGTTCCAATACTGTTCCGATGCAAAATTTTGAAATCGATTTCATTCCGATTTGTGTGACATTGAATTTCGATTTTGAAGACGAAGTCCCGATCATAAGATCTGTTGTGAGTTTCTTTCTTATTCATTTTTTTTTCGAAATTAACCCTTTTTGTTTCAATGAAATAACGGTTTTGACCCAATAATTCCGAAATTAACCCATTAAAACCAAAATTCTAAATTGTACCCCTTTAAAAAGTACTTTTGACAGCAAGATCCCTCTTTTTTGTTGCTTTTGTTAGATTTCAGCCTACTTTTAACCTTTTTGGCAGCCTTTCACATCTTTCAAAGTTGGGCAGAAAATTCAGCTTTCCAAAGCTTTGTACTGTCAATATCATAAATAAAAATTGATTTATTCAACAAAAAGAACACCCTTTTTTATGAAAGCTTTAGGATCCATTTGAGATTTAAAATTGAAGTTGGTTTCTTGCACACCCATTTATTTGAAGAAAAACGCTCATCTTTTGAAAATGATATCCTCTTCTTAGTTGGAAAATACAAATTTCCAAAAATCTCATTGACCCAACCATAAACCTTTTTCTCTTTTCTCCATCTTCTAACATCTCCATTTGATGAAAAGTGAGAATTGAGTTTTCTTTTTCAATATGATTGGCTTCAACTTTCTGAACTCTTTCACAAGCATGAGGGACGTGTACTTTTTGCATCCAAACCTTCTTCACTTTACTCTTCTTCTTTCTTTTCAGATTTCGAGGCTTTAGAAATGATTTTGGATCTGAACAACCTCTTCACATTTCAGAATCTAAACATCACAAGCCTTTGGTACACAAAGTTTTTGAGTTTTGTACATTTGAACATCTTGAATGATGGGCTTTATGTAAGGAACTATTCCTTCAAAATCATCATTAGAACATGAAAAATCATATGTTTTAGTTCCAATAGAACAAAACTTTTTCACTTTCATAATTTCTGAATTTTTGCATTGAGATTTGTCTTCAAAACTACTAGATTCGGATTGGGACACTTCTAAAGACTTGAAACTTTTGACTCCCCCTCAAAAAGAACATATGGAGTCACCTTTTTCTCAGAAACATGAAGAACATTATAAAAGTATTTGGATAATACATTTATAATGATTTCTAGCTCCTTTCATCACCAAGAACACCAAGGACATCTTCATTTTTCTTTTCAGCTCTTTTCATCTCCAAAATTTATTGTTTATTTTCTCGATCTAAATGTATTTGGATAATACGAAATTGCTCTAAAGAGTTCTCTTTCTTTTGTAAATTACACATATCAGTATATGTGCCTTCAGATATTTTCTTATCAACAAAAAGATTATACAACTCAGTAGTGTTCTTCAACATAGGTTGACCAAGAATATGCCACATAGTCGATTTGTCAACACCATAGATTAGTTTAGTAACCTTTAATCCAAGTTCTAAAACGGAGTCAACCAATAAATTTGTTTCATCCATTAGATCTTCAACAAGAAACTAAACTTGAAGAGAGAGAAAGTAGATCTAATAAGATTTATAAAGAGAGAAAACGAATCTAAGCTGATTTCTAGAGAGAGAAAACATATCTGAGATGATTTTCTAGATAGAGAAAACAAATTTAAACATGAATATGAGAATAAAACACAAATTTCTTCTTCTATTTGTCTTCAAAAACATGAATTAAGAACAAATCAGATGATAGAATGAGTAGAAGATAACAGAGTTGAATTGGGTTTTGCAATAATAAGAGATATTTCACTTTTTCTTTTTAGAAAACTTACAAAACTTGAAGTATAAAGTGAGATTCATGAAAAAATCCGCCATATCTGATATATTCTTGCAATAATCGTTGAGATCTACAAGAACCTGCTCTAATACCACTTGTTAGGAATAAAGACGAGATGACAAATGCAGAATCTGAAGAACAATCATGAATCAATCACCATAAAGTGCAAGTAATCTGACTGATTTCTGATTCACAATAATTTAGATTTGAATGTACAGAGAACCCTTTTCTGGGAAAAAGCTTACATTACAAGCTAACCTAATGATTATTTATAGGGAAAGTAAAAAAAAATTACCAAAAATATAAAACCCTAAAAAGACTTCCCTAAATAACCAAAAATGTCAAATCGGTTTCAATATCTCAAAAACTCAACAAAAGATTCACTTGATTTGGTCCTAAGAACTGTTTAGTCAACAAAAAGAAAAAAGGATTTAATGCTTTTACAGACTCTATCACATCAAAAGATTAACTTTGAAAATGTGTTCGTCTCGGAAGAAAAAAGACTTATAAACTCTTCATATCTTGGACTGAGGTTGACTTCGGATCTGGTTTGGCTCGGATTGCTAGAGGTTCACTTTTTATTCATCAACATAGTATTGGTTTTATGTAGTTTAAGTTAGATATTCAGAGAACTGTTGGTCTAATGCCTTATTTCATGGTTCTTGTCTGATTTATTGCTCTAGGGTGGACCATCTGTTCGACTGTCTATCTGATCCCTAACTACATAAGACTTTACATATTATATGAAAGACCAGGATTTGGCCCCTAGAATCTATATGAAAGACCATGGGAGGACCATGACACTTGTATAAAAGACCATGGGAGGACCATAACACATGTATGAAAGACCATGAGAGGATCATGAAGCGTGTATAAAATACCATGGGAGGACCATGGGAGCCGTAGGAAAGACTATATGAAAGACCATGGATAAAATGTTTTGTAGGTTGTTCGTGAGAAGAGCTCGATGGGATTATACACACCCCAATTTCCCAGGTGTGAGATTCAAGGGTTTCATGCATATTATAAGACCTACTCGATGAGTTGGCTGCTCCAACTCGTCGTGTAGGAGAGATCAACTCGCATGGATTTTTGAAGCCAACTCGGCGAGTTGAGTCTGTTTAGTCAAAACCCTAATTTCCGGGTCTTGCACCCTATTTAAAAAACTTATAACCCATTGTATCCTCCCTCATCGTCATTTCAACCAGAGAAAACCCTAGATCGAGCTTGGTACCCTCTTGGGTGTGTTTGAGAGCTTAAAAGGTGAGTTTTGTGGAGTTTTAAAGGAGACTTGAAGATTGAGAAGCTTGGATCAAGAAGAAGGTTGTAGATCCATCACCTCCTATGTATTGGCGATCAAACTGAGGTATAAAGTTAATACTTTGACTTCTTTATACTTAGATCTTCTATTGGGAATGTTTATGGTAATATTTGTGACCTTATGGAGTCATTCTCGGGTTTGAGCTTGTCACAAGGACATGGTTTAAGATCTGGACTCCTCTAGGTTCCTATAGTCGAAAACACATCAACTTTATCAAGCCTTGGCCTTCTCCATGCACTAAACCCCTTCTTGAGCTTAGTTTTGGGTGTTTTAGCCTAGTCAGGCCTTGTGTGCACGTAAAGTTAGCAACTTTACATGATAACTTCATCTTAGGAGGTTGAATCTGAAGTTTAGAGCATTGGAATCGACTGGAATGAACTTAATGTATAATGGTTGAAGTACTCGACGAGTTGGGTGTCTAACTCGACGAGTTGAGTTAGGGTTTTCCCATTTTTAGGATTCGGAGTGAACTCGACGAGTTGGTGGGACAACTCGACGAGTGGTTAGGGTTTTTCCCCGGTCTTCTTGACACTACATGGACTCGGCGAGTTGACTCAAGTTTTCGAGATTTACTGAGTTTCGAAAGAACTCGATGAGTCTATGAGCTCACTCAACGAGTTGACTATTGAATTTCGTTGACTTTAGGGTTCTGGTCTAGTTGTGGACTTTGGAGGCCATGGAGGGGTAAAATAGTCTTTTCCCCTTTTCTGAGGTTATTAGAGAGACTTAGCCAACATTTTGAGGATGTTGATATTTGATCTTAATTAGAGATATATATGATATACGTTAGGCAGATTCTAGACCAGTAGTTCGAGTACGGGATATACTTGTTTTACCTTGCGAGGTGAGTCTTCTCACTATACTTACCTGAGTGGTAATATTGTGTCCGGAGGGTCTTGCCTGAGTTATTAACCAAAGGGTCTTATGTGCTTATACTGAGTTATGTGATATATTATGCATTCTGTCTTTGTGATTTATGATGTATATTATTCTATGCATTATTGAGTTAGAACCAGAGGGTCCAAAATGAGTTGTAAGACCGGAGGGTCCAACCTGAGTTGTGAGACTAGAGGGTCTTCACTGAGACACATGACCAGAGGGTCCTTATCGAGTTACAACCATGAGAGGCTAATTATTTGCGAGTGGTATTTTGGGGAACTCACTAAGCTTCATGCTTACCGTGTTGAGTTAAATGTGTTTCAGGTACTTCTGTAGATTCCGGGGAGGCGATGGCACGATTGGACACATCCGTAAGCTTATGGAGATTTGAGGATTTTGGGATACTCTAATATTGTTTTGATAATAATTCACAATTTATGTGATGACTTGAATTTATGAGTAATATTTTGAGAATTAAAAATGAAAAAAAAAATTGTCTTGAATTTTTAGTCGTTACAATTTGGTATCAGAGCCTTGGTTTGACGGATTCGGTTGTACTCTTGGGTATGTCTGGACTCAAACTGAGGAGTTGATAACTTTTCAAAAGAGAATAATTTTTCATCAAACGATTTTTCAAAGAGATTAAAGAGTTTTGAAAGCGGATCCGAAGCGGTGTGTATAATCAGCCAGAGCCCAAGCGGTGATTTCCCAAAATACCCTTACTTGATTATGTGTTGTTATTATGAGTGAATAGAGCTTTATGCTAGTTTAGGGCTAGAGATCTACTCAGAATTGAATGCTAGTGTGCCTGTTTAGGAGAGACGCCTTTGTACATTTTATGTGAACTAGTAGTTAGAGATCCCCAAGGAGTTAAGAGGTAGGATTGTCTGAGTTCGGTGATGCCTTTCATGTTGTGTATATAGAAATTGGAATTGAATGCTAGGGAGGTGTTATGTGTGGGTGGAGATTGCTAAATGCCCAAATGTTGCTTGCTTTGTGCTTTGTGGAACTCATAAGTAATGCTAGTTAGCTAGAATGGTTAATTGACATTATAAGGAGTTATCCAACAGTTGATGGCAGAGAAGTGTGGGAACCTAGGAGAGCCTAGGGACTAAATTCAATCCGATGAGTGTGATGTTTAGAGGTGAGTATTCACGGGGGAGCGAGCATGTGGAATGGGACGGGTCTATCAGGAAAGTTGAACAGTTACTTAGGAAATCTGGGACAATCCTTTTGGAAAGTATCGGTAGATGTGAAAGGTAGTATGGGCCCGTACTACTGAAAGTAGAGGACCCATACTCAAAACAAGGAGAATTCTAGAGGTTCTAAGAAGCAGACTGAGGGGAGATAACATGGCTCGGGTACCCTGATTCATGGCAGAGTGTGTTTCCGTCTTTACCGATTGTCCCGCTATGGTTGTTCATATTGAGAGTGGATATGGTAAATTGTGGGGCCAGAGGGCCATGTCGGTCGAGCTTATATGGAGTATACCTTATGAGAAGAATTCAGTTTAGGTCTCAAGGGATTTGACTGGTGAGGTGCCAGTTGGAGTCACAGGACTCAAAAAAGGAGTTGAAGGTGATGTGCTGTTGAGGATTGTAGTCTAAATAGAGTGGTCGGCCGATGGTTGTGATGTCATTTTCTGTGACGAGAATTACACTATTTTCGCTTCACGTGTGGAACGAAAGGGATCGTGAGCTTCCGATTTTAGAGTTTGGAGGTAAACCCCGTGGGTTAGCATATAGTTACGATATTTTATCCAGAGTATTTTGCATTATGTCTTCTGCAAGTTATTTCTTATGCCGTAAGAGAATCATTAGTGGGGACTGAGATGGATAAGATCAAGGGTATGCCTTAGTTGAGTATAGTAAGGCATATTTTAGCAACAGTTCCAGGTATTCAAGATGAATATATCGGGGCGACGACCCTTATTGTCTATGTTGTGTATCGACTGTGAGAGTGAGGTCTCTTGCTTTATGATAATTGTCACGATGGAATGTTGGTTGAGGAATCGGAGATGAGGTGTGTGTGATAGTCCATTATTTTCAGATTGAGAGTCGTAACTA
Source organism: Lactuca serriola (assembly GCF_051521515.1). Lineage (NCBI taxonomy): Eukaryota > Viridiplantae > Streptophyta > Magnoliopsida > Asterales > Asteraceae > Lactuca > Lactuca serriola. Next base: position 376,918,136 of record NC_136411.1, read on the forward strand.
ATTAAGGACAGTCAAGATGTCCGGTGGTGTGTCGGTATGAGATTTTTGGTGATTGGAGGCAGTCACATTAAGAAGTTTCTAGGGTTTCCATCTGAGATTCGGAATACTTGGAGTTTCTTGGGCTTATTCTGAAAGGTCATTAAGTGTTGTGTGGTACGTCCCAATAGTCGAGTATGGTATAGCTGGGGAGCCCATTGTAGTGTGGTTTGTGGATATGCCAACTGGTGATGGTTTGAACCCTCAGTGGGGGAGAATCGGGTAATCTATGGAGGATTGTCAATCTGTGTAAGTTGCAGCGTCATAGGATTTGGTTATAGGGATCTACGATCCGGGAATAGAAGACTTTGGTCTAATGATAGACAAGGCAAGTACAGAGCGAGATGATGCATGCTATATGTGCTCAAGAAAGAATGAGTGTCTCCACGGTAGGTAGCCATTGATCAGGGATCTTAATGTGGTTAGGGTTTCATCGGGTTTGCCAATGTTCGAGTATCGAGGCGATTGGGTCATTGAGGTCAAGTTTCAATTGTTGAGAGATTAATAGTTCGACATATAGATTATTATATGTACTCCGGGAAGGGCAACATTTGAGTTGTCAATCAAATTCAGAGTCGGTATGGGTAGTTTCGCATGGTTTTCATCAGTAAATAATGGGGTTTCGGATTGCCGTCTACGCGTTCTCAGTCATTAACGATTCCTCCATGCTTCAAATTATGAGTTGGAGTACTTCAAGGTTTCGAGTTGTGTAAGTGGAAGCCCAGTGGTCGTGGCAAGCTATCGTGATGGTGTATCGAGGTATCCAAGTATGATGACCTAAATTGTTGGAATATTATGAGACTTGGTTTTGTCAGAAGGCAAGTGGAGCATCAAGTGACTATTTTTTCCGTTGTGAAACCATTATTTAATTGTCGTTAGTAGTAGGGAAGCTTAATCTAGGTGGGTGTACGAACCTATCTATTATGTGTTGTGGAGTATGAGTTTAGTGAACTCGATTTGGTGATGGCTTGATTATGAGATTGTGGGGTGATAAGAGAGTGGATGGATCCAAGTGGGATTAATCACTTAAGAATGTCAGGGAAAACCGTGGGGTGAGCCCATGGCGAGTGAGAGAGTGTTGTAAGACTGTGGGGAGCCGTAGCATTCACTAATCAGTGAGAGAGTGTTGTAAGACTGCAGAGAGTCGTAGCATTCACTAGTCAGTGAGAGAGTGTTGTAAGACTGCGAGGAGCCATAGCATTCTCTAGTCAGTGAGAGAGTGTTGTAAGACTGCGGGGAGCCATAGAACTCATTAGTCAGTAAGAGAGTGATGTAAGACTGTGAGGAGCCGCAACACTCGTTATTTAGTGAGAGAGTGTTGTAAGACTGCGGGGAGCCATAGCATTCACTAGTCAGAGTGTGATGCAGAGGAGTTCTTAGGCCTATGTAGCCTTGCCATTGAGTCTTTAGGAACTTGTTCGCCAGACAAGGGACGAGACTGGGGCATCAACGATGGTCGGGAACCGTTACATCTTGAGTTAGGGTGGTTTTGTCGCAAATCGGAAGAATCGAGGTGTAATGTATGGGTAGATTCGTGTAAAACGGGTGATGAGTTGAGTATCATATTGGATAATAGTGGTTCAAATTTGGTTGTCAGACTAAACTCTTGTGTTTTAGTTTGGCTCTATCTGTGTGGAGGATAGATCAGTTAACATTCCGAATTTTCAGATGGGTTACATTCTGAGTGGTTATGATTTCCATCTGATGTTTTAGACCTGGGTGGGTTGGTTCAATTGGCTTGAAGAGGACCACGAAACACATGGGATCAACAAGCGATAGATAATGGAGATCGAAGATGATGTGAGTCTACAGATCGGTTGCAATATTCGATTGGGGTAAAGTGAACTTGATGATTGTGTGTACAATGTGATTGGTTGAGATAGCTCGGTTGGATTGAATGACTGTGGAGTCATATTTTCATATATGCTCGGGTGGCATTGGCAGTCTAACTGTTGGGTCGAGAGTCGATCCTGCATTCAGATCTGGTGTTCAGCATTGGAAGGTAGCTGGAGTTATATTTCAGATATCATGGGATAGTTCCGGTCGGGCATGGTCATTCAGTTTGGGGCTAGAACTGAATTGTCCTAGGATTGGGATGGTCCAGTATGGCAAGAGGTCAGACCTAGTGTAGGACTTCGGTATCATGTGGATCGGTAGGTTTTCATTCGGTGTTTGAGAGCAGAGCGAGCGGATGATTCAGACACTCGAGGACATGCTATGCGCATGTGTTATGGACTTCGGTGGGAGTTAGGATTCCTACCTGCCTTTGGCTGAGTTTTCATACAATAACATCCATCACTCCAATATTGAGATGCCTCATTTTGAGATTTTTATACGGGAGGAGGTGTCAGACTCCCATCTGTTGGGGGTTGGGTAGAGAGTGATGGGGAGCACTGAGATAGTGCTCAAGACGACAGAGGAAATCCTGCAGGTTAGACCAAGGTTATTGACGGCCCAGAGTCGTTAAAAGAGTTACGTAGATCAGATATGACCCATGCTAGAGTTCTAGGTCGACGATTTTGTCCTCCTAAAGGTATCCCCATGGAAAGGGGTGATTCGATTTAGGAAGTGGGGCAAGCTAGGTCGTGGATACATCGATCCTTTAAGAGCGATTGCTCGAGTAGGTAAGGTAGCTTATCGGTTAGAGATCCCTGCAGAGTTGAGACAGGTTCATGACACCTTCCATGTATCCTAGTTGAGGAAGTGTGTAGCTGACGAGACGGCAGTGGTTCCTTTATAGGAAATTCAGGTTGATGATCGCTTGAACTAAATTGAGAGGTCGGTCGCGATTTTTGGTAGGAAAGTAAAGACCTTGAGAAACAATGAGGTGCACCTAATTAAGCCGCACTGGTGGCACCGTAGGGGTTTAGAGTGGACTCAGGAGCCGGAGTCCGAGGTGCGTGAGCAACACCCAGAGTTTTTTTTCCAAAGAATGACTTCGAGGGCGAAGTCTGACCTCAATGGGGGAGAATTGTAATACCCTGATTTCCCAAGTGTGAAGTTTGAGGGTTACGTGCATATTATAAGACCTACTTGACAAGTTGGCTACTCCAACTCGTCGTGTAGGAGAGATCGGCCCATATGGATTTTTTAAGCAAACTCGAAGAGTTGGAGGGACCTTATGGATTCATTCTCGGGTTTGAGCTTGTCACATGGACATGGTTTCAGATCTGGACTCCTCTAGGCTCCTATAGTCAAAAAGTCATCAACTTTATCAATCCTTGGCCTTCTCCATGCCCTAAACCCCTTCTTGAGCTTAGTTTTGGGTTTTTTAGCCTTGTGAGGCCTTGTATGCACGTAAAGTTAGCAACTTTACGTGATAACTTCATTCTAGGAGGTTGAATCTGAAGTTTTGAGCATTGGAATCGACTGGAATGAACTTAATGTGTAATGGTTGAAGAAATCGACGAGTTGGGCATCCAAATCGATGAGTTGAGTCGGGGTTTTCCCGTTTTTGGGATTCAGAGTGAACTCGACGAGTTAGTGGGACAACTCGATGAGTGGTTAGGATTTTTCCCCAAACTTCTGGACATTGCATTGACTCCACAAGTTGGCCAGCAACTCGGCGAGTTGACTCGAGTTTTTGCAATTTACTGAGTTCTGAGGGAGCTCGTTGAGTCTATGAGCTGCACTCGACGAGTTGACTATTGACTTTCGTTGACTTTAGGGTTCTGGTCTAGTTTTGGACTTTGGAGGCTATGCAGGGGTAAAATAGTCTTTTCGCATTTTTTGAGGTTATTAGAGAGACTTAGCCATCATTTTGAGGATGTTGATATTTGATCTTAATTAGAGATATATGTGATAAATGTTAGGCGCATTCTAGACCAGCAGTTCGAGTATGACATATACTTGCTTTACCTTGCGAGGTTAGTCTTCTCACTATACTTACCTGAATGCTAATACTGTGTGACTGGAGGGTCTTGCATGAGTTATTGACCAGAGGGTCATATGTGCTTATACTGAGTTATGTGACATATTAATTTATGTTGTATATTATTATGTGCATTGGTGAGTTAGGACCAGAGGGTCCAAACCGAGTTGTGAGACCGGATGGTCCTCACTAAGTTACAGGACTGGAGGGTCCAACCCAAGTTGTGAGACCGGAGGGTCATCACTGAGACACATGAACGGAAGGTCCTTATCAAGTTACAACCATGAGAGGGTAATTATTTATGTGTGGTATTTTGGGTAACTCACTAAGCTTCTTGCTTACCGTGTTGAGTTAAATGTGTTACAGGTACTTCTGTAGATTTCGGGGAGGCGAAGGCACAATTGTACACATCCGTCGACTTATGGAGATTTGAGGATTTTAGGATACTCTGATATTATTTTGATAATAATTCACAATTTATGTGATGACTTGAATTTATGAGTAATATTATGAGAACTAAAAATGAAAAAAAATCTTGAATTTTGAGGCGTTACATTTTAAGTCAAAGGTTTTAATCAGTTAACCTAGTTTCAAATGAAAAATATCTTTGTCAGATTCGGGATGTTACACTAGACCCATCAAGCATTTACTAATTATCTATCACTAAAAAACAATTCCTTCATCTTAATATCTAGCAACTAGATTGGTATTCAACATGTGGCAACCATATTTATAATCATCGGTTTCCTAATGATAGAAAAGTTTTGGTATAGCCTCTTAACTCTTAAAGAATCCATCTTTTAGATGCGACTTTTATATGAGTTTCGATGACGTTCAATGTAAGAAGATACATTATCTACTTTTTATTATGATTCCAATTTTGAAACTTTCAACACTTTTATTAAAACTGTTACTCTCTAAGAGTACAACATGGGTGGAAGAAAGTTCTCCTTTGAAATAACCCAACTTCTCTCTCCCAATTTAAGAGAAAAAAAGTTAGAGAAATGGGAAAGTGGGTTAGATGATGACTTTTTGAATACTTTGAGTGAAATTAAGTGAGTTTGAAGATTTATTGAAAAGTTTAAGTTTGAAGCATCACTTAGGATAAAATGAAATATAATCACTAACAATTTCTTTCAATGAGTTCTCTATAGGGTTTGGAGAACTCTCCAAATTTTAAGTTATTTTTAATTTGAGAGTTAACTCTAAGTATTTTTCATCATTCCCTTTCTATCATTTACTCCTCAAACTCCATGTAAATCCATTTTTTTTTCTAGTTGTGGAGTTTGGAGATGTTTTATGTAACATCCCAAAAACCATGACAAAATTTTCATTTTTGTAAGACATTTTCATGAAACGATAAGATAGTCAAACATTGTTTTCAAATCAAATCCATAGATATCAAAGTATCAAAATAATCTCTCAACACATAATCTGCAGGAGGATGTGTGCGATCATGCCTGCATCTTGTCCCGTTCACTGTAGTACCTGAAAATATTAAAATCCACAACTGTAAGCCAAATCTTAGTTAGTTACCAAAAAATACCCCACACAACAATATATATATATATATATATATATATATATATATATATATATATATATATATATATATATATATATATATATACAATGCATGCACACTAGCCCCACAATACAAAACTGGATTGCCCCCACACCCACATTCATAATACTAGATTGCCCCCACCCTACAACGCACGATTGGATTGCCTCGTGTTTATTGTCCTACAACATGAAGTTGTACCACCTCAACCCAACCGCACTATGTCAACATATGCAAACAAATAATCAATAACATGCAAATATAGGTAATCATACATATCTACCAATCTAACAGATCACTACAGTATATCGACATCCTACATACAATGACACATATTACAGAACAAAGTATAGTGAGAAAACTCACCATGCAATCTAGAAGGTAACAACACTGATCATAGATCCAAAAATTGGCACTACAGGTCACCTATAAAACAATCAGGGACCAAATATCAAACTATAACCCAAAAACCTCAATTTGACCTAAAGCCAAACTTGGTCAAAAAATCAATGGTCAAAGTCAAAGTCAACTATCAAAGGTCACTCAGCCAGCCACCACGTCGTGACCACCCTTTGGTCATGTCGTGGCATAGTGAGGACAAAATAATTACTAGACAGACCATCGCCACGTCGTGAGGAATGCTCTGGACAACTTAATGCTTTAGGTTCTTAATCCTTCAAGCCAAGCAACTAAAATTTCCAAAAGGCTTTCTCCATCTCAAAATACCATAAAAATTGTCACTTCATAGATATGCATGTCTTAAACATAAGCTAGGTCAAAAAGAAGGGAAGATGAGATCAAATCCCATGCATGGAACTCAAAGCTCACTAATTTTCTAGATTTGGGACAAAGGGTTACAAAGGAGTCACAAGAACTCATAAACTTACCAATTTTATGAGATTCCAACACTCAAACTTCCTCAAATGTTGAGAAAAGTGGACCAAACTCTAGATCTAACATGCTTGAGCTAAAAATGTAGGAACTTGAGGACTTACAAGAGTCCTAATGCAGCTCAAGATGACGAGGGAGTGCAGGGGTGGAACACGAGCAATAGACTTAGGGGGCCAAAACAAAAACATATATAATGTTATATTGCTTATCAACATGGAGCGCATCAACCTATTGTATATTTCTTAAGTCTAGGACACTTTCCTCTAACTAATCTTTTCTGAATTACAAAATTAATGAATTATTGAAAAACTCGGTGATTTTGAACAGTAGACGTAGATGTATAAAAGAGTCAAAATAATCAGAATCGACTCTTTAACATCCTAAAAATCACAACAAAATTTAACTTTCAAAACCATGATCCAAAACCATATTGTTTACAAAACCATTATTTCAAAAGTGTAATCCAGTAATCAGAGTATCCCGAAATCCATATGACATAAAAACTAGAGGATGTGCATGATCACGCCTTTGCCATTGCACGTTCCTCTGAAGTAATTGAAACAATAACTAAAACTATAAGACAAAGCTTAGTGAATTCCTCCAAAGTACCACCACATAACATAATAAACAATAGCATGCATACAGATCCTTCAGCATGACTGGACCGCCGCACCATCCTTCAGCCTATTTGGACCGCTCTACGAACCTTGGATGTGATAGGATCGCCTTCTGTCTATCCGGATCGCCCTAGGTATCTTAGCCTTCAGTATGGCTGGATCGCCTCAACGTAGTAAACCATGACATATTGATATAAACATTATCAATGAATAAACAACAAATACAGGAAGTCCTACAGATCTACCACTATAATCACATAATCAGTAACCACATATCTCCGCATAACATCATACAACAAAATAGGATATCTACTCCAATGGATCGGCCTTGGTGCCTTTGACCCATAAGTACAGTGAGGAAACTCACATCTCAGTCAGAACGCAAGCTGAATAAATATCTGCTCTGAAAACCAGCTCTACCCAACACCTATTATCCATAATATTGCCCAACTAAAATTTATACCAAATTAACCAAAATACCTTTTGGTCAAGATTGTTCAGACCTAACAAACCAGCTGAGTCGACCCAGCCAAGTATATTGGACGTACTCAGCAGTACATGGGGCGTACTCGATAAATGACCAGGGATGGGGGTTTGTACGTGTACGCGCAGCGTACCAATTGGTAGGCCCCACGTACACAGCTAAACTTCTTCTTAACATAATAAGTTCTTAATACTTAATCTTTCACGATGAAATTGCATATCCAAGTCCCAAATATCGATCTTGATAATAAAGTTTCCAACTTTATGGTCTTACATGCCCAATAAGTGCTAAATGTTAAAAAAACCAACATCTTAACCCATTAAGACCACCAAGCACATGCATGGGGAAAAGTTAAGAGCCAAGACCCTATTTTTATGCTTCTAAACTACTCAAAATATCTAAAAGGACAGATTAGATGGGCTGGAGCATGCCATTTTTGTAACAACCCAAAAAATTTCGAAGAAATTTAAACTTTCTAAATCATTTTTAAACAAATAAAAGTGATTCAAACATCAACAAGTTCTAATGGATTTCAAAATGTTTTCATATCAGAGTTCCCATAAATCCAAAATTATAAAAACGGGGATGTGTACGTCACGCCTTCGCATTGCCATGGTCAGCTGAGGTTCGATAAAATGTAACCCCGAAGGCTTAGTGAGTTACCCCTAAAAATACCAACCTCTAACATCCAATAATAAATAATAACAAACAACATGCATAATGAGCCTTCACCCTGACTGGACCGCCTCTTATGGGCCTACGACCTATCTGGACCGCTCCCGAGCCTTCAGCATGACTGGACCGCCTCATACGGGCCTACAGCCTATCCGGACCGCTCGTCGGGCCTTCGGCATGACTAGACCACCTCCTACGGGCCTACAGCCTATCCGAACCACCCTGGGTATGTTGGCCTCAACCGCACAAAGCAGGACACCGCCTCAACTCAACCCATCCATGTATGTCGACATATAAATAGCACATAATCAAGCAATAAGCACAGATCACACTAACCGCTAAGCATAGCACCATTCTATCTATCAAGGTACCAATCCAACATATCATAACTGCATAACATCCTAGGTTCCAGGGTACCAAAATAACTGATCATGAATATGAAACAGACCCTAACTCCGGGATAAAATCCCAAGGGACTGACCTACTGTCGTAGACCCTGTTGGGATAGTGAGGAGAACTCACGTAGCAATAATGTAGAACTGAACTGAGAGTCTTCAACTGCTACGCCTGACATCCTCGACTTCTAGAGCTCAAATGGTGTAACCCAACTTCAGATCTAAGGCCTTGCTTTCCTCCTCTAGCTTCTTGGTGCAATAACTCGACTCTCCAAGGCTCAAGATGCGCACTAACACACTCTACACACACAAAATAGGGTTTTGGGGCGTTCTCTAAGGTATGGAGGTGGAGGTAAGGAAAAAGAATGAGCCATAAGGGTGTATATATAGTCCCAACCTCAAACATTAGGGCTTTTAGTTGATGCGAGTACGCCCAACATACTAGGGCCCGCCTAGTACGCCCAGCGTACTCTTATGTACACTTAGCGTACTCCCTCTATGGCCCAAAGTTTCAACTTTAGCTCCTAAACTCCCCGGGACTCAACAAAACTTCTTCGATGGCTATCAAAGACAATAATCAGAAGAAGGCGGATGTCGAAATATACCTGCTAAGTTCGGGGAGTTACAACTCTCCCCCACTTGATCTAGACTTCGTCCCTGAAGTTGGATGTTGTGAAAAGATCTAGGTAGTGCTCCCTCATTTCGGACTCTGGCTCCCAAGTCCACTCGGATCCCTTACGGTGCCGCCACTGCACCTTGACCAACGGTATTTCCTTGCTACGCAAAATTTTCATTTTCCTTTCCAAAATAGCCATCGGCTGCTCCACGTAGTTCAGGTGCTTGTCAACCTGAACATCATCCAGAGATACCACTGCATCCTCATCCAAAATGCACTTTCACAACTGGGAAACGTGAAAAGTGTTGTGTATTTGACTGAGCTCCTCCGGGAGATCCAGTCTATAGGCTACCTTGCCAACTCTGGCTATCACTCGAAAGGGTCCAATAAACCGACGGCCCAATTTTCCCCTCTTCCTGAAATGGATCTCACCCTTCCAGGGTGAGATCTTCAGGAGCACCATGTCTCCGACCTGGAACTCCAGTTCCAATCGGCGTCGGTCAGCGTAACTCTTTTGCCGACTCTGAGCAGTCTGAAGCCTCTTTCTGATATGCTGAATCCTCTCGGTAGTTTGTAGAACTGCCTCGGTCCGACCCATAACCTTATGACCCACTTCACCCCAACAGACCGGGGTGCGACATCTCCTCCCATAAAAGAGCTTATAAGGCGGGGCACCTATACTGGAATGAAAGTTGTTGTTGTATGAGAATTCCACGAGAGGTAGGTAGGAGTCCCAGCTCCCACCAAAATCGATAATACATGCCCTCATCATGTCCTCAAGTTTCTGTATCGTCCACTCACTTTGGGCGTCTGTCTGCGGATGCTAAGATGTAATGAGGAACAATCGTGTGCCCAGTTCCTCATGGAACTTCTGCCAAAATTAGGAGGGGAAACAAACATCACGATCCGAGACAATAGAGACCGGAACTCCATGCCTCGCGACAATCTCGCAGACGTATAACTCAGCTAACTTCACGGCTGAAGATCCCTCCCAAATGGCGAGAAAGTGAGCACTCTTGGTCAGTCGATCTACGATGACCCATATAGTGTCTAAACCCCTTGCCGTCCTCGGTAGCTTGGTGATGAAATCCATTGTGATCTGCTCCCATTTCCACATAGGAACCTCAAGAGGCTGCAACTTCCCGTGTGGCCTCTGATGCTCAGCCTTGACCATTCTACAAGTCAGGCATCTCTCCACGTACTCAGCGATTTTTTGCTTCATGCACGGCCACTAATAGCTCAAACATAAATCCCGGTACATCTTGGTTGCCCCCGGGTGAATGGAGAAACGAGACTTATGAGCCTCCTCCAATATAATTTGCCTGACTCCACCAGTCATCGGAACCCAGACCCGACCATGACGGGTCATCAATCCCCAGCTATCGTGTTCAAACCGGGCGTTTTCACCCTTTATCTTCTCTGGTTTCCATTTCTCTCTACGCATACCCTCTGACTAAGCTCCTTTGAGCAAGCTCACGAGTGTGGAACCCACTGATATCCTCATGCATGATACTGGGATAGATGGTCCGGCCGCCTTGCGGCTTAAGGAATCAGCAACCACATTCTCTTTACCAGGGTGGTAAAGGATCTCACAGTCGTAGTCCTTGACTACATCTAGCCACCTGCGTTGCCGCATATTCAGGTTTGGCTGATCTATAATATACCTCAAACTCTTGTGGTCCATGTAGATGGTACAGCAGACCCCATAGAGGTAGTCTCCAAATCTTGAGAGCAAATACCACCGCTACCAACTCCAGGTCATGTGTGGGGTATCTCGACTCATGCGGCTTCAGTTGTCGTGATGCGTAGGCGATAACCCTACCTCTCTGGATGGGGACTGCTCCCAAAACTTGTGAAATATGCATCACAGTACACCACAAAATCCTCCACCCCTTCAGGGAGGGTCAAGACTGGGGCTTTGCACAACCGCTGGCTGAGGGTCTCAAACGCCCTTTGCTGCTCAAGGCCCGACCGAAAATCCACCCCCTTCCTCATCAGATGAGTGAGGGGTACGACAATCTTGGAGAAATCCTGAATGAATCTCCAATAGTACCCTGCCAAACCTAAAAAGCTCCTGATGTCGGAGGGGGATCTCGGGACCTCCCACCGCATAACGGCCTCGATCTTGGCCGGATCGACCAAAATCCCATCTTGGTTCACGAGATGCCCAAGGAACTGAACCTATCGTAACCAAAACTCGCACTTCGAGAGCTTAGCATAAAGACGTTCTCGCCTCTGAACACCCAATAACTCTCGTAGATGCTCCTCGTGTTGCTCCCGGGTTTTGGAATATACCAAGATATCGTCAATGAACACTATGATCGAGCGATCAAGCATCGGTCTACAAAACCGATTCATCAGGTCCATGAAAATATCTGGCGCATTGGTGAGTCCAAATGGCATCACCACAACTTGTAATGCCCATACCGAGTTCTAAACGCTGTATTCTCCACATCCTCCTCCCTTACTCTGACCTGATGGTACCCGGACCTCAAATCAATCTTGGAAAACCAAGATGCTCCCTGTAACTGATCAAACAGGTCGTCTATCCTTGGGAGTGGGTAACGGTTGTTCACCGTTAACTTGTTCAACTCAATATAGTCTATGCACATCTGATGAGATTCATCCTTCTTCTTTATGAAAAGTATCGGGGCTCCCCATGGAGAACTGCTCAGACGAATAAACTACTTCCCCAACAGCTCTTGCAACTATGATGGCATCTCCTGCATCTCTGGTGGTGCCAGTTGGTACCACGCCTTAGCCACAGGGGCAACACCCGGCACCAAGTCGATCCTAAACTCGACCTACCTCTCTAGAGGTATTCTGGGTAACTCCTTCGGGAACACGTTGGTGAACTCCCTGACTACTGGGACATCTAAAACTAGAGAGGGTGCTGATCCGCGTATCCTCCACATACGCAAGATAACCTGCACACCCGTGCTGAATATACTACCGAGCCCTGGCGACTGAAAAAAATCCAAAACCCGATCCGGTACCTTCACCATAAACTACCAGTTCTCCCCCACTTGGGGTTCGAACTACTTGTTGACCTTCGCAGTCGATCATGGCACCGAACCGAATCAACTAATCCATTCCTATAATCACGCCGACATCCCCCATGGGGATGGGAATCAGGTCAATCGGAAAAGGTATCCCAAATATCTCCAATGTGCAATCCCGATAAACCGAAGAAGTAGAAACCCCAAGCTCGCTGGCAATAGAGACTAATAACGAACGCTCGAGCTCTCCTAAAGGCAGACCGAGTCTGCTACCGAAAGTCTGAGAAACGAACGAACGACTCGCACCCGAGTCGAACAATACCAAGGCAGACAAAGAATTCACTAAAAACGTACCTAATACAGGTATGCACAATAATTTAGAATAAACAATCATATATATTTAGCAAGAAAGAGTATAAAAACATACCGGCCACCACATCTGGTGTTTCTTTGGCCTCCTCGACAGTGAGCTGAAAAGCGTGTCCCTGAGCCTTCGGAGGCTCTGCACCACCCTGCTTCACATCCGTGATCCTCAAAGTAGTCGGCGCTGGAGCCTGCAGTGGTCTAGCAGCTAACTGCGGACAGTGGGTCTTCACATGACCCACCCGATGACAATGATAACAAATCCTCATATCAGGAGTAGGGGTGGGCTGGCGAAACTCTCGTGCGTAATGTCCCTCCTTGCCACATTTGTGGCATCCAAAACTCAGTCGACATACTCTCGAATGAACCTTCCCACATTTCCCACAAGTGCGGGCCTACTACCCTCCCGACCTAGAATCTGCGGCCTTGAACCGCTTCGGCGCCGGCTATGCCTGACTTGGGGCCTGCCTCGCCTCACGTAACTGCAACTCAATCTCCAGCTCGTGCCTCCTCGCGGCCTCCAGTAGCTCCAATAACGTACTACACCTCTTCGTCGCGACAAACTGCCTAATATTCGTCTCTAGCATACCCAGATAATGAGTCATCTGTGCCTGCTCTGACGCGAACTCCGAGCAAAACATTGCCCTCTCAGTAAATAGCCTAGTAATCTCTGCCACTGATTCCTTGTCATGTCGCAGGTCTTAGAACTCCTGCGCCAGTCTCTTCCTCTCCACCCGCGGAACATAACAGGTACTGAACATGTCTCTGAACTTGTAACGCCTGTGTTTCTGGGCTTGTCATTAATATTGATATAATAGTCTAGGTTAACCTTTGTAACCCGTTTTGAAATAATAGAAGTGTATTATTTGAGTATTATGTGTTTTGTGCTTAATTGCTTAATTATGTGATTTGATTAATTAAGAATAAAATGAGCGTCAAAATTGAAGTGTAAAATAAACTTGATATCTTTACATAAAGTTGTAATGGCTGAAACGAGGTTTCCGAATATTTATAGAACACCCAAATCTGACTTCGTATGAGGAAGTTATGATTTTCTGAAGTTTCGACTTAGCGATATGCAGCCCGAATACTCGATTTGAGATCGAGCGGTTTTTAGCCGAAACAATCTAAACAAGAATCGAAGATCTCGTTGTTAATAGCGAAACGTTGAAAAGTTAGGCAAGAACGGACGTCGGACGAAGGAGTTATGAATTTATAACGAAGTTTTTCTGTCCCGGCCTACTAAAAATAAATAATAAAAATATACTCAAAATTAGCCAACGGAGTCTAAACGAAAGTTGTAGAGCGTAGTCTCACCTACGCGTGGATATAAAGAACGTCGAAAACGGAGTTTGTATAAGGGAGATATGAATTTTCAAAGTTTATTAAATATTTAATATTTAATTTTAATTCAAACTTCCGATATTATCTGAAGAGGAGTCAGCGGACTCATCCGAAGTACGCCCAACGTACCACTCGAGTGTTCGGAGTTCGTAAGCAATGACGTAGAGGAGCCGATGACACAGGTGATGACGGCAACCGAGGCATTACGCCCCGCGTACCCCGAAGTTATGCCCAACGTACTTCCGAGGATCAGCCCTATAAAAGGCTTGCGAAGGCAGCCTTAGTTCTTTAACAATTTCCATCCTTTTCTCTCTAGTTTTTCCTCGTTTAGCGTGCCATTTATACCCCGAAGCCCCGGTAATATTCCCGAGCCCCAAAGCAAGATCCGAAGCCCCGAGAATCCCAAAGAGCCTTATTCCCGAGCCGAAGCTCTGCCCGCGAGAAGTTCGTTTTTTGTGGAGATCTTCCAGATATACGGAGAAACACTACTTCTGCAAGCAGTTGTGCTGCCCGATCGTCTTCTGATCAAGTGAGTGTGTAGTTACTTTCTTCTAAAGCATAATTATGAAGTATTTTATACGAAATACGTGTTATGTGTATAATTTTGTTGTTATGTGTGTGAATGTATATTCACTCTCTTCTATCTCATAGATCTGATTTACTTTCTATGAAATACGTGTTATGTGGGTGTGCCTCATCTGTTATCTGGAATATGTATTGAATAAAAATATTATACAGGTTTTAAACTATGTATAAAAATATATATTTTTATCTGCTAATATGTTGGGTAGAACATGGGTAGATAGTTGGTGTGTAATAAACAGATGAGAGGCCTCGATGTTGTTGTTGTTGTGAACGATGTGTTCACCGGTGTACTCTATCCCCCTCATGGTTTCCTTTAGGACACCTATTGTTGAGGAAACCCCTTAGCAGTAATGTCCGTCCCGATGAAAATCCTAGATTAGGTCCCTTGAGATAGATGTTGTTTTAGGGACGTAAAGTGAGGATAACGGGAATGGGTAGTCGGGTTGTTGTTGGTTGGTGAAATTAAATATAATTATTTATTGTGGGTTGAAAACCCTATATGCTCACCAAGCTCCCAAGCCTGACCCACTCAGTTTTATTTGTATTACAGGAAGTGGTGCAAGGGCATAAGATGGATGAATCATCGAGTTGTTTTGTTTACAAGTCTGTGTATGTATATATTTGTTGAATGACTTGTAATGTTATCGTTTATGCTTTATGGTCTGTATCGGAACATGACATCCCGAGTTTTGATTATATAATGAAAATGCATCTCTTGATGAAATGCTTCGATAAATATTATTTTATCATATTTTGTTTTGCGAACAAATTCCGCAACTCTTTTAAATCAAAAGGATTTACTCTGAAATTATTTTAAAAAGCATAAATGAAACTGGTCTTTTCTGGCCGAGATTTTGGGGATGTCACAGTTGGTATCAGAGCATTAGTTTAAGCGAACTAGGAATTTGTAGGATTTCTAGACTTAAACTTAGAATGCTAAGTGGAGATTGTGAGATGTGTGTCCGATATATTATAGACACGAGCACTAGTTTATTTTAGGAAGCTGCCTAAAATGCTTTTATGTGCTAAATGTTATATGTTGCCATATATGATATTAATTGTTCGGATCTACGGTCTGTTGCTGACCGAATCTGAAAACCTTATGTGTGTAGGATTCTAAGCGTACGTCTACGACATTAGAACTAGCATGTAAACGTTTCGGAGTAAAAAGGATGATTTGAATATCTATCGTGAATGAGGATCTAATTTCACCTTATTTGGTGTGTAGATCAAAAATGGTGAGAACAAGGAGTGGCGTTGGAAACGCGGATGAAAACAGGAATCAACCGCCAGTGATTGAGTAAATACCTGTTGTAGCAGCAGCACCAAAACCAATAACGATGGTTGGGGTGCAAGCCATGATTCGGGCTATGTTAGCCGAACAAAGGGAAGAAATGCGACAGATGTTGCATGATAATAGGGACGAACCTATCATACCTATTGAGGAACCCGAATTGATTCCCGAGCAATCGGAGGAAGGGAACAATAGTCGCGTGGTGAGTCAGGTTAGGACTCAAGGAGAACAAAGGAACGATTCGGAAAGGAGAAACAACAAGGATGGGCGAATGTACAAGAACTTCTTAGGCCCCAAGCTGCCGAGTCTTTCTGGAAGCCCAAAGCCTGTTGAAATTATGGATTGGATCTCCGAAATGGAGATGGTATTTGAAAGTTGACTGTAGCAACAAACAGAAGATTGTCTTTGCAGTTAGACAACTGAAGACTGGAGTCTTGAGTTGGTGGAAGTTGTTGGCAGATACTATGCCACAAGAAGAAGCCCTGAAAATGTCATGGGAGGAGTTCTTGGAACAGTTAAGGGTACAGTATTGTTCAGAGATAGATATGATTGATCTGAACAATGAGTTCCAAAACTTGAAGAAGGAGAGGATGAGCATAGACGACTATGCTACTGCATTCAATGAGAAAATGAAGTTATTTCCGTACCTAGTGCCAACGGAACTCTCCAAGATTGAGAGGTTTGCTAATGGACTGCCTGCCGACTTTGGTCCGACAGTCAAGATGGCAACTACTCTGAAAACAGCTATTCGTGCAGCTAAGAATGTGGAGGCCCAGCATAAGGAAAAGGGTCTGGAAAGGATAGATGTTGGTGAAAAGAGGAAGTTCGATGGAACTTCAGGGTCCAACAAGAAAAACAAGTTCTCAAAGTCTGGTTCGAGGGGAGGTGGAGGCGAAGCCAAGTGGTGCGACAAATGTGAGAAGAAGCATCATAGAAAATGTGAGGTAGTGGCCACATGCTACAAGTGTGAAAAACCAGAGCACTATGGAAATGAATGTACCCTCACTAAGAAAGTTTGTTATGGTTGTGGTGAGGAGGGACACATGTGAGGGACTGCCCGAAGAAGAAGGAGGCAGCTAGACCCAACATTTCGCCAAAGCCGAAGGCGAGAGCATTCTAGATGACACTCGAAGCTGCTAAAGATGAAGCCGATGTCACTTCAGGTACCTTTCTCGTAAACAAATTGCCTGCCCAAATTTTATTTGATTCTGGATCCAACTACTCCTTTATATCGCATGAATTTGGTAGAAAGCTAGCTTTGCCTGTTGATAGACTAGATAATGCTATATTAGTCGAAGTTGCTAGTGGCAAGTTTGTACCTGTTAGTCATCGTATGAAAAACATCTTAATTGACTTGAATGGGAATAAGTTCCACGAGGAATTATTGCCTATAGAACTTAATGGTTTCGACATCGTGTTAGGAATGGATTGGCTTAGTGCCAATGACACTGAGATATTGTGCAGAAAGAAGATAGTCAAGGTAAACCCACCAGGGAAAGAGACATTTATGGTGTATGGGGACAAACGCAGAGTAAGTTTTGGGATCATTTCTCTAATGAAAGCCAGAAAATGTTTGACGAAGGGGTGTACATCATATTTAGCATTCGTGATCGATGCTAAGAAGGAAAAGAAGGTGATGCGGAATATTCCTGTCGTATGTGATTATCCGGAAGTATTTACCGAAGATCTTCCTGGATTACCGCCCGATCGGCAAGTAGAATTTCTATCGACTTGTTTCCCGGAACGACACCTATAGCAAAAGCACCTTACCGACTAGCACCGACGGAGATGAAGGAGCTGATGATGCAACTTCTGGATTTATTTGACAAAGGTTTCATTAGACCTAGTTCATCGCCCTGGGGAGCTCCAGTGTTATTCGTAAAGAAGAAAGATGGAAGTATGAGAATGTGCATTGATTACAGAGAGCTGAACAAGGCAATAATAAAGAATAGATATCTATTGCCAAGGATTGATGACCTAGTTGATCAATTGCAAGGTTCAAGCTATTTCTCGAAGATCGATCTAAGGTCAGGATATCATCAGCTGAAAGTCAGAGAGCAGGATATAGAGAAGACTGCATTCAGAACATGATATGGACACTACGAGTTCTTGGTTATGTCGTTTGGACTAACCAATGCTCCAGCAGCATTCATGGATTTGATGAATAGGGTTTGTAACCCGTTCCTAGAAAAATCTGTGATAGTGTTCATAGATGACATTCTGATTTATTCAAAGAGCCAAGAAGAGCATGGCAGACACTTGCAAGAAGTGTTAGAAGTTTTGAAGAAGGAGAAGCTGTATGCGAAGTTCTCCAAATGTAATTTTTGGATTCGAGAAGTCCAATTCTTGGGTCACGTGGTCAACCAAGAAGGGATAATGGTTGATCCAGCCAAGATTGAAGCTGTAATGAAGTGGGAACAACCAAAAAGTCCCACGAAAATCCGAAGCTTTTTAGGATTAGCCGGATATTACCGAAGGTTTATCCAAGGCTTTTCTTCGATCGCTAGTCCATTAACAGCTTTGACCCACAAAGGAGCTACTTATGCTTGGAGTGATAAGCATAAAGAAGCATTCGAGAAGCTAAAGAAGAAACTATGTGAGGCACCGATACTTTCTCTACCCGATGGAGTTGAAGACTTCGTTGTTTATAGCGATGCGTATGGGGTTGGATTGGGTTGTGTTTTGACCCAAAGAGATAAGGTGATTGCATATGCATCTCGACAGCTGAAAGAGCACAGAAAGAACTACCCGAATCATGATTTGGAGTTGGCAGCGGTAGTTTTCGCTCTGAAAATATAGAGGCATTACCTTTATGGCACGAAGTGCAAACTTTTTACTGATCACAAGAGTCTCTAATATCTCTTTAATCAGAAAGAATTGAACATGAGCCAACGATGTTGGCTAGAGTTACTTAAGGACTACGACTGTGAGATATTTTACCACCCTTGTAAAGCTAATGTAGTTGCTAATGCTCTTATTCGGAAAGTCAATCTTGAAAGGAAAAGGCCAAGAGCGTTCAGAATTGAAGTTGTCTCGACAATTGTGGAAAGTATAAAGAAAGCTCAAGAGGAAGCTTCTGAGAAGAATGACCGAAAGGAGGAACGTTTGGGAAAAACGTTGGTGTTCGGTATAAACAGTCATGGACTGAAGGTGTTCCAAGATCGGATTTGGATACCTAAGAAAGGAGGAATCATAGATCTTCTAATGGAAGAAGCTCACAAGACCATGTACTCGATTCATCCCGGTAGCACTAAAATGTATAGGGACCTAAAACCCTACTACTGGTCGCCGACGATGAAGCTTGATGTTGCAAAGTATGTGGGCGAGTGTGTGACTTGTGCGAGAGTGGAGACACAACATCAGAAACCGTACGGGAGTTTAGAACCATTGCATGTGCCTATGGGTAAGTGGGAAGACATTGCTATGGATTTTTTCAGTAAACTGCCCAGAACAAAAAGTGGTCACGACATGATTTGGGTGGTCGTTGATCGATTCACTAAGAGTGTGCATTTCATAGCGGCCAAGGAGAAATGGTCTATGGATAAGCTTGTGAATTCTTACGTGAAGGAAATTGTGAGGCTTCATGGTGTTCCGTTAATGATTGTGTCAGATCGTGACACCCGTTTCACCTCGCGATTTTGGAAACGTCTACAAGAGGAATTGGGCACCAAGTTGTGTTTAAGTACAACTTACCATCTACAGACTGATGGTCAGAGCGAACGGACGATACAAACACTTGAAGATATACTGAGAGCATGTACCCTGGATGTCACACCCCGAAAACCGAGGGCGGAAACATTTCCGGGGTTGACACCACGTTAAGTATCAAATCCTATGCACATAGTAAGTAAAGTAAAACAACCATTACATTACATATAGAAAAGTTTACATTTGTTTCAAAAGTAAGTTGTACAGTTGTGATACATAGTATATATAAACAAAACGAGACAAGTCTTTTGTGCACACCGTCTTCGAACAAAAGGATCTTCGGGTACCTATCTAACGTTGACCAGAGAATACAAGCGGTTTGAAAATCTGCATAACGCTGGTGAGTTCATAAGCGATTTTGTTTTGTGAAAAATGTACAAGTTTCCTTTCCGTTTTCTGAAAATGTTACACACACCAAGAAAATCTCATATTTTCTTAAAAGGTTGGTTATTGATTCCCAAAACGTAATGTAAAGTTGTACATTGAAAACGTGTTTACTCTTATGAAATGTAAGTTATCTGGTTTGTTAGACTTTTCTGGTTATGTACAAATGTTCCCAGGAAAATCCCATATTTTCCTGAATGTTGGTTACCAAATGTGAAAGATGTATTCTGAAAACCTGGTTATCTTGTGAAATGTATTAGTTTTAACACGTATATAAAACTAATATTTACAAAGTAAATTAATTACTTTATCTATTATTACTATTATGTAAATCTCTGTTATCCTAATTGTGAGTTCCATAACCATACAATAGACTAGATATGGCAATAAGTAGTCCACATCACCTTATGACTTTCGTCACTCTTGAACCATTTCGGTTCGGCTGTAGCCAGCAGCCAGGTGTGGGGTAGTCAGCCCCGTATATATCTATACACTCAAGTCACGCTCCCTATCTAAGAGATTCTGGTTACGGGGGCGGTCCTCCACTCGCGTATCTCTGTGGAGTGTTTGTCGAGGACGTGTCTCCAATTATTTAGGACTAACAAATTTACAAGTAATATTACGATAATCCTCCACTCGCGTATCTCTGTGGAGTATTGCCGAGGACAAAACAGTGTATAAAGTTTTATGTTCAAAGGTTCTAAAGTTATGCTTTTTAACTGATAAAAAAAATGTGGAAACCATTTGTGAAATAATAAACATAACAGCTTATAACTAATTTCACAAATAATGTATATGATTACCCTACAAGTTTCAAACGGTTATCGGTTGTGATTATTAGTATTAAAAGCATATAAGTTTTCAAACATACACATGTAAAACAAGTTTTAATTACAAGTAATCCCTTGTACTTTGCTTGTATTCCCCCCCCCCTGAAAACATTGAAAAACCATTGAAAAAGGGTAGGGGTATGAACTCACCAGACGAGAAGACGCAACTATTTCGGACACTAAACATTGGTTCGGGGCTTGATTACACGCGAGGTTCCTGTGTAATATGAAATAATATCCAAATGTATCTAATTAGATTTAAAAATACTAATTAGATGGAATATTATACTCCAATGAGCTAAAACACTTCAAAACGAGTGTTTGGAGTGACCCGGGTGACATCTACGGACGTGTAATGATGCGTGGGACTTGGGAATTGAGTTTACTCTTCAAGAGTAAACTCCTTAGGGATTTTTCGGCCACATACAACACACACACATGAGTTCACGGCCGTGAACTCATGTTTGGGTGTTTTGGAGTGCTAAATGGCTTGATTACTCATGGGAAATGATGGAATGGATTTTTCTAAAGCCTAGGAATGGATTGAAATTGCATGAATATCATTTATGGTAGTTCACGGAAGTAAACATGGAGTTTACGGCCGTAAACTCCCTCCATGCTAAAAACTTAATTCATTTGGTGAGGCTAGGACAATCACATGTGATTCCAACTATTTTTCCAAACCTTGGTATGAGTCTTGGGCATCATTTGACACATTTTTATGAGTTTACGGCCCTGGAACTATTTCTTGGGAAGCTTTGGCCGTAAACTCCTAAATGGAGGGTGTTTGTCATGTTTAAGGTCCCCAAACTATTTTTAGATGATTCTAGGATTTATTCCAAGGCTATTGGTGTAGTTATATGGCTTTTAAACATGTTTAAATGAGTTTACTCCCCATGAATGAGGAGTTTACGTCCCAAGCATGTTCCTTGTCCGTAAACTCTTATTTGCTCCTCAAAATTCATGTTTAGGGTGTTCTAAGTCCGGATTTGTAAGCCATAAGGTCGTATCTAAGTCCCAATGTTAGTTTGGAGGGATTAAATTGCTCAAAAACCCATGTTTTTATGTGTTTACGGCCCAAGCATTCTCCTTGGCCGTAAACACATGTTCCAGGTCCAAATTGATAAATTAAACATGAATTTGAAGGCCTAAGAGGTTAAACAACAACTTGGGGATGTTACCTCAAAGATTTGGAGCCTTAATTCAATGTTTTGGACCTTGAATCTTTGGTTGAGGAGAGATGTTAGAGAGAGAGTAGTGAGATGAAGCAAAAGCTTCGAATGGAAGTTTAGAACACTTTAAATAGTGTTTGGGATTTGGACACGATGGATTTCTACTCGATACCGACGTTAGACGGGGCTTTTGGTCACACCCGGCCAAGTTGTCGTAACCCGATATGGCTGATTCTATAAATGTTCCGATTACTAAAACAGGTTGTTAGAATGAGTTCTAAATGCACTAGGACACCCATTAAGTTATTTTAAATAATTTCTAATTTAATGACTTAATTAAATGGCTAAATCGGAAACGAATTTGAAAACGACGATTGGTTAACTGAAATGGATTACGAAAAGGGGTTACACGCAATGATACGAAATTTCGGGTTGTTACATTATCCCCCCCGTTAGATGGAATTTCGTCCCGAAATTCAAAATTAAGATACAAGTCAAGATACAAATCATGGATCTCGAAAGAGATACGGATAGTTCTGTTTCATTGAGTCTGTACGCTCCCAAGTGAACACCGGTCCCCACTTGGCATTCCAGCGGACCTTCACTAATGGGATGCGGCTTTGCTTTGTACATTTGACTTCTCGATCCATGATTTCGATCGGTTCCTCCACGAAGTTGAGGTTTTCATTGATCTCGATCTCGTCTAAAGGAATCACTAGGGTTTCATCGGATAGGCACTTCTTGAGATTTGAAACATGGAAGACGGGATGGATGTTACTGAGCTCATGGGGTAAACGAAGTTTATAGGCTGCCGGACCGATCCTGGCGAGGATCTCGAAGGGCCCAATGTACCTAGGGTTAAGTTTCCCACACTTTCCAAAGCGTACCGTGCCTTTCCAGGGCGAGACCTTCAACAGGACACGGTCTCCAACCTGGAATTCCAAAGGTTTCCAGCGGTTATCAGCATAACTCTTTTGGCGATCTCGTGAAGCTTTCAATCGTTCTCGGATTTGGATGATCTTCTCAGTGGTTTCGCGGATGATTTCAGGACCAGTGAGAGCACTGTCGGGGACTCGACTCTTGGCTAGCTGTGTGTCCCCCAACTCGGCCCAGCGCAGAGGGGATCTGCACTTACGACCGTATAGGGCTTCAAACGGGGCAACCCTGATGCTGGTGTGGTAACTATTTTTGTACGAGAACTCGATCAAAGGTAGATGTGTGTCCCACGACTTTCCAAAATCAATGACACATGCCCTAAGCATGTCCTCCAGGGTTTGGATTGTTCTCTCACTTTGTCCATCGGTCTGAGGATGATATGCCGTGCTCATGTCTAGTTTGGTTCCGAGAGCCTTCTGAAGGCACTGCCAGAATCTGGTGGTAAACCTGCTATCTCGATTGGAGATAATGGACGCAGGTACACCGTGCAGTCGAACTACCTCTTGGATGTAAATTCACGCTAGTCTTTCCATCTTAAATGATTCTTTGATTGGGATGAAATGGGCGGACTTTGTCAGACGATCGACAATTACCCAAATGGTGTCATACCCACTCGGGCTTTTGGGTAGCTTGGTGATGAAATCCATGGTAATCATCTCCCATTTCCATTCGGGTATCTCGGGCTGTTGGAGCAAACCCGAGGGTTTCTGGTGCTCAACTTTAACCTTGGCGCAAGTCAGACACTTGCCCACGAACATAGCTATCTCAGCTTTCATGTTTGGCCACCAGTATTGTTTCTTGAGATCCAGGTACATTTTGTCCGAACCCGGGTGAACAGAGTATCTGGTCTTTGCGCTTCCTCCATGACAATCTCCCTGAATCCTCCGGACTTTGGAATCCAGATTCGATCCATGAAGCAGTAGACTTCGTCACCTCTGATCTCAAGTTTCTTTTCCATTCCTCTCAAGGCTTCATTTGACACGTTCTCAGGCTTGAGGGCTTCTAACTGGGCTTCTTGGATTTGCATGGATAAGTTGGAATGGATGATCATCGTCGGGGTCTTCACCTTTCGGCTTGAACTCTCCTTTCGGCTAAGGGCATCTGCTACCACATTGGCCTTGCCAGGATGGTAACGGATTTCACACTCATAATCACTGAGTAGTTCTACCCATCGTAGTTGCCTCATGTTCAAGTCTTTCTGATCAAAGATGTGCTGCAGGCTCTTATGGGCAGTGAAGATCGTACACTTGGTCCCGTAGAGATAATGTCTCCAAATCTTCAATGCAAAGACTACGGCTCCTAATTCCAAGTCACGTGTGGTATATTTGACCTCGTGTGCTTTCAGCTGTCTAGAGGCATAAGCAATTTCTTTTCCTCTTTGCATAAGCACACAGCCTAAGCCTTGATTAGACGCATCGCAGTAGACAACGAAGTCCTCTGTCCCTTCAGATAGGGACATAACAGGCGCGCTGCACAAGGCTTTCTTCAACGTCTGGAATGCAGTTTCTTGCTTATCACTCCAACAAAAGGGTACACCTTTCAGTGTTAGAGTGGTTAAGGGTTTGACGATTCTAGAAAAGTTCTGGATAAATCTCCGATAATAGCCGGTGAGACCCAAGAATTGTCGGATTTCTGTGGATGTCTTCGGTGTCGACCAATTCTCTATCACTTTAATCTTGGAAGGATCTACATGAATACCCTCCTCGCTTACCACGTGACCGAGGAAAGTTACCTTCCAAATCCAGAACTCACACTTGGAAAATTTCGCGTACAACTTCTCGGATCTAAGGGTTTCCAACACTAGCCTCAAGTGTTGTTTGTGATCTTCTTCACTTCGGGAATAGACAAGTATATCATCAATGAATACAATGACGAACTTATCCAGATAAGGACGACACACCCGGTTCATCAGGTCCATGAACACTATCGGTGCGTTGGTTAGACTGAAGGGCATCACTACGAATTCGTAGTGTCCATACCGAGTTCTGAAAGCTGCTTTGGACACATCACTCTCATGAACTCGTAGCTGATGGTACCCTGACCGAAGGTCTATCTTGGAGAAGTAACTGGCTCCCTGGAGTTGATCGAAGAGGCAATTATTCGTGGAAGAGGATATCGATTTTTTACGGTCAACTTGTTCATCTCGCGATAGTCGATACACATCCGGAAGGATCCATCTTTCTTCTTGACAAACAAAACCGGAGCTCCCCAGGGTGAGGAACTCGGTCTAATGAATCCTTTACTGAGAAACTCATTGAGTTGACTGGATAACTCCTGCATTTCTGCTGGAGCTAAACGATACGGAGATTTCGCTACGGGAGTAGCTCCAGGAATTAGGTCAATACGGAACTCGACCTGACGCTCGGGAGGAATTCCTGGAAGCACTTCAGGAAATACATCAGGAAAGTTACAGACTTCGGGGATGCTCGCGAGGTCTTTAACTTCCTGTTTCTCGTTGATTACATGGGCTAGGAATGCAATGCACTCCTTCTGCAGGAGCTTTTGAGCTTTGATGCAGGAAATGATACGAAGATTGGAACTAAGTTTATCGCCATAGATTACGAGAGTTTGATCCGAAGGAAGGTTGAGACGGATGGCTTTTTCGAAACAGAGGATATCAGCATGATTGGGACTCAGCCAATCCATGCTAATGATGACATCAAAGCACTTTATGGAAACTGGCATCAGATCAATGGGAAATGAATGGTCATTCAGGGTAAGGGTACAACTTACGAATATCTCGTTAGCGCTTTCTTTCTCACCGTTAGCCATCTCGACGGTAAACGTTTCAGTTAAATGTTGGGGATTATGTTTTAGGTTATATTTGAACGAATGACTAACAAAGCTTCTTTCAGCACCCGAATCAAAAAGAATACTAGCATATGAGTTGTCGAGAAGGAACGTACCCGAGACTATAGTGGGATCGGCGACTGCTTCCTCCCGTCCTATGGCTAGGAATCTCCCGATATTATCATCTGTTGACCTTTTAGGGCAATTCCTTTTAAAGTGCCCAACCTCTCCACAGTTATAGCAGGCTTGACCAACGCCTGCTCCAGATGATTGATTGGCCGATTGGGCCGGAGCTTTACATAATCGGACCGTGTGCCCCTTCTTACCACAATTGGTACAAGATAGTCCTTGGCAGGGGCCAGGGTTGTGGTGATATTTTCACTTGTCACACAGAGGGAGATTACCAGCATACCTGCTAGTAGGAGTTGGAGCTGTGGATCCCACAACAGAAGCAACAGCAACGGGGGTAGTAGCAGCATGGACTGCTACAGTCTGTTGTCTCTTGGAGGATCCTTAGGAAGATTGACCCTTCTTCTTCTTCCAGAATTTTCTTTTCTCACCACTCCTCTTGGTCGGCTCAGGAGCGGTGGTGGTTTCCTCAATGTCATCACTGTGATCAGTTAGGGTTTGGGCTAAACTCTTGGCACTATCATAGGTATCCGGACGTGTAGCTAACACGTTTCCCTTTGTTGGCTGGGTCAGCCCCCATATGAACTTTTCTATCTTTTTACTTTCAGGAGTGACCAATCCCGGGCAGAGAAGTGTGAGGTCATCGAATCGAGAAGTGTACGCAGCAATATCGGAACGCTTCATCTTCAGGTTCCAGAGCTCATGCTCTAGTTTTTGCATTTCACCACGAGGACAGTATTCGGCTTTCAGGAGTTCTTTCATGGCTTCCCAGCCCATGGAGTTGGCTACGGGTAGGGTCAGAGATTTGACTCGGCCATTCCACCAAGTCAAGGCTTTATCAATGAAGGTACAGGCTGCAAACTTGACCTTATCAGATTCCGCAAAGGCACAGATTTCAAAGATGGATTCGATTTTCTCGAACCATCAGGATAAGGAAATGACACCTCCAGTGTTATCGAAGGATGTTGGTTTCGCATTCATGAAGTCCTTATAGGAACCCTCCTTTCGGTGTCCCTGATTGCTTTCTTGATCCTGAGTTTGAGTATCGTCTCCCGAACCACCGGAACCACTAGTGTTCAATTGAGACATAGCAGCTGCCACCGCAGCGGTAACAGCTGCCTGAAATACCACGGGGTCAAATTCAGGAGGAGATGGTGGCGGAGTGTTGTTGGTCTTTGAGTTAGGTCTCTTTCTTGGAGGCATCTTGATCTAATAAGATCAAGAAAGAGAGGATGATAAGTCCTCTGAATCGAATCGAGAGATATGACAGACATGTATTCCGAATAAGCGATAAAGCAGGAAAGAGTTATCAAAGCAGGTAAACTATCGCTAACGGAATGAACGAGGGTCTTTACGTGAACAAGGATTTCTACAAAGGATTGGCTCGAGAAATACTCCCATAGTATTTCATGATTCTCTACGACACTGGCTCGATGTTTGTGGTATTAGGGTAAGTTTTAGGCATGCCGCATACCACAGTCACTCCTAAGCACATGTTGGCCGTGTCTTGAATGAATATAGTTGGCCAGGCTATATTGATCCTAGACATGAGTACATAACTGCCCAGGTTTCACCGCAGCGTACGACACCCATTTACTTATGTTTTGTTCTACTTGTAGTTGCGGATCTCGATGGTTCGGTATACTTGTATACTTTTGAAAATACTTATAGTTTGAAGATACTTTTAATTCAGAGCACTTAGTCCCTTTAGTGTTTATAGTTTTATACCATGTAAGGTTTGGTATACTTTATTCACTATAAACAAGGGCTTTGATACCAATCTGTCACACCCCGAAAACCGAGGGCGGAAACATTTCCGAGGTTGACACCACGTTGAGTATCAAATCCAATGCACATAGTAAGTAAAGTAAAACAACCATTACATTACATATAGAAAAGTTTACATTTGTTTCAAAAGTAAGTTGTACAGTTGTGATACATAGCATATATAAACAAAACGAGACAAGTCTTCTATGCACACCATCTTCGAACAAAAGGATCTTCGGGTACATGTCTAACTCTGACCTGAGAGTACAAGCGGTTTGAAAATCAGCATAACGCTGGGGAGTTCATAAGCAATTTTGTTTTGTGAAAAATGTACAAGTTTCCTTTCCGTTTTTTGAAAATGTTACACACACCAAGAAAATCCCATATTTTCTTAAAAGGTTGGTTATTGATTCCCAAAACGTAATGTAAAGTTGTACACTGAAAACATGTTTACTCTTATGAAATGTAAGTTATCTGGTTTGTTAGACTTTTCTAGTTATGTACAAATGTTCCCAGGAAAATCCCATATTTTCCTGAATGTTGGTTACCAAATGTGAAAGATGTATTCTGAAAACCTGGTTATCTTGTGAAATGTATTAGTTTTAACACGTATATAAAACTAATATTTACAAAGTAAATTAATTACTTTATTTATTATTACTATTATGTAAATCTTTGTTATCCTAATTGCGAGTTCCATAACCATACAATAGACTAGATATGGCAATAAGTAGTCCACATCACCTTATGACTTTCGTCACCCTTGAACCATTTCGGTTCGGCTGTAGCTAGCAGCCAGGTGTGGGGTAGTCATCCCCGTATAGATCTATACACTCAAGTCACGCTCCCTATCTAAGAGATTCTAGTTACAGGGGCGCTCCTCCACTCGCGTATCTCTGTGGAGTGTTTGCCGAGGACGTGTCTCCAATTATATAGGACTAACAAATTTACTAGTAATATTACGATAATCCTCCACTCGCGTATCTCTGTGGAGTATTGCCGAGG
Source organism: Lactuca serriola (assembly GCF_051521515.1). Taxonomy (NCBI): domain Eukaryota; kingdom Viridiplantae; phylum Streptophyta; class Magnoliopsida; order Asterales; family Asteraceae; genus Lactuca; species Lactuca serriola. The sequence goes on from NC_136411.1 coordinate 376,946,591, forward strand.
ACAAAACAGTGTATAAAGTTTTATGTTCAAAGGTTCTAAAGTTATGCTTTTTAACTGATAAAAAAAATGTGGAAACCATTTGTGAAATAATAAACATAACAGCTTATAACTAATTTCACAAATAATGTATATGATTACCCTGCAAGTTTCAAACGGTTATCTGTCGTGATTATCAGTATTAAAAGCATATAAGTTTTGAAACATACACATGTAAAAAAAGTTTTAAGTACAAGTAATCCCTTGTACTTTGCTTGTATTCCCCCCTGAAAACATTGAAAAAACATTGAAAAAGGGTAGGGGTATGAACTCACCAGACGAGAAGACGTAACTGTTTCGGACACTAAACGTTGGTTCAGGGCTTGATTGCAAGCGAGGTTCCTATGTAATATGAAATAATATCCAAATGTATCTAATCAGATTTAAAAATACTAATTAGATGTAATATTATACTCCAATGAGCTAAAACACTTCAAAACGAGTGTTTAGAGTGACCCGGGTGACATCTACGGACGTGTAATGATGCGTGGGACTAGGGAATTGAGTTTACTCTTCAAGAGTAAACTCCTTAGGGATTTTTCGGCCACATACAACATACACACATGAGTTCACAGCCGTGAACTCATGTTTGGGTATTTTGGAGTGCTAAATGGCTTGATTACACATTCATGCTAAATGGCATGAATGTCATTTATGGAAGTTTATGGTAGTAAACATGGAGTTTACGGCCGTAAACTCCCTCCATGCTCAAAACTTAATTCATTTGGTGAGGCTAGGACAATCACATGTGATTCCAACTATTTTTCCAAACCTTAGTATGAGTTTTGGGCATCATTTGACACATTTTTATGAGTTTACGGCCGTGGAACTATTTCATGGGAAGCTTTGGCCGTAAACTCCTAAATGGACAGTGTTTGTCATGTTTAAGGTCCCCAAACTATTTTTCGATGATTCTAGGATTTATTCCAAGGCTATTGGTGTAGTTATATGGCTTTTAAACATGTTTAAATGAGTTTACTCCCCATGAATGAGGCGTTTACATCCCAAGCATGTTCCTTGGCCGTAAACTCTTATTTTCTCCTCAAAATCATGTTTAGGGTGTTCTAAGTCCGGATTTGTAAGCCATAAGGTCGTATCTGAGTCCCAATGTTGGTTTGGAGGGGTTAAATTGCTCAAAAACCCATGTTTTTATGTGTTTACTGCTCAAGCAAGCTCCTTGGCCATAAACACATGTTCTAGGTCCAAATTGATAAATTAAACACGAATTTGAAGGCCTAAGAGGTTAAACAACAAGTTGGAGATGTTACCTCAAAGATTTGGAGCCTTAATTCAATGTTTTGGACCTTGAATCTTTGGTTGAGGAGAGAGGTTAGAGAGAGAGTAGTAAGATGAAGCAAAAGCTTCAAATGGAAGTTTAGAACACTTTAAATAGTGTTCGGGATTTGGACACGGTGGAATTCTACTCGATATCGGAGTTAGACGGGGCTTTTGGTCGCACCCGACCAAGTTGCCGTAACCCGATATGGATGATTCTATAAATGTTCCGATTACTAAAACAGGGTGTTAGAATGAGTTCTAAATGCACTAGGACACCCATTAAGTCATTTTAAATAATCTCTAATTTAATGACTTAATTAAATGGCTAAATCGGAAACGAATTTGAAAACGACGATTGGTTAACTGAAATGGATTACGAAAAGGGGTTACAAGCAATGATACGAAATTTCGGGTTGAATTCCAAGGTAATTGGGATGAACATTTACCTTTGGTAGAATTTTCCTACATTAATAGTTTCCACTCGAGCATTAAGATGGCACCTTATCAAGCTTTGTATGGACAGAAGTGTCGTACGCCATCTTGTTGGCTTGAGGTTAGGGAAAAGCAGTTTATGGGATCGGAGATAGTCCATCAAACTGCTGAAAAGTTGAAAATAATTAGGGAAAGAATGTTAGCAGCTTAGGATCGTCAAAAGAGCTATGCTGACAACAAGTGAAGACCGATGACTTTTGAAGTAGGAGATTCTGTTTGGCTTAAAGTCTCGCCGTGGAAGGTACTTATAAGATTTGGTAAAAGGGGAAAATTAAGTCCAAGGTTTATTGGACCATTTAAAGTTATTCAGAGGATTGGTAACCAAGCTTACAAGCTCGAACTACCAGAAGAACTGAATGGAATTCATAACACTTTTCATGTGTGTTATTTGAGGAAGTTCACGGGAGAAGTTCCCGACACGATTCCACTTTCGGAGTTGAGAATCGATGAGAACGAAAGGTTGATTGAAGAACCAGAGGCAATCGTTGACCGAAAGTCTAAGAAGTTGCGACGCAAGATGGTCGAGTTAGTGCTTGTCCGATGGAAACACACGAATGGGCCGAATCTCACCTGGGAGACGGAGAGTGACATGATGGGTCGCTATCCGCATTTGTTTGTTGATGTGTGATTCCGGGGACGGAATCATTCTAAGGTGGAGAGAATTGTAACGCCTGTGTTTCTGGGCTTGTCATTAATATTGATATAATAGTCTAGGTTAACCTTTGAAACCCGTTTTGAAATAATAGAAGTGTATTATTTGAGTATTATGTGTTTTGTGCTTAATTGCTTAATTACGTGGTTTGATTAATTAAGAATAAAATGAGCGTCAAAATTTAAGTGTAAAATAAACTTGATATCTTTACATAAATTTGTAATGGCTGAAACGAGGTTTCCGAATATTTATAGAACGCCCAAATCTGACTTCGTATGAGGAAGTTATGATTTTCTGAACTTTCGATTTGAGATCGAGCGGTTTTTAGCCGTAAAAATCTAAACGAGAATCGAAGATCTCGTTGTTTATAGCAAAACAATGATAGTTAGGCAAGAACGGACGTCGGACGAAGAAATTATGAATTTATAACGAAGTTTTTCTGTTCCGGCCTACTAAAAATAAATAATAAAAATAAAGTCAAAATTAGCCGACTGAGTCTAAACTAAAGTTGTAGAGCGTAGTCTCACCTACGTGTGGATATAAAGAACGTCGAAAACGGAGTTTGTATAAGGGAGATATGAATTTTCAAAGTTTATTAAATATTTAATATTTAATTTTAATTCAAACTTCCGGTATTATCCGAAGAGGAGTCAGCGGACTCATCCGAAGTACGCCCAGCGTACCACTTGAGTGTTCGGAGTTCGTAAGCGATGACGTAGAGGAGCCGATGACGCAGGTGATGACGGCAACCGAGGCATTACGCCCGGTGTACCCCGAAGTTACGCCCAGCGTACTTCCGAGGATCAGCCCTATAAAAAGGCTTGCGAAGGCAGCCTTAGCTCTTTTACAATTTCCATCCTTTTCTCTCTAGTTTTTCCTCGTTTAGTGTGCCATTTATACCCCGAAGCCCCGGTAATATTCCCGAGAACCCGAAGCAAGATCCGAAGCCTCGAGAATCCCGAAGAGCGTTATTCCCGAGCCGAAGCTCTGCCCGCGAGAAGTTCGATTTTTGTGGAGATCTTCCAGATCTACGGAGAAACACTACTTCTGCAAGCCGTAGTGCTGCCCGATCATCTTCTGATTAAGTGAGTGTGTAGTTACTTTCTTCTAACGCATAATTATGAAGTATTTTATACGAAATACGTGTTATGTGTATAATTTTGTTGTTATGTGTGTGAATGTATATTCACTCTCTTCTATCTCATAGATCTGATTTACTTTCTTTGAAATACGTGTTATGTGGGTGTGCCTCATCTGTTATGTGGAATATGTATTGAATAAAAATGTTATACAGGTTTTAAACTATGCATAAAAATATTTATTTTTATCTACTAATATGTTGGGTAGAACATGGGTAGATAGTTGGTGTGTAATAAACAGATGAGAGGTCTCGATGTTGTTGTTGTTGATCTAGTTATCCAGTGGAGTATGGATAACGACCACAGACTCTTTCTAGACAGTCCAGTGGAACGCTAGCAGGTTCATGACCTGTAGGTGTTGTGAACGATGTGTTCACCGGTGTACTCTATCCCCCTCATCGTTGCCTTTAGGACACCTATTGTTGAGGAAACCCCTTAGCAGTAATGTCCGTCCCGATGAAAATCCTAGATTAGGTCCCTTGAGATAGATGTTGCTTTAGAGAAGTAAAGTGAGGATAACGGGAATGGGTAATCGGGTTGGTGTTGGTTGGTGAAATTAAATATAATTATTTATTGTGGGTTGAAAACCCTATATGCTCACCAGGCTCCCAAGCCTGACCCACTCAGTTTTATTTGTATTACAGGAAGTGGCGCAAGGGCATAAGATGGATGAATCATCGAGTTGTTTTGTTTACAAGTCTGTGTATGTATATATTTGTTGAATGAATTTTAATGTTATCGTTTATGCTTTATGGTCTGTATCGGAACATGACATCCCGAGTTTTGATTATGTAATGAAAATGCATCTCTTGATGAAATGCTTCAATAAATATTATTTTATCATATTTTGTTTTGGGAACAAATTCCGCAACTCTTCTAAATCAAAATGATTTACTCTGAAATTATTTTAAAAAGCATAAATGAAACCGGTCTTTTCTGGCCGAGATTTTGGGGATGTCACAGAACTGATCCCAAGAAATCACAGCTCGCTGCTCCTCAGTGTATAATCTAGTAACCTATCTCCCTCAATCCTTTGCCCAGGACTGCAATAGGTTCAGAGCACATCTCACCCTCTAATCATCAGGGAACGAACACGTAAAGAAACATCCCTCCTCGTCGGACACCATCTCATAGCAATAATCAGATCCTAAATCCCATCAAAACTCGGGGGCTTCGTGTTGTAGAAGTCCCGATACTGAAAGGCTCGAACAGCTCCTCCTCCCGCTATTGTTACAGCTGATGTAGCTACAGCAGTGGCCGTCTCAGCCTAAGTCGCATAACAGTCGTCAAAGTACTCCACCATGGCGGTCTTAATAGACCCGAACATCTCCGGCAACTGTGCCCAAAACAGAGTGGCAACCTCATCATGCATGATCTCCTGAATCCTAGCATCCAACTCATCCGTCCCCATCTGAACAATAACCTTAGGATGTACTGGTTCCCTGCCCATCAACTCCTGTCCCCGATCCCGATCCGGATGCGGCTCCAAAGCGCCTCGTCATCACCATACTAAAAACATACCAATAAATACATCAGATAATCCCAAGAAATGGGTACCAACCCCCAACTAACCTAAGGATTACGACTTCCTTGACACGTGTATGGGTCCTGTGCTTTCAGTAGTACGGGCCCATACTACCTTCCACATCTACCCATATTGTTCTCAAGTATCATCATAATACCCTAGTTTACACATACATGATAGTCTTTCCACTCTCGACCCTTGAGAGGAATAATCACCCCATAATCGACCTCATGCAAACTACTCATGAAACTTCCACCAACCCCTGCAACACTAGTGTATGCTAGCCATGCATAACATTGGACCCTATAGACTTTTGAATATTCGATTCTACCCTAAGCCCCCAATCAGACAAGAACAGAACGTAGGGCCAAATCAAGTATTCGCGGGCTATAAGATCTTAATTGTGCATAGCCGTGATGCATACACCAATTGACTGCAGTAATGATGTCAATCTCATATAAGGAAAACCCTACGCTAGCAGGCATCATATAATCAGGCAATTCTATCATGCAATTCCTGAAGATCCCTAGCCTATCTCTAACATGCGGTTCTAACACATCATAACATCAAATAACAGTATGGTATTTTAGGGTCTACTTACTGGCTCCGGCTGACGGTACACATCTCATCCCCTTCATTTAAATTGAATTTTTTTTGTTGAAAATCATTTTGAAAAAAAATTCTTTCATTGATTTAAGACTGGATTCACACGAACGTTCCTCCAATTCACTCAAACCAAGGCTCTGATACTAACTTGTAACAACCCAAAAATTTTTGAAGAAATTTAAACTTTCTAAATCATTTTTACACAAATAAAAGTGATTCAAACATCAACAAGTTCTAATTTCTTTCATAATGTTTTCATATCAGAGTTCCCAGAAATCCAAAATTATAAAAACGGGGATGTGTACGTCACTCCTTCGCCTTGCCATGGTCAGCTGAGGTACCTGAAACAATAATCGATAAAATGTAAGCTCGAAGGCTTAGTGAGTTACCCCCAAAAATACCAACCTCTAACATCCAATAATAAATAATAACAAACAGCATGCATAATGAGCCTTCATCCTGACTAGACCGCCTCCTACGGGCCTACATCCTATCTGGACCGCTCCCGAGCCTTCAGCATGACTGGACCTCCTCTTACGGGCCTACAGCCTATTTGGACTGCTCGTCGGGCCTTCGACATGACTGGATCGCCTCCTACGGGCCTATAGCCTATCCGGACCGCCTCGGGTATGTTGACCTCAACCGCACAAAGCAAGACACCGCCTCAACCCAACCCATCCATGTATGTTGATATATAAATAGCACATAATCAAGCAATAAGCACAGATCACATGAACCACTAAGAATAACACCATTCTATCTATCAATATACCAATCCAACAGATCATAACCGCATAACACCCTAGGTTCCAGGGTACCAATCTAACTAATCATGAATATCAAACACATACTAACTCCGGGATAAAATCCCAAAGGACCGACCTAGTGTCGTAGACCCTGTTGGTATAGTGAGGAGAACTCACCTAGCAATAATGCAGAACTGAACTGAGAGTCTTCAACTGCTACGCCCGACACCCTCGACTTTTGGAGCTCAAATGGTGTAACCCAACTTCAGATCTAAGGCCTTACTTTCCTCCTTTAGCTTCTTGGTGCAATAACTTCACTCTCCAAGGCTCAAGATGCACACTAACACACTCTACACACACAAACTTGAGTTTTGGGGCGTTCTATGAGGTATGGAGGCTGAGGTAAGGAAAAAGAATGAGCCATAAGGGTGTTTAGCTGACGCGAGTACGCCCAACGTACATAAGCTTACACCCAACATACTAGGGCGCGCCTAGTAGGACCAGTGTACTCTTATGTACGCTTAGCGTGCTCCCTCTATGGCCCAAAGTTTCAACTTTAGCCCCTAAACTCCCCGGGACTCAACAGAACTTCTTCTAGGGCTATCAAAGACAATAATCAAAAGAAGGCGGGTTTCGAAATATACCTGCTAGGTTCGGGGCGTTACAATTTTAAAATAGGTAAAGTCTTAGGACCAAAATGTACATGAATCAAGAACTTAGCAAGATCTAAGAAACTACAAGCCAAGTTTAAAGCTTTATACCTCCTGGAGGTTTCTAAATAGGTGAAGATCCCAGATCCAAAGCTCCTTCAAACTTCCAAGATGGTTCTACATTCTTCTTTCTCTTTCAAGGCCACCAAAACACACACAAGGGTCAAGAATGCTCAAACAATTGGGTAGGCTTTGCTAAGGTCGTTCGGAGATGTTGGAGGCTGATGTGGTATGGGGTTTGGATGCCATAAGTTGATTAAATAGGGTCCAAACCCTAAAAATAAGGGTTTGTGGCTCACACATGTACGCCCTGTGTATTAAGAGTACGCCCAACATACATGCGCACACCCCATTATTTACAAAAATGCCATTATGAGCCTAATTGCAAGATCACATACACCCAAAGGCTAAAAGGGAAAGAAATATATTACATAGGGTTAAATTTCATAATTACCTCAAAAGTAGGATCTTACAATTCTCCCCCACTTAAAGTAGACTTTCTCCTCGAAGTCAACTGCCGCAAACAATTCAGGATAATGCTTCCTCATCTCTGACTTGGGTTCCCATATCCATTTGGAACCCTTCCGATATTGCCATTGGCAATCCACGCCCTTCCTCGTCAGATGAGTGAGGCATACTACAATCTTGGAGAATTCATGAATAAATCTCCAGTAATACCCTCCTAATCCCAAGAAACTCCTGATCTCAGAAGGAGACTTTGGAGTCTCCTACCGCATCACGACTTCGATCTTGGCTGGATCGACCAAAATCCCGTTCTGGTTAATGTGAGGCCCCGAGAACTCTACCTCCTATAACCAAAACTCACACTTCAAGGACTTGGTATACAACTATTCCCACCTTAAAACCCCTAGAAGCTCTCGGAGGTTCTCCTCATGGTACTCCATGGTCTTGGAATATACCAAGATATCCTCAATGAAAATGATAACAGATCAATCGAGCATCGGCCTGCACACCCAATTTATCAAATCCATAAAAGTTGTAAGCGCATTGGTGAGCCCAAATGGCATCATCACGTAGTCGTAATGATCATGACGAGTCCGAACACGGTTTTCTCTATGTCCTCCTCTCTAACCATCATTTGATGGAACCCTGACCTCAAATCGATCTTGTAGAACCAAGACGCACCCTGCAACTGGTCAAATAGGTCATCAATCCGTGGAAGGGGATAACGGTTCTTCATCGTCATCTTGTTTAACTCCCGATAATCAATGCATATTCGGTGTGGACCATCCTTCTTTTTGATGAACATAATTGGTGTTCCCCACGACAAACTACTCGGTTTGATGAATTGCTTGCCCACATATCCTAAAGCTGAAAGGACAACTCTTGCATCTCAGTTGGTGCCGATCGGTACGGTTCTTTGGTAATAGGAACCGCACCTGGAACTAAATAAATCCTATACTCAACCTTCCTCTCGGGAGGCACACCAGGTAACTCTTCCGGAAAAACATCAGCAAACTCTATAATGATTGGCACATCAGAAAATAAAGTTTGCGTCCCAACCCGAGTATCAACCACATAGGCGAGATAACTCATACAACCATGTTGAATATACTATCGAGCCCTAGCATCGGAACAAAAAGCTGATACAATCCTGGTACCCTCTCCATAGACGACCAGTTCTCTCCAACATGGGGTTCAAACGATCACTTGCCGACCCTCATAGCCGATCATAGTCCCAAATCTGATCAACCAATTCATACCTACTATCACACACACATCCCCCATGGGGATAAGAATTAGATCAATCGGATAAGGCACTCGAAAAATCTCCAAAACACAACCCTGATAAACACTCGATGTAGATATCTCGTGTTTGTTGGTGACCCACAACGGAAACCCCAACTCCCCAGGAGTCATATCAAAATCCCTACTAAAAGTCTGAGATACAAAGGACCGACTCACACTCGAGTCGAAAAGCACAACTGCATGCAAGAAATTTACTAAGAAGGTACCTAGCAGAAATATATACATAAGCATACCATGAAATAAATGATAGAATAAATAATATAAACATACCAGTGATGATATCTGGTGCTTCCCTGGCCTCCACTACAGTGAGCAGAAAAGCGCGACCTCAAGCGCTCGAGGGCTTCGCCCTACCCTGGCGTCCGTCAAGGATCCTCATAGTGACTAGTTACGGGAGCTTATGCCAGCTTGGCAGTGAGCAACAGACAGTTAACCTTCACATGGGCAACTTGATCACAGTGGTAACAAATCCTAGCGCTCGGTACAGGGCCCGAATAGCGACAATCCCTCGCAAAGTGCCCATCCTTTCCATATTTGTGGCATCCAACAGATGATCGGCAAGTACCCTCATGAAATTGATTCACTTGCCACAAGTGCGACCCCTCTGCCCCTAGATCTCGAATCAGCAGGTTTAAACCGCTTCAATGTTGGCTGTGACTGGACAGGGGCCCGCCTCAGCTTCGTAGACTGAAGCTCCATCTCGATCTCCTGCCTCCTCGTGGCCTCTTGTAGGTCCACAAGTGAACTATATTGTTGGGTGGACACAAACTGTTGGATATCCGTATTGAGCACACTCAAGTACCGGGTCATCTGAGCTTGCTCAGAAGCAACAAACTCAGGGCAAAAAAGAGCCTTCTCTTGGTAAACATCTTAGTGATCTCTGTCACCATCTCAGTCCCTTGCCTCATATCCAAGTACTATTGGGCCAATCTCTCCCTCTCCACCATGGGGACATACATCATGCAAAACAATTCGGAGAACTGCTCCCAAGTCACATTGACCCTCTGCTCAGGAGAATACGAGCTAGAAGTCAACCTCCACCAATCCTTCGCACCTGAACGGAGAAGGTTTAGGGTGCACTTGACCTTGTGATCAACACGAAAAGAGCATGTGAAGAAAAAACCCTCCACATCAGACAACCATCTCATCGCAATAATCGAATCCAAAACACCATCAAACTCTAATGGCTTCGTATTGTCGAAGTCCCAATACTGGGAGCTCTCCCCCCACCAATCCCCGCAGCAGTGATAGATGTGGTAGCTGCAACAGCGGCAACCTCAACAAGAGCAGCGTATTGCTCATCAAAAAATTCGATTATAGCGATCTTGATAGACCTAAATTTCTCAGGCATGGATCTCCATAAAGCAGCAGCCACCTCAGTGGCGATGACATCCTGAATCTGGTCATCAGTCATCCCGGGCTTATCCTGGTTGCTCGTTCTTGATCCTGAACCTGATCCCATTATGAACATCATATCCCTGCGTGAACACCATACTAAACATAAACCAGAGTATATCAAAATGTCACAATTCATATAATCACAACCATCCCAGATAGATGAACCCTCATGGTTTGTGACTTCCTTGTGACGTATACGGGTCCTGTGATTTTAGTAGTATGAGCCCATACTACCTTCCACAACTACCTGTATTTGTCCCAAACGATCATAACAACCGCCCACAAAAGTACAACAACCATGATATGCATACATCCTATCCTCACCCTCTCATGAATGGCTAAACATTTCCCTTCTAATTGGATGCTCATGCATATAATCATCCATGAAACTTCCACCAACCATGTATCACTCGTTTATACTAATCATAAATAATGTTGGATCCTATAGAAAGTCAAATACTTGATTCTACCCTAAGCCCTTCATCAAACAAGAATAGGAAATAAGGCCAAACCAACCATTCTCAGGCTATAGAATCTTATGTATGTACAACTATGATGCATACACAAAGCAACTATAGTAATGATGTCAATTCATACAAGAAGTTGATGGGTTTTTAGCATAACTACAAATCCTATGTGCTCATGCAACCCTAAAATTTTTGGATCTAGGTTTTCACTAGTTGAACATGAAAACTTGAATTCAAAAGAGAAACCCTAATATGCATCTATGATTTTTGAAAATAAAGGTTTAGATACATACCTCAATTTTTTTTTTTGTAATAACAATTAATCCTTGTTAATCCTTAGCTCTTGAAAGCAAGTGCCTCAAATGTGACACCTCTAATGGCTTACAAACACTCTTTGCAATAGGATGAGAAGAAAAAGGAGGAGACACTTAAGAATTTTGACTCTATTAAGTTTTAATCACATGAGTCCAAAATTCCAAGGGGTAACCCTCTTTATATACTTGTGGTTGCTTTGTCCCAAAGCTAGGGTTTGCAGGTTGAAACCCTAATTTCATGCTTAAGGCCTAAGATGCTCATGGACATCCTAATTAGGAGCCCTTGGACGAAAACATATAGGGCTACCCTATAATTTTCGTCCACACCTATCCAAGGGGTCCAAGAGCCCAATTTCACAACTATTAATTAATTACAAAACAACCCTTGTATATTTAATTAATTCCTTTAATCCCAAAATTAATTCCAAATTAATTTCTGATTAAATGTTAATCAAAAAATATGATTTCTAATTAATATATTTTTTCATAACATATTAATAAGTCACTTATATCAATTTATTATTCCTAATAATAAATTCAACTTCTCTCCAAAAGTCATCATGTCAAGTTGCAAGAGTGAAGGCAACCCAAAAGGACTAGTGCTTCTATCAAATCAAGTATATACCAATTATAGTTATGAGTTTAGACACCTAATCAAACAGTCTCCCACTTGGATAAGTCCAATAACTATAATTTCAAGTACAACTTCAAAAATTGACCAGGACATTATAGCTTTCAAAAGCCGCTGTCGAACTTTGCCCTAATCAGTTACGTGTCCTTAGATAAGGGATCAAATATTCCTCCATTCTACAAGATATTGTATAGACATCAGACATGTATTATAATCATTCTCTTTGTTTAAAGTTTGTTTCCCGATTAAATGAACACATCAATTCAGTCCAGACTTGGCCAAACACTTTAGATGTCATCATCAAATCATTGAGAGGCCCACAAATATCGCTTTTTCCCGTTTAAGGTAAAAGGAACGGATAAACATCGACTCATATGCTTGTACTATTTACTCATCAAATCACACACAACAATACGTTTTTATAACATCAAAATACTAATGTGTTTACGTATTATCAATGCACAACTGAATCCTAAACAACAACTCATATGTCTCCATTTCAAGAATATAAGATATTATCGTCTCAAAATTACAAAATTCATGAAGTAATTCCTTGAGCATGGGTTAATCCAATACTTAAAATCTCTATTTCAGAAGTACTCGTGAATGTTGCAGCAAATCAATTCCAAGTCTAAACCCTTAGACAATCTACAACCCAATTCACGACAGTCTTAATTCACTACTTACTTCCAAAGTATGATCGACTGTGGATGTTTGAATAATCCAATTATTCGGGAAGTGAAACATGCGAAGTGCAACACAATAATAAACTAATTAACTATGGTCTTAAAACTACCGAATATAAATAAAACACTTATTATTTAATCACCATATTAATTAGACTTTATTAATTGTATAATGTTTCGAGTAATCAACTAATCACTTGAATTAGACATTTTCATGCCATGTAATAAACATGCATACTATGTCTCTCTATGGCCCTTCCTTTGTGAATAGATCAATTTGGATATAACTACAATGATGCTTATTTCACAATTCTAAATCCTTATTACAAGTGTAATAATTCCAAATTCCTATATCTACTAAATGTGTTAGAGTCTAACCTTACATGGAATATCCTTTTGTGATGACGTGGCATCAAAGTCACCGAGACTTAGCCAACGATATCACAAAATGCTCCATTGTAACTTTGTTACTTAAAAAAATTTCATGGTAATGAAGATTCAAGGTAACTCCTTAAACACCTTCTTTGCGTTTAAGATTTAAAAATAACCAACTCCCATTATGGAAACATTTCCATATTCCCATATGACTATCAATTCTAAATAAGAATTAATTCCACTCAGAATTGTGTCAACATGGTCCTTCCAGATATTACTAAACTTCCAACTATCCACAAACAACGAATCTTTGGCGAACCTCAGATTGTCCTTTAATAGTTGTTTAACAACCTTAGTCACATCCAGTTCTATTCCTTTTCCCTCTTAATGCCCTAGTTATTTTGAAAATCATGATACGTGAATATTATAACATATGTGATCAATCCTATATATGAAGCATATGGGATTCAATACATAATGCCTCACATATAGACATGATACTTGATCAGTCTATTGCTATAATATTTCCATATATAGAATTTCCTATGTTGAATCTTTTCAACACGATATGTAACGACCCAATTTTCACGTCCAAGAATTTCATTTTGAAATCAATACTTCGGAAAACATTTGTGAATAAACATCATTTGATCCTATCATTTCATAAACATATTTCGTGTCTGAAAACCAAAACATAAAAACAACCATAATGTCAGAGTACAAAATCCCAGAATAACTCATGGTGCAGAAAACAATGTGCGTGTATGATGTGCCGCTACCGTGCCAACTCCTTCCCTATCGAAGAAGAGGTACCTGAAAACAAAACGGTAAACTATAAGCACGAAGCTTAGTGCGTTCCCCCATCATACCACATACCATACAATCACATAACATACGAATACTGTCAGGCATATCTGGGTGCCCGACCTACCCCTTCGATCCTTCCGACCGGATACTGCCTAGCATATCTGGGTGTTGGCTCCCCTTTGGTCCTTTCGATCGGCTATTGCCTAGCATATCTGGGTGTTGGCCTCCCCTTCGGTCCTTTTGACCGGCTACTGCCTAGCATATCTGGGTGCTGGCCTCCCCTTCGGTCCTTTCGACCGGCTACTGCCTAGCATATCTGGGTGCTAGCCTCCCCTTCGGTCCTTTCGACTGGTTGTCGGGGACTATTTCACCCCTACTACCACTATCACATAACATCATAACATACTAGCACATAAACATATCAAGTAGTAGCAAACCTAGATTAATATCACAAAGACAATCATCTAACATACAACTCCTACTGGTGGGCCGGCATTGTGGCCGTAGACCCACGGCTACTGGAAGGTAACTCACCTCGAAAGGTAGCTACTGAAAGTCTGCTTGCTAGACGTCTGACTGCTGCGCCGGTAATCCTCCGGCTATAAATCCATAAACATAGATTAGTCACTCATAAATACTCTTAGGTTAAATGACTGACCTACCCCTGGTCCAAGGTCCACTCCTTGGTCAAAGTCGACTTCCAGTTGACTGGACTCGCCGAGTCATAGCACAGACTTGCCGAGTCCCTCTCCTACTATCCTAGTACTAACTCATCAAGTCCCTCTTCCCAATCACTAAGTCACCCTTAAATCACTTCTTGGGACGATTAGACTGACTCGTGATCCGACTCGCCGAGTCCGAGAACAAATCGCCGAGTCCCAGAGTAGATCTCCTACTCGCTTCCAAATCCTCACCAGAGCATACATCTGGAGGATTTGGGTTTCTGGGACTATTGCTACACGTTAAATTGCTAACTCCGCATGCAGCTACGAAGGGTTGGACCTTCTACACTTAAACCCTTCTTAACTCAGTAACAGTTCATATGACTCGCCGAGTTTGAAGAACAACTCATCGAGTTCCACGCAATCCACATAGGCCTCGCCGAGTCGTTCATCCAACTCGTCGAGTCTAAGACCATCTTCATAGAACTCGTCGAGTCCACTTTGGAACTCACCGAGTCCCTTCAACTCTCCTCCCATACAAACCAAATCTGAGACATGTAACGGTTCCAAACCATAGATCTATGCTCCTAGGGCATGCTTATCACATAAAGTTGCAAACTTTACGTGCATGCATGGCCATGTGAGCTCCAAAAGGCAATTCCAACCTCTTTACGAGGTCATACACTCAATAGGGACCTCACTCATTTCAACCACAGAGACTTTACACTTCTAAGATGTCCATAAGGTCCAGATCTGAAGTCCTTTCAGAACAAAGAGCATAAACACATGGAGTTTGAGGTTTTAGGGCTTGAAAACCACCAATTAGGGACAAAAGGGGATCTAATGAACTAGTGATCAAGGTAGGAACTTTTCTACCTGAATGGAAGCCTCTCATAGTGTAGATTTCGGATCTACTTCCCCTCCTTGCAGTCCTCAACCTCCTCCTTCCTCTTCTAAGCTCCAAACTGTCACAACTGTAAATTTTAAGCTATGTAATCTATACATTCAAGTTAATGTGAATCAAAAACTTCAATCAAATACAACATGCTAGGAGTACAAATAGTCATCAAACAATTGGAGACCCTAGAAGTTCTTATTAAGTCTAATTTAGGCTAGAACTTCTTTATTGGATCCAAATGGACCAATAAGCTTCCAATTGGACTATCATGGGTTTAGGACCCTAATTGGGCTCTAATTGGACCCACATTCGTCTATTTCAATATTTTGGGCTAGGTAGAACCTAGAAGGAAATAAAACACAAGTTTTGATCCATAATTAAACCTAACCTAGCTTAATAAAGCACAAAAATCACAATTTTATTTTATAAGTCCAATAAATACCCTAATTAACACTAATGTTGGGCTTAGGAGCAAAAAGCCCAAAAACCTTTTTTTTCCTTCCCATTTTCGGCCCAAAAGAAAAGCCCAAGAAGAAGGGTTGACTATTTGCTTGCCACCTCATTATTACCCAACATGTCTCCATGCATCTTAGTCCATATCTCCATGCAAATCACTTCAAAAGTCATTTCTTCTTCTCTCCTCTCTCACTCTCGGCCAAGCATCATCACACACACCAAAATATCTCAACTTTCTCTCTAGAACACTCAAAGAACTCTCCTTCCCTCCCCTCTCCAAAGATCTCGAAATTTAGGGGCTTTCCAAGAGGATTTTGCAAGTAAATCATCACCTAAGGTAAGATTATGCATAGATCTATGATTTAAATTCTTTTGTTATCAAAAGTCTCTTCCTAATCCATGTAAAAACCGTGATCTTGCACTCTAGAAACCCCATAATCTCGAAAAGTTCTTCAAGGAGTGCAAGGGCCAAAAATCACTTCATTTCTTCCAATTTTTCTTCAAGAACCGAAACTACCCACTCAAGGTGAGATTCATACCCCTATTTTCTGTTTTTAAGAGTTTTTGTGGGGGGGAATACAAGTGAAAGTGTAGATCTATATGTATTTGTATGCCTTGTATGATTTCCATGCTTATATGTATGCTTATATGTGTTTTAATGTTGGATCTAGCCATTAAACCCCTCAAAACCGAGATATAACTCATGTTTTATGATATTAGCTTCAAATATGTTCCTACATAATAAGTGATACTAGATAAATAGCCAAGTGGTTAGCAACAATTTTCTTTAAGCTAAAAACACACATTTTGGGCCAAAAATGTGAAAAATACAAAATTAAGGGCCCAAATTGACATTTTACAGATTTTGATGGTTGGAATGTGCCAAAACAGTTTTCATAAAACTATTTCTGGAATTCTATTCAATTAATGGATTAAAAACATAAATTTCAAGCCTATTGGGCTAAAAATGAAAATTTCGGCCCAATAAGGCCCATTATGCGAATTTTCTGTTTTGAAGGGCCAAAACTGTGAAATTCTGTAAAACAGTGGACTATAAGTGTCCCAAACCCTTTTCAAAGGTTTAAAATGCTTTTTAAATTTAAAAAGGACCAAAGTTGCAAAAATTTTCCATTTTGGGCCAAAATTGTCAAAATTGCGAAAAGATGAGCTAAACCCGAGAAAAACTGCATTTTCAGGGACTTAAACTGTTTCTTTGAAAAATATGCTGGAAAATATTAATTTCAATAATTTTTGGTGTTAAAATGTCAAGAAAAATAGTTTAAGGATCAAACCGGGAAATATTTAAATAAAAGGGTTAAAAATGTAAATTTTACAAATAATGAGGGGCTGAAAACAGAAATATTTCAAGGCTGATTCATTATGTACAATGTGATCAAATAATGACACCTCAACTATCAACGAAATACAACTCATTACAATACCAAAAGTCGTTGTTAAACGAATTGGCTCGGTCTCGAGCCAATGGAAACCTACAACTACTAACTCTTTGATACATACAAATAACGATTGGTAATACACATACATACGAGTGTGCACAGACGTCTACGCACCATCTTCGGGCCCCAAAAGTGTAAAATCTTGTTTGTTGGGCCTAGCTAGCCCAATGACCTGATCTTAAGGCCCGAAGACATTTTTTTCTACGAAGTGTTTAGTCTTACCGACTTGGCACAACGTAGGGTGACTTTCAATGGCTTGTACCATTGGACCCCAAGGGCCATGGTATTGCTAGAAAAGTCTACACATTTTACGAGGCGGGTCGGGGACCCCTCGCACACATTTTTCCCCAGCCGGTTAATAGAGTTATCGGGGTCTTCGTGACCTCTTTCTCTTCGGATGCGGGACCACTCATAGTCCGGGCGATTGGATAACGTGATTAGTACTGACGACGCCTTCGGGAATCGTTGGTATATCTATAAACCGGGCATTTGTGTAATGCGGGTTTGTAGTAAATAATCAATGCTCGAGAACCTTCCAACGTCGCTTGGGACCGATACTACTATTTTTGTAATGGTTTCAACGCAACTCAACGGATTTCAAAAGAACTAGGGGAACATCGGGTTTCCCTAGGGTTTTTATCACATACAGATTTTAAACGCATACAACTTAAATGAACAATTTTTGCAAGTATAGAAACAAACAAGCATACTTATGGATCTTCACAAACGTTTTCGAAAGCTTTTCTTTTCAGAAAATATCGGATTTTCTGGTGGTTTTTCAAACAATATAAACATTCGATTTCAAACACTACTTATGAACTCACCAACATTTCATATGTTGACGTTTTTCAAAATACTTGTATTCTCAGGAAACCAGTGAGTCAAGGGAAATCATGCTCAGTGACGGTTGCAGTTTATTTTTGAATGAACCAAACAATATAAATTTTTGGAAATGTAATATCTCAAACAATGTATGACATGTAAACACTACTGGTTGTATTATGTTGATGAATGGTGACGAATGTTGTTTTGTTTCATATATATTCAATGTTATGGTATTCAATTGAGTCACGACAGCCCCCGGACGTTTCCGCCGTCTGGTTCGGGGGTGTGACAGGTTGGTATCAGAGCTTTGTTTATAGTGAACTAGCATGTCGAGCCATACATTGATATGCAACTATAAACCAAAAAGAGGGACTAACATAACTCTGAACAAAACAAATAAATAAAATACACTTGCCTGCATTAGGAGTAAGGACCTAACACTGAATCAAACACCATAATACTGGTATCTCGGTTAATTCGGGACTGTTCTTAGCGATACCAAGGAGTGAATGTAGCCTGATCAACTACATTCTCTCCAAGGTAAAACTAACACATGTCTTGATGAGATCGGAATAGCCAGGGAACCTAAAAGTATACCCCTTATCACCAAAAAGAGAACGTCTGTTTAGTTTGCAATAGTGGAAGAGGCATAGGATAATATTAGTGAACTTTTACGTGGTCTGCTATGTGTTGCAAATCTATGATTGTATGCTAAATGATAGAAGTACTTAGGTTCGTGCCATACACCTAGTCAGTAGGACCACGACCTCACAGAAACCACGTACACCCAACATCTTTCCGTTTCATGACAGAAAGATGCCTCGCCCAGCTACTCGCGGAAATCCCGAACCAACCCCGCCGGAAGTTGACTCCACTGCTTTCCAGGCAGCCGTGTCTGCTGCAGTCACAGCGGCTATGGCACAACTTCACCGAGGGAACAACGGAGGAGGTAACGGGCAAGGATCCGGAAGTTCGAACAACGGGACGAACCAAGGACTCATTAAAACGTGCACCTACAAGGATTTTGCGAACGCTAAACCCCGAACTTTCAACGGTACCGGAGGAGTGATCGCCCTGAAGCGATGGATCGAGAAGGTAGAGTCGGTATTCGAGATATGCGAGTGCCCCGAGCAGATGAAAGTGAAGTTCGCGGCCTGCACTTTTGTGGACCAAGCACTCACTTGGTGGAATGGTCATGTGGAAGCTATGACACTCCCTGTCGCCAACTCTATTCCCTGGGCAGAGATGAAAGAGATGTTGACGGCTGAGTACTGCCCCCGAGGCGAAATACAGAAGATGGAGCAGGAACTATGGAATCTCACGGTGCAGAATGGGAACATCGATGCTTACATATCGAGATTCAGCGAACTATCTCTGTTGTGCCCGGGTATGATCACATCAGAGGGGAAGAAGATTGAACGATTCATTTGGGGATTGACATCCCCCATTCAAGGGAATGTGATAGCTGCGAACCCTGAAACTTTTGACAGTGCGAAGAGATTGGCAAAGAGGCTATATGATCATAACCACAAAAAGGGCGAGAAACCGGTAGAGACTGAGAAGAAGAAGGAGAGCGATGGTAAGAAAGGATGGAACAACAAGAGGAAGGGGCGTCAAGGTCCCGAGACCTCTAAAAAGCAGCAAATGGTGGCAGTTCACGCTGTCACTGCGCCGGTACCAGTCACATCACATGCTCCAGCCTCAGCTGCTTCAAATACTTCAAGACCCTATTTCGGCACTCATCCCAAATGCAACAAGTGCGGTTTCCATCACCAAGGAGAATGTAGGGAGTTCCATTGCACCAGTTGCAACCGAAGGGGACACACTGCAAAGTTCTGCAGGACTTATCCTTCTCAGAACCAGAGTCAGGGAAACAACCAGAACAACAACAACAATCACCGCAATACCAACAACGCCAATGCCGGCGGCAACAACACAGGGCCTAGCCGCACCTGTTTCGGGTGTGGAAGGACGGGACATTTCCGTCGAGATTGCCCTAACAACAACAACAACTCCGGAAACAGAGGAACAGGAAGAATGCTGACTATGGGTCAGAGTGATGCAGTTCAAGATCCCGCAGTTGTGACCGGTACGTTTCTCCTAAACCACACTTATGCATGCATCTTATTTGATACCGGAGCGGAGCGAAGTTTCGTAAGCGAGAAGTTTAAACATTTATTAAAACAACAACCCCAAAAGCTAAATGAAACCTATACGGTGGAGATGGCCAATGGGAAGACCGAATCCACTAGGGAAATCTACACTGGATGTACCCTAACCCTTAACCAGCACGTCTTTCGAATAGATCTAATGCCAGTATCAATTAGGAGTTTTGATGTGATTATCGGCATGGATTGGTTAAGCCCCCACCATGCTGAGATTATGTGCCACGAGAAGGCCGTTCGCCTTCGTCTCCCGAATCACGAAACCCTAGTAATTTACGGAGACAAACCTAGCACGAATCTTCGTCTTATCTCGTGCATCAAGGCACAAAAACATCTGCGAAAGAACAACTTAGCGTTCTTGGCCCACATAGTGGACAAGACAAAAGAAGAAACTAACATCCAAGACATTCCGGTAGCGTGTGAATTTCCGGACGTGTTTCCCGAAGATCTTCCAGGAGTACCCCCAGAGAGACAGGTTGAGTTCCGAATCGACCTCGTTCCAGGAGCAACTCCCCTCGCTAAATCACCATATCGACTGGCTCCTGCTGAAATGCAGGAATTGTCCAGCCAACTCAGTGAGCTTCTGGACAAGGGATTTATCCGACCTAGCTACTCGCCATGGGGAGCTCCGGTGCTCTTTGTCAAAAAGAAGGACGGATCCTTCAGAATGTGCATCGATTACAGAGAGTTGAATAAACTCACTGTCAAAAACCGCTACCCACTCCCGCGAATCGATGATCTATTCGACCAGCTCCAAGGAGCTAGCTACTTTTCTAAAATAGACTTACGGTCCGGATACCACCAACTCAAGGTCCGAGAAGAAGATATTCCTAAAACCGCTTTCCGAACCCGCTATGGACATTATGAATTCGTCGTAATGCCCTTCGGTCTAACAAATGCACCTGCCGCATTTATGGACCTAATGAACCGAATCTGTCGACCGTTCTTGGACAACTTCGTCATTGTGTTTATCGATGACATCCTCGTCTATTCTCGAAGCAAAGAGGAGCATGGCCAACATCTTCGACAAGTCCTAGAAACGCTGCGATCGGAAAAGCTTTACGCCAAACTCTCCAAGTGCGAGTTCTGACTTCGGAGTGTGAATTTCTTAGGCCACGTAGTTAGCCAAGACGGAATTCATGTGGATCCCTCCAAGGTCAAAGCTGTGGAAGGATGGACAACTCCGACTACGCCCACGGAAATTCGTCAGTTCTTAGGCCTAGCAGGCTACTATAGGAGATTCATCCAAAACTTCTCGAAAATCGCCAAGCCACTTACCTTGCTTACGCAAAAGAGTGTGCCATTCAAGTGGACAGACCGACAAGAGATTGCGTTTCGAACCTTGAAGCAAGCTCTTTGCAGCGCTCCTGTACTATCTCTACCTGAAGGAACGGAAGATTTTGTGGTATACTGTGACGCGTCAAATCAAGGCTTAGGTTGCGTTCTCATGCAACGAGGAAGAGTAATAGCATATGCGTCCCGTCAACTGAAGACGCACGAAGTAAATTACACAACCCATGACCTAGAACTGGGAGCTGTGGTCTTCGCCCTAAAAATTTGGAGGCACTACCTGTACGGTACAAAGTGCACCATCTTTACGGACCACAAGAGCCTCCAACACATCTTGAATCAGAAGGAGCTGAACATGAGACAACGAAGATGGGTGGAATTGTTAAACGACTACGAATGCGAGATCAAGTACCATCCAGGCAAGGCCAACGTGGTAGCTGACGCATTAAGTCGGAAGGAATACACAAATCGACGTACGAAAACGCACGCGATAACCATTCAGTCTCATCTGACCGTTCAAATTGCATCAGCCCAGGCAGAGGCCATGAGAGCGGAAAATAGAACTAGCGAGGCATTACGCGGAATGGAGAAGAACCTGGAAGTCAAAGAGAATGGGGTATACTACTTCATGAACCGTATTTGGGTTCCAAAAATCGGAGGATTCAGAGAGACCGTCATGAAGGAAGCCCACAAGACACGATACTCCATTCATCCTGGTTCGGACAAGATGTATTTGGACATTAAGCAGCACTATTGGTGGCCTAACATGAAGGCGGAAATCGCAACTTATGTTAGTAAGTGCCTTACGTGTGCCAAAGTAAAAGTGCCTATCAGATGAAACTCTCGTCATTCCTCTTGACGAAATCGAAATCAATGAGAATCTCCTGTTCGTCGAAGAACCAATCGAAATCATGGACAGGGAGGTGAAGCGTACTAAGCAGAGTCGCATCCCGATCGTGAAGGTACGGTGGAACGCAAAGCGTGGGCCAGAATTCACGTGGGAACGCGAAGACCAAATGAAGCAGAAGTACCCTCACCTATTCTAGTTTTTCTCAAATCTAGCTTTCAAACAGAATTTCGGGACGAAATTCCCTCTAACGGGGGGATGATGTCACAACTGTAAATTTTAAGCTATGTAATCTATACATTCAAGTTAATGTGAATCAAAAACTTCAATCAAATACAACATGCTAGGAGTACAAATAGTCATCAAACAATTGGAGACCCTAGAAGTTCTTATTAAGTCTAATTTAGGCTAGAACTTCTTTATTGGATCCAAATGGACCAATAAGCTTCCAATTGGACTATCATGGGTTTAGGACCCTAATTGGGCTCTAATTGGACCCACATTCGTCTATTTCAATATTTTGGGCTAGGTAGAACCTAGAAGGAAATAAAACACAAGTTTTGATCCATAATTAAACCTAACCTAGCTTAATAAAGCACAAAAATCACAATTTTATTTTATAAGTCCAATAAATACCCTAATTAACACTAATGTTGGGCTTAGGAGCAAAAAGCCCAAAAACCTTTTTTTTCCTTCCCATTTTCGGCCCAAAAGAAAAGCCCAAGAAGAAGGGTTGACTATTTGCTTGCCACCTCATTATTACCCAACATGTCTCCATGCATCTTAGTCCATATCTCCATGCAAATCACTTCAAAAGTCATTTCTTCTTCTCTCCTCTCTCACTCTCGGCCAAGCATCATCACACACACCAAAATATCTCAACTTTCTCTCTAGAACACTCAAAGAACTCTCCTTCCCTCCCCTCTCCAAAGATCTCGAAATTTAGGGGCTTTCCAAGAGGATTTTGCAAGTAAATCATCACCTAAGGTAAGATTATGCATAGATCTATGATTTAAATTCTTTTGTTATCAAAAGTCTCTTCCTAATCCATGTAAAAACCGTGATCTTGCACTCTAGAAACCCCATAATCTCGAAAAGTTCTTCAAGGAGTGCAAGGGCCAAAAATCACTTCATTTCTTCCAATTTTTCTTCAAGAACCGAAACTACCCACTCAAGGTGAGATTCATACCCCTATTTTCTGTTTTTAAGAGTTTTTGTGGGGGGGAATACAAGTGAAAGTGTAGATCTATATGTATTTGTATGCCTTGTATGATTTCCATGCTTATATGTATGCTTATATGTGTTTTAATGTTGGATCTAGCCATTAAACCCCTCAAAACCGAGATATAACTCATGTTTTATGATATTAGCTTCAAATATGTTCCTACATAATAAGTGATACTAGATAAATAGCCAAGTGGTTAGCAACAATTTTCTTTAAGCTAAAAACACACATTTTGGGCCAAAAATGTGAAAAATACAAAATTAAGGGCCCAAATTGACATTTTACAGATTTTGATGGTTGGAATGTGCCAAAAAAGTTTTCATAAAACTATTTCTGGAATTCTATTCAATTAATGGATTAAAAACATAAATTTCAAGCCTATTGGGCTAAAAATGAAAATTTCGGCCCAATAAGGCCCATTATGCGAATTTTCTGTTTTGAAGGGCCAAAACTGTGAAATTCTGTAAAACAGTGGACTATAAGTGTCCCAAACCCTTTTCAAAGGTTTAAAATGCTTTTTAAATTTAAAAAGGACCAAAGTTGCAAAAATTTTCCATTTTGGGCCAAAATTGTCAAAATTGCGAAAAGATGAGCTAAACCCGAGAAAAACTGCATTTTCAGGGACTTAAACTGTTTCTTTGAAAAATATGCTGGAAAATATTAATTTCAATAATTTTTGGTGTTAAAATGTCAAGAAAAATAGTTTAAGGATCAAACCGGGAAATATTTAAATAAAAGGGTTAAAAATGTAAATTTTACAAATAATGAGGGGCTGAAAACAGAAATATTTCAAGGCTGATTCATTATGTACAATGTGATCAAATAATGACACCTCAACTATCAACGAAATACAACTCATTACAATACCAAAAGTCGTTGTTAAACGAATTGGCTCGGTCTCGAGCCAATGGAAACCTACAACTACTAACTCTTTGATACATACAAATAACGATTGGTAATACACATACATACGAGTGTGCACAGACGTCTACGCACCATCTTCGGGCCCCAAAAGTGTAAAATCTTGTTTGTTGGGCCTAGCTAGCCCAATGACCTGATCTTAAGGCCCGAAGACATTTTTTTCTACGAAGTGTTTAGTCTTACCGACTTGGCACAACGTAGGGTGACTTTCAATGGCTTGTACCATTGGACCCCAAGGGCCATGGTATTGCTAGAAAAGTCTACACATTTTACGAGGCGGGTCGGGGACCCCTCGCACACATTTTTCCCCAGCCGGTTAATAGAGTTATCGGGGTCTTCGTGACCTCTTTCTCTTCGGATGCGGGACCACTCATAGTCCGGGCGATTGGATAACGTGATTAGTACTGACGACGCCTTCGGGAATCGTTGGTATATCTATAAACCGGGCATTTGTGTAATGCGGGTTTGTAGTAAATAATCAATGCTCGAGAACCTTCCAACGTCGCTTGGGACCGATACTACTATTTTTGTAATGGTTTCAACGCAACTCAACGGATTTCAAAAGAACTAGGGGAACATCGGGTTTCCCTAGGGTTTTTATCACATACAGATTTTAAACGCATACAACTTAAATGAACAATTTTTGCAAGTATAGAAACAAACAAGCATACTTATGGATCTTCACAAACGTTTTCGAAAGCTTTTCTTTTCAGAAAATATCGGATTTTCTGGTGGTTTTTCAAACAATATAAACATTCGATTTCAAACACTACTTATGAACTCACCAACATTTCATATGTTGACGTTTTTCAAAATACTTGTATTCTCAGGAAACCAGTGAGTCAAGGGAAATCATGCTCAGTGACGGTTGCAGTTTATTTTTGAATGAACCAAACAATATAAATTTTTGGAAATGTAATATCTCAAACAATGTATGACATGTAAACACTACTGGTTGTATTATGTTGATGAATGGTGACGAATGTTGTTTTGTTTCATATATATTCAATGTTATGGTATTCAATTGAGTCACGACAGCCCCCGGACGTTTCCGCCGTCTGGTTCGGGGGTGTGACACAAACTTACTTCACAAAGCCAAAAATCACACACAAGAACAATATGGGGCTAGGGTTTCGCTCTACAGCTCTCTAGGAGTGTTAGGGACAAGAGAGGCCGAGTTAGAGTGTTTAAATAGGGTGCAAACCCTCGAATTAGGGTTTTTGCCCAAACAGGGTCTACTCGCCGAGTCCGGGACCCGACTCGCCGATTTCACCGTTTAAGTCTCGTGTCTCTCCTTGCTTCTACTCGGCGAGTTGGACCTTCACCTCGCCGAGTCCAAGACCAAAATGCAAGGGTATACAACAAGAGGATACGTACCAGGAACCAGGTGCTACAAATATCCCCCACTTATTTTAGACTTCGTCCTCGAAGTCTGCTGCTCGTTCCTGAAACAACTCGGGGTAATGTTCCATCATCTCATCCACCGGCTCCCAAGTCCACTCCGACCCCCTCCGGTGCTACCATTGCACCTTCATGAGTTCCACTTTTTTGTTCCTCAGATCCTTCGACTTCCGGTCAAGGATCACTACAGGCCGCTCGATGTAATTCAGGCTGCCATCAACCTTAATGTCCTCCAAGGGTACCACTACTGAGTCGTCCACCAGGCACTTTTGCAGCTGAGAGACATGGAAAGTGTTGTGTGCCTGACTGAGCTCGGCTGGCAAATCCAGCCTATAAGCCACCTTGCCTACTTGGGCTATAACCCTGAACGGTCCAATATAGCTTGTGCCCAACTTGCCCCGCTTCCTGAATCGAATGACGCCTTTCCAAGGCGACACTTTCAGGAGAACCATATCCCCGACCTGGAACTCCAGGTCTGATCGACGCTTATCAGCATAACTTTTCTGCCAACTCTGAGCACTACTTCGGTGCTCCCCATGACCCTCTATCCAACCTCTCCCCAACATATCGGGGTCCTGCACCTCCTGCCATACAACATCTCGAAGGGAGGACGGCTGATGCTCGCATGATAGCTATTATTATACGAGAACTCCGCTAACGAAAGGTAGGTATCCCAACTACCTCCGAAATCCAGAACACATGCCCGCAACATATCCTCTAATGTTTGGATGGTCTGCTCGCTCTAACAATCCGTCTGCGGGTGAAAAGCGATGCCGAAAAGCAGACGAGTACCCATCTCGTCATAAAACTTCTTCCAAAACCTGGAAGTAAAACGCACATCCCTGTCTTAAATCACTGGCACTGGCACCCCGTGCCGCACCACTATCTCCCTGATATAGATGTCGGCCAACTTCTTAGCCGAGATGCTCTACTGAATCGGAATAAAATGGGCGCTCTTGGTCAATCGATCCATGATGACCCATATCGAATCCACTCCTCGCGCGGTCTTGGGAAGCTTCGTGATAAAATCCATCGTAATATCTTCCTATTTCCACAACGGGATATCCAACGGCTGCATCTTACTGTGTGGTCTTTGGTGCTCGACCTTGACCTTCCTGCAGGTCAAGCAACACTCCACATACCAGGCTACATCCCACTTCATGCAAGGCCACCAATAATCCAAACGAAGATACCTATACATCTTCGTCACCTTGGGATGAATGGAGAATCTAGATTTCTGCACCTCTCCCATCAGAACCTGGCACACGCCTCCATGGTACGGCACCCACACCCTATGGTGTAATGTCAATAATCCTCGGCTATCATAATCGAAGGAGGAAACCTGACCCACTATCCGCTCGCTCTTCCGATGTTCCTCCTTCATAGCCTCCTGCTGAGCCTCCAGAATTTGCTCTAGCAGTGGGGTCACCACTTTCATCCTCAGACATACATCCCTGATCGATGCTGCCTTACGGCTAAGCACATCGGCCACCATATTGGCCTTCCCCGGGTGGTAAAGGATCTCACAATCATAATCCGTCACCACATCAAGCCACCGACACTATCTCATGTTCAGATTCAGCTGATCCATAAGGTACCTCAAGCTCTTGTGGTCCATGTAAATCATACAGCGAACCCCATAGAGGAAATGATGCCAAATCTTGAGGGCGAACACAACAGCCCCCAACTCTAAGTCATGTGTCGGGTAGTTCGCCTCGTGAGGCTTCAGTTGCCTCGATGCGTAGGCGATGACATGCCCTCTCTTCATCAATATTGTGCCCAAACTCAAGATGGATGCATCGTAGTACACAAAAAAATCCTCCATGCCCTCTGGCAGGGCTAAGATTGGCACCTCGCACAACCTCTGCCTCAGTGTCTCGAACGCTGTCTACTGCTCAGGCCCCCAATGAAAGACCACGACCTTTCTTGTTAGCCTGGTCAAAGGTACGGCTATCTTGGAGAAATCCTGGATGAATCTCCGATAATAGCCCGCTAATCCCAGGAAACTCCGAAATTCATATGGAGACTTCGGAACCTCCCATCTCAGCACGGCCTCCACCTTGGCCGGGTCTACCGAAATCCCGTTCTGGTTGACAAGGTGCCCAAGAAACTGCACCTCGCGACCAAAACTCACATTTGGAGAACTTGGCATACAAGCTATCCCTCCTCAAAGTCTCCAGCACCTCTACAGGTGCTCCTCGTGCTCCTCCCGCATCTTGGAATAAACCAAGATATCATCAATAAACACTATCACTGACCGGTCTAACATCGGTCTACACACGCGGTTCATGAGGTCCATGAACGCGGTAGGAGCATTGGTAAGCCCGAAGGGAATCACCACAAACTCGTAGTGGCCATAGCGCGTCCGAAACGCAGTCTTCTGCACATCCTCCTCGCTGACCCTCATTTGATGATATCCTGAATGCAGATCCATCTTGTACAACCAAGATGCTCCCTGTAGCTGGTCAAAGAGGTCATCAATCCTCGGGAGTGGGTAACGGTTCTTCACCGGTACCTTGTTCAGCTCCCGGTAATCTATACACATCCGGTGCGACCCGTCCTTCTTTTTCACAAATAGAATCGGGACTCCCCAAGGAGAACTACTCGGTCTAATGAATCCCTTGTCTAATAGCTCCTGCAGCTGTGTTGACAACTCCTGCATCTCAAGAGGAGCCAACCGATACGGTGCCTTGGCTATCAGAGCCGCACCAGGGACTAGGTCGATCCTGAACTCCACCTGGCGCTCCGGAGGTATCCCTGGCAGCTCCTCAGGGAATACGTCTGCGAACTCTCGTACTACGGGTAACTTGCCCACCGTCACCCTACCCGCCTCCCGGGTATCCATAACATAAGTGACATATCATGCGCAATCCTGTTGAAGGTAACGCCTAGCTCTCGCTACTGTACATAAGGCTGGTCCTTGTTGTGGCCTCTCGCACTGAATCACCAGCTCTCCCCCACTTGGGGTCTTGATCCGCACCAACTGTTGCGCGCAGTCGATCACGGCCCCATTGGGGCTTAACCAATCCATACTGATAATAACCTTGTTCCCCCGAAAAGGTATGGGAACCAGGTCCAGCAGGTAGCACTCCTCGAATAATCTCAGCACACAATCTCAGAATACCGTCGATGCTCGCACCGAACGGTCATCTGCAATCTCTACGTCTAGAGGGAAATCCAACAGGCCTGAAGACTCGTAAAATCTCTTGCTGAGCGCAAGAGAAACAAACGATCGGGTAGCACCGAATCAAACAATACCTAAACTTGGATACTGTTCACATGGAATGATCCTAAACAGAGCACATACATATAACATATCAAAATTACCGCAGCATAACATAAAAGCATAAATAAGAAATCATAACCGTCACCACATCGGGTGTGGCACGTGCCTCCTCTATAGTCAGTTGAAAGACCCGGCTCCTCACCACTGGAGCCTCCGACTTGCCCTGTCGGCCATCTGTAATCCACAGGGTCGCCGGAGCTGGCGCCTTCACTGGTGCTGATCCTGCTGTCAACTGGGGGCAATTGGCCTTCTTGTGGCCCCTCTGATTGCAATGGAAACACAGCAACTCAGACGTCGAAAAGATAGGTGCAGGGGCGGTACAATCCCTACTAAAATGCCCCGTCTTGCCGCACTTGTAGCAGCCCGACGATCCCAACCTACACGCCCCCTCATGTGCCTTGCCGCATTTCCTACAGCGGCCTCGGATCAGTTCGCCTTTCGGCCCAACATCTGATCCGTTGGGCTTCTTCCCCGAAGCTCCTGTAACATGTCCCTCCTCTGCCTTCCTCTTCCGGATATGCTCCAGATCAATCTCCCTCTCCCTAGCCGTGGCAATCATGGAATCCAGGGTAGGGCAAGCTGAAAAATGAACATGCTCCTGGATGTCAGATAAAAACTTGGCGGTGATCTCCACCACAGTCTCCGTACTTTGTCTCATATCCAAAAACTCTCTGGCCAGCTGCTGAAGCTCTACCGCTGGCGCAAACTCTGCTCGGAACCGGGTCACAAAATCCGACCGTGTCATAGCCTCAACAGTCGAGGCTCCCAATGAGTCACCAACAGACTCCCACCAGTCTCTAGCTCTGTCTCTCAAAGACCTTGCTGCATATCTCACCTTCGACACCTCGGGGGCAGCAGCTGGTCAGTTGTGCGGACTCAATGTCCGCAATCCATCGTCTGGCAGCAATGGGGTCCTTTTCCCCATGGAAATCCGGCTCACCACTGCCCCTGAACTCCTTAAAGGATAGTGTGCGAGATCCTGACTGGCCAGGTGCCATGTCACTCCTGAACGCCCTGAGGCAGTCCTCCATCTGCTCAACTATCCCTTCCTTGATCGACCCAAAAATGATGGGGGTCGACTCAAGGATGCCTCTAGTGATCTCTGACGCGATGAACTCGCATAGTGTCACACCCCGAAACCGAAGGCGGAAACGTTCCAGGGCGGAGGTGACTTCATGTTAAGTATCACAACCAATGTACATAGTAAGCATAGTAAACATGAAACATTACATTACATAGAATCTTTACATTTGTTTGAAAACAAAGTATTGTACATGTCTTATAAATATATTAGTCAAAACAAAACAAAAGTCATGACTTCCATATGCTCCGTCTTCTGCAAAAGAACGCAGGGTACTTGTCTAAGGAGAACCTGATAATACAAGCATTTTGAAAAATCAGCATAAAGCTGGTGAGTTCATAAGCGGTTTGTTTCTGAAAATGAACAAGTTTCCTTTGGTTTTATGAAAAAGTATTATCCAAGAAAATCCCATATTTTCTTATAAGTAAAGTTTGTTTATCCATTGGTTACACAGTTTGGTTAAAAACGGTTTGTTATCTACTTACTACACGATCTAGTTTAAAACGAGTTATGTTATCCCAGGAAAAAACCTTATTTTCCTTAAAAGTTTGTGGTTGTTTACTGGTTCTGAATGTAATGTACAAGTATCTACCATACTTAAAGTGTTTGTGTGAAGTTTCTTGAAAATCCGGTTATCCTTGAAATGTATATTAGTTTTAACACGTATATAAAACTATTGTGTGGAAAGTAAACTAATTCTTAAGGTTATTAGCTTACTAAATTCATTATTACCAACAAGTAAATCTCCGTAATCTAAATTGCGAGTTCCATAACCATACAATAGACTAGATATGGCAATAGGAAGTCCATTATCATTTTATGACTTTCGTCACCCTTGAAACTTTCGGTTCGGCTGTAGCTAGCAACCAGGTGCAGGGTAGTCAGCCCTGTATAGATCTATACACTCAAGTCACGCTCTCCCTGTAGGAGATTCTGGTTACAGGGGCGGTCCTCCACTCGCGTATCTCTGAGGAGTGTTACAGAGGATGTGTCTCCAATTATGAAGATTAACGAATTTACAAGGGATAATGCGGAAAATCCTGTTTTAGATTCTAATTACAAAAAGGGCGGTCCTCCACTCGCGTATCTCTGTGGAGTGTTACAGAGGACGAATCAAAAGTACTAAACTAATGCCTTTACAATAATAAAGTGGAAAATCATCTGAGAAATATATAATATAACAATATATAATAAGATTTGAAAACTAACTCTGCAAGTCAAACTGTTGGTTAATACGGTATCGATTGTTAAAAGCATGTGGAATATGAAACATTCAAATGAAATAATAAGTTTGAGTACAAGATATCCTTTTACTTTTGCTTGTATTCCCCCCTGAAAACATTGAAAAACACGGAAAAAGGTGTAGGGGTATGAACTCACCGGTTGAGAAATGTGTCGGCTAGAATGCTAAGTGTCAGTTCGGGGCTTGAAAACGCACGAGGTTCGTATGTAATATGAAGAGATACATAATTGTATCTAA
This sequence comes from Lactuca serriola, assembly GCF_051521515.1. Classification (NCBI taxonomy): domain Eukaryota; kingdom Viridiplantae; phylum Streptophyta; class Magnoliopsida; order Asterales; family Asteraceae; genus Lactuca; species Lactuca serriola. The sequence goes on from NC_136411.1 coordinate 376,978,217, forward strand.
CTAGACTTTGAATTACTAATTAAATAATAAAATTACACTTTGAGGCGTGAAAACACTTCATTTGAAGTGTTACGAGTGATTCGGGTTGCATCTAAGGGTGTGTAGGGCCTAATTATGGAGTTTGCTCTTCAAGAGTAAACTCCTTGAGGACTTTACGGTCCAATGACCATATCCCCATGAGTTCATGGCAGTAAACTCATGGGTGGTGTGTTCTTGGATGCTAAATGGTCTTACAATGCACAAGGGAAGGTTCTAGGGTTGATTCCATGGCTTAGGAAGTGATCGGGACTTGAATTGACCTTGGAAAGGAGTTTACGGTTTATGAAGACGTTCTTGGTGAGTTTACTACCTTAAAAACATGCGTTTAAGGCCATAAAATCATGTTTATCCATGAATCATGTGTTTTGGTGGTTGTAGGTTAAGCATACAAAGTTCTAGGTCCAATTCTAAGCCATACAAGGTGTTAAGGGCACTTTAACACCCTTTGGAGGTGTTTATGGTCTAAGAAGGGGTGTTTATGGTCCAAGAATGTTCGTGGGCCATAAACTCAAGTTTGACTCATTTGTGTATGATTTGGTGCATCTCATGAAGGAATATAAGGTTCTATGCACTCATGGAAGCTCATAGAAGCTTTTGGAGGTGTTTAAGGGGAAATCTAACACCTTAAAAGGTGTTTATGGTCTATGAATGAGGGTTTATGGTCCAAGAATGTTCTTGGGCCGTAAAATCATGTTTACCCCCTAAATGGTAAGATTTTGGTGCTCTAAGTCTATTCCTGCAAGTCCAAAGGTCATAACTAAGCACTAGAAGTGGTTTGGAAGGGTTTTGGGGCTTCAAAACCCCATTTAAAGGAGTTCACGGTTTTGGGAGGGTTCCTAGACCACAAACACAAGTTCTTGGTCATGTTTCATGATTTAAACACGAATTTGAAAGCCAAAGATGTTATACTATGAGCTAGGATGGATTTCTTACCAAATTGGAGCTTGAAATGGATGATTTTGGATCAAAGTCGAGTTTTAGAGAGAGAGTAGTGACAGAAAGTGTTTTAAGAGAGTGAAAAAGCTTCAAAATGTGGTCACTCAATCCCTTATATAGGTTTTGAGTTTATGGGTCGGTGGAAATCTACCCAATACCGACGTTAAACGAGGCTTATGGCCGTACCCGATTAATTGTCGTTATTACGACTTAGTCGTAACTAAAATTTTTCCAAATAAATAACGAGGGTATTTTCACGCGTTTCTAATGGGTTTGGACACTCATGAGGTCAAAATAAAAGTCTTAATTTAAATGACCTAATCCAAAATGTTAACGGAAAAATTGAAATACAAATGGTTTTACTAACGGAAATGGAATATCCTGACGGAATAAATTTCGGGTTGTCACATTATCCCCCCGTTAGAGGGAATTTCGTCCCGAAATTCAAAATTAAGATACAACTTACAAACTTGGAAAGAACTGCGGGTATTTGTCTTATTGAGTCTTCGCGCTTCCAAGTGAACTCGGGTCCCTGCTTGGCATTCCAGCAAACTTTGACTATCGGGATGCGGCTTTGTTTCGTACGTTTGATCTCTCGACCCATGATTTCGATTGGTTCTTCCACGAAGTTCAGACTTCTGTTGATCTTGGTTTCATCAAAGGGATTACTGGGGTTTCATCAGTTAGGTACTTCTTAAGATTTGAGACGTGGAATACAGGATGGATGCTGCTAACTTCTAAAGGTAGTCGGAGTTTGTAGGCCATGGAATCGATCCTAACGAGGATCTCGAAAAGTCCTATGTACCTCGGGTTAAGTTTCCCACGCTTTCCAAAGCATATCATGCTTTTCCAGGTCGAGACCTTCAACAGGTCACGATCTCCAACCTGGAATTTTAATGGTTATCGTCGTTTATCGGCGTAACTCTTCTGTCTGTCTTGTGACGTTTTCAATTGTTCTAAGATTTGGATTATCTTATCGGTGACGGGGAATCGACTCTTGGCTAGTTGCGTGTCCCCTACCTCGGCCCAACACAGAGGGGATCTGCACTTACGACCGTAGAGGGCTTCGAATGGGGCAACCTTGATGATGGTGTGGGAACTATTGTTATACGAGAAATCGATCAAGGGTAAATGGGTGTCCCACAACTTTCCTAAATCGATGACACATGCTCCCAGCATGTCTTCTAGGGTCTGAATACTTCTCTTACTCTGTCCATATGTCTGAGGATGATAAGCTGCACTCATGATCAGCTTAGTTCCAAGAGCTTTCTAGAGAGACTGCTAAAACCTTGAGGTAAACCTGCTATCTCGGTTGGAGATGATGGATACAGGTACACCGTGCAGTTGGATTATCTCTTGGATGTAGGTTCGCATGAGTCTTTCCATCTTGAATGATTCTTTGATCAGAATGAAGTGATCGGATTTATCAAACGATCGACAATTGCCCAAATGGTATCGTACCCACTCGGAGATTTGGGTAACTTGGTGATGAAATTCATGGTAATCATCTCCCATTTCCACTCGGGTATCCCGGGCTGCTGGAGCAGACCCGAGGACTTCTGATACTCGACTTTTACCTTGGCACAAGTCAGACACTTGCCCATGAAGTTAGCGATCTCGGCTTTCATGTTTGGCCACCAATATTGTTTCTTGAGATTCAGGTACACCTTATCCGAACCTGGGGGAACATAGTATCTAGTCTTGTGAGCTTCGTTCGACATGTTTTCTGGTTTTTAGGGCTTCTAATTGGGCTTCTCGGATCTGAGTGGACAAGTGGGAATGGATGGTCATCGTCCGTGTCTTCACCTTGCGGCTTGCACTCTCCTTTCGGCTCAGGGCATCTGCTACCACATTGGCCTTGCCGGGATGGTAGCAGATTTCACACTCATAAACACTGAGCATCTCTACCCATCGCCGCTGTCTCATGTTTAAGTCTTTCTGTGACAAAGTGGTTAAGGGTTTGGTGATTTTGGAAAAAAAAATTCCGGATGAAGCTGCGATAGTAGCCAGCGAGACCCAAGAATTGACAGATTTCTGTGGGTGTCTTTGGTGCTGACCAATTCTCTATCGCCTTGATTTTGGATGGGTCCACGTGTATACCTTCCTTGCTTACCATGTGACCAAGAAAGTGGTTAGACCGAAGGGCATCACTACAAAATCGTAGTGACCATATCGAGTCCTGAATGATGTCTTGGAAACATCATTCTCATGAACTCAGAGCTGATGGTACCCTGATCTGAGGTCTATCTTCGAGAAGTAACTGGCTCCCTTAAGTTGATTGAAAAGGTCATCTATTCAAGGAAGAGGATATCGGTTTTTGGACTGTCAACTTGCTCAACTCGCGGTAGTCTAAACACATTCGAAAGGAACAAACAATATCGGGGCTCCTCAGGGTGAGGAACTCGGTTTGATGAACCCTTTGCAGAGTAGCTCATTAAACTAACTGGATAACTCCTGCATTTCTGATGGCGCTAAGTGATAGGAAGATTTGGCTACAGAATTTTCTCCAGGGATTAGGTCGATGCGAAACTCGACTTGATGTTCGGGAGGAATTCCCAGGAGCTCTTCGAGGAAAGACATCAGGAAAGTTGCAGACTTCGGGGATGCTCTCGAGGTCTTTAACTTCCTATTTTTCATTGATTACATGAGCTAGGAATGCGTAACACTCCTTTCACAAGAGCTTTTGAGCTTTGATGCAAGAAATGATACGAAGATTTGAATTAAGATTATTGTCGTATATCATGAGAGTCTGACCATAGGGGAGATTAAGACGGATGGATTTTTCGTAACAAAGGATATCTGTATGATTGGAACTCAACCAATCCATGTTAATGTTAACATCAAATCTCTCTATGGAAACTGGCATTAGGTCGATAGGAAAGGAATGATCGTTCAAGGTAATGGTATAGCCTATGAATCTATCGTTGGCGTATTATTTCTCACCGTTAGCCATCTCGACGGTAAATGTTTCGGTTACTAGACGAGGACTATGTTTAAGAATATGCTTGAATGAATGACTAATAAAACTTCTTTAGCACTAGATTCCAAAAGGATGTGAGCATAAGAATTGTCGAGAAGAAACGTACCCGCGACGACGGTGGGATCGGCGACTGCCTCCTCCTGGTTCATAAGTAGAACTATCCCGGTGTTGCTAGCTGTTGCTGCCTTGGGGCAGTTCATATTGAAATGTCCGACTTCTCCACAACCATAGCATGCCTGGTCGGCACTCGCTCCGGAAGCTTGATTGATTGGTAGAGTTGATGCTCTGCAGTTTCGAGCAGTGTGGCCCCTTTTGCCATAGCGTTTGCAGATCAACTCACGGAAAGGGACAGTGATACGATGGTGGTAACTACACTTGTCGCACCTAGGGAAGTTACCAGCATACCTATTGGTAGGTGATTGAGTTGTAGGAGCAGCGGCATGAGTAGTAGCAGCTTGAACTACCACCGCTTTGTGCTTCTTGGAGGGTCCTTGTGAACTCTGACCTTTTCGCTTTTTCCAGAAAACCTTCTTACTCTCATTATGCTCATTCCGGTGCTCTTGATCATCTTCATGGTTTTGGGGATAGGTGTTACTTCCTGGTCCACTGGACCAACTAGGGTTCAAAAGCGTCATTGCAGCCGTCACTGCAGTAGTAACAGCTGCCTGAAATAGGACAGGGTCAAATTGAGAAGGATACGGTGGCGGAGAGTTGTTGTCCCTTGAGTTGGGTCCTTTCTTTGGAGGCATGATGATCTAGAATGATTAGGAAAGAGAGGATGGTAAGTCTTCTGAATTGAATCAAGAGATATGGAACAGGGGATATCTCATTATGACATATAGGGTTCTATAAGCGATAAGCAGGAAAGAGTTATCAAAGCAAACAAACTATCGCTAAAGAAGGAATGAGTAACAATACTCGGAATGAATTTCTACAATGTATTCAGTTTTTATCTAAAATACTCCCATAGTATTTTATGTTTCGCTGCGACGATGACTCATTGTTTGGATATTAGGTAAGTTTTAGGCATGCTGCACACCACAGTCACTCCCAAGCACATGTTGGTTGTGTCTCGAATGAATATAGTTTATCAGACTATATTGACCCTAGACAAGACTACATAACTGCCCAGGTTTAACCGCAGCGTACAACACCCAATTATTTATGTTTTGTTCTACTCGAGGTTACGGATTCCGGCGGTTAGGTATACTTGTGTACTTTTGAAAAATACTTATATTTTAAAGTATACTTATAGTTCAGAACACTTTGGCCCCTCAGTGTTTATAGTCTTATACCATGTAAGGACTGGTATACTAATTCACTATAAACAAGGGCTCTAATACCAATCTGTCACACCCCGATACCGAAGGCGGAAACGTTCCGGGGCGGAGGTGACTTCATGTTAAGTATCACAACCAATGTACATAGTAAGCATAGTAAACACGAAACATTACATTACATAGAATCATTACATTTTTTGAAAACAAAGTTGTACATGTCTTATAAATATATTAGTCTAAACAAAATAAAGTCGTGACTTCCATATGCTACGTCTTCTGCAAAAGAACGCGGGGTACCTGTCTAAGGAGAACCTGATAATACAAGAAGTTTGAAAAATCAGCATAAAGCTGGTGAGTTCATAAGCGGTTTGTTTCTGAAAATGAACAAGTTTCCTTTGGTTTTCTGAAAAAGTGTTATCCAAGAAAATCCCATATTTTCTTATAAGTAAAGTCTGTTTATCCATTGGTTACACAGTTTGGTTAAAAACGGTTTGTTATCTAGTTACTACACGATCTAGTTTAAAACGAGTTCTGTTATCCCAAGAAAAAACCTTATTTTCCTTAAACGTTTGTGGTTGGTTACTGGTTCTGAATGTAATGTACAAGTATCTACCATACTTAAAGTGTTTGTGTGAAGTTTCTTGAAAATCCAGTTATCCTTGAAATGTATATTAGTTTTAACACGTATATAAAACTATTGTGTGGAAAGTCAACTAATTCTTAGGGTTATTAGCTTACTAAATTCATTATTACCAACAAGTAAATCTCCGTAATCTAAATTGCAAGTTCCATAACCATACGATAGACTAGATATCGAAATAGGAAGTCCATTATCATTTTATGACTTTCGTCATCCTTGAAACTTTCGGTTCGGCTGTAGCTAGTAACCAGGTGCGGGGTAGTCAGCCCCGTATAGATCTATACACTCAAGTCATGCTCTCCCTGCAGGAGATTCTGGTTATAGGGGTGGTCCTCCACTCGCGTATCTCTGTGGAGTGTTACAGAGGATGCGTCTCCAATTATTAAGATTAACGAATTTACAAGGGATAATGCGGAAAATCCTGTTTTAGATTCTAATTACAAAAAGGGCGGTCCTCCACTCGCGTATCTCTATGGAGTGTTACAGAGGACGAATCAAAAGTACTAAACTAATGCCTTTACAATAATAAAGTGGAAAATCATCTGAGAAATATATAATATAACAATATATAATAAGATTTGAAAACTAACTCTGCAAGTCAAACTGTTGGTTAATACGGTATCGATTGTTAAAAGCATGTGGAATATGAAACATTCAAATGAAATAATAAGTTTGAGTACAAGATATCCTTTTACTTTTGCTTGTATTCCCCCCTGAAAACATTGAAAAACACGGAAAAAGGTGTAGGGGTATGAACTCACCGGTCGAGAAATGTGTCGGCTAGAATGCTAAGTGTCAGTTCGGGGCTTGAAAACGCGCGAGGTTCGTATGTAATATGAAGAGATACATAATTGTATATAATTAGACTTTGAATTACTAATTAAATAATAAAATAACACTCTGAGGCGTGAAAACACTTCATTTGAAGTGTTAGGAGTGATTCGGGTTGCATCTAAGGGTGTGTAGGGCCTAATTATGGAGTTTGCTCTTCAAGAGTAAACTCCTTGAGGAGTTTACGGTCCAATGACCATATCCCCATGAGTTCATGGCCGTAAACTCATGGGTGGTGTGTTCTTGGATGCTAAATGGTCTTACAATGCACAAGGGAAGGTTCTAGGGTTGATTCCATGGCTTAGGAAGTGACCGGGACTTGAATTGACCTTGGAAAGGAGTTTACGGTTTATGAAGACGTTCTTGGTGAGTTTACTACCTTAAAAACATGTGTTTAAGGCCATAAAATCATGTTTATCCATGAATCATGTGTTTTGGTGGTTGTAGGTTAAGCATACAAAGTTCTAGGTCCAATTCTAAGCCATACAAGGTGTTAAGGGCACTTTAACACCCTTTGGAGGTGTTTATGGTCTAAGAAGGGGTGTTTATGGTCCAAGAATGTTCTTGGGCCAGAAACTCAAGTTTGACTCATTTGTGTATGATTTGGTGCATCTCATGAAGGAATATAAGGTTCTATGCACTCATGGAATCTCATAGAAGCTTTTGGAGGTGTTTAAGGGGAAATCTAACACCTTAAAAGGTGTTTATGGTCTATGAATGAGGGTTTATGGTCCAAGAATGTTCTTGGGCCGTAAAATCATGTTTACCCCCTAAATGGTAAGATTTTGGTGCTCTAAGTCTATTCCTGCAAGTCCAAAGGTCATAACTAAGCACTAGAAGTGGTTTGGAAGGGTTTTGGGGCTTCAAAACCCCATTTAAAGGAGTTCACGGTTTTGGGAGGGTTCCTAGACCGTAAACAAAAGTTCTTGGTCCTGTTTCATGATTTAAACACGAATTTGAAAGCCAAACATGTTATACTATGAGCTAGGATGGATTTCTTACCAAATTGGAGCTTGAAATGAATGATTTTGGATCAAAGTCGAGTTTTAGAGAGAGAGTAGTGAGAGAAAGTGTTTTAAGAGAGTGAAAAAGCTTCAAAAATGTGGTCACTCAATCCCTTATATAGGGGTTGAGTTTATGGCCCGGTGGAAATCTACCCGATACCGACGTTAAACGAGGCTTATGGTCGTACCCGATTAATTGTCGTTATTACGACTTAGTCGTAACTAAAATTATTCCAAATAAATAACGAGGGTATTTTCATGCGTTTATAATGGGTTTGGATACTCATGAGGTCAAAATAAAAGTCTTAATTTAAATGACCTAATCCAAAATGTTAACGGAAAAATTGAAATACAAATGGTTTTACTAACGGAAATGGAATATCGTGACGGAATAAATTCCGGGTTGTCACACATAGCCTCTCATCTACTGGCTCAGAACCTGATCCCGAACCCGATCCCTCTCTAGAACTGCAAACTGCTAGCCTCTGACGTAGTACCACCATTCTGCAATACATACAGGCAACCATTAGTGATACTGATACCCCTAAAGGGATCACATCTATTACAAGTTCCCTAGTCTTGCCTCAGCCCTCCTTAATTCGGGTACGGATCCTCTGCTTTTAGTAGTACGGGGCCATACTACATTCCACATCTATCTGTACCTTCCTCAAGGACAACTTTGACTCCACCAGTGTCACACCCCAAAACCAAGAACGGTGGAAACGTTCTGGGGCGGAGGACGTCATGTACAGTATCATAACAATGAAAACTAGTAAACAAGCAACAACATCATCCATTGCATTAATAATATAATTATTATACAAGTGTGTTCTGTCAAATTTTGATAAAAACTAAAGCATAAATCAAAATGAAAGATGAGTCTTGAACGTGCTCCATCTCCCCTAATCTTTGCATCGGTACCTGTCTATGATGACCTGAGGATACAAGTAATTTTGAAAGCGAGTATCAGCTTTGAAGCTAGTGAGATCATAAGTATTTTAGTGTCTTAATTTGTATGTAAGAATTTGTATGTCTATGAATTGTAAGTATTGAAAATGTATATGAACTGTAAGTATTGAAAATGTATATGAACTGTAAGTATGGAAAATGTATATGAACGGTAAGTGTAAAAATGTTTGTAAAACTACTGTAAACGTTTGAAAACCCCTAGAAATCCCTATGATTCCTACTATTATATAAAGGGTGTCTTCTACCAAGACATAACTGTTCTCAATGTAGTCTTCTACCAAGACTTAACTGTTCTAAATGTTCGTTTCTTGTAAAAGTGTGTAATTTTCCCAAGTGTAACTATCATTAACATAATATAGTCTGTACATCTAATGTTTAAGTGAAAAGATCACTAAATGTATGTAAAGGGTAAATTAATGTAGTACTGTAGTGTTGTATTATAGGAACTACTGCTGTACTAACTACCTTAAACCGGATTTATCTGAAGGTATCATGTGATTAATTGCACCATACTATCGACTGGTAACAACGACAAAGGTATGGTCGTAAAAGGAAATGACGTTTGGCACCCGCAGACCTGCAGGTCCGGCTGTAGCTAGCAGCAAGGTGTAGGATAGTCAATCCAGTATAGATCTGTACGCAAACTCACGCTCTCCCTCCAAGAGACTCTGGCTACAACTCGGGCCATGACATTTAAGGCATGCTCCGATACAGTGGATCATAATTTTGTCAATGTATATATGTGTATGTAATGTATTGTTACTCGTTCTAGTATCGTTATATATGTTCTCTTTCTAGTATAGTTGTATATGTTCTTCCTCTAGTATAGTTGTATACGTTCTTCCTCTAGTATAGTTGTATATGTTCTTCTCCTAGTATAGTTGTATATGTACTCATAGTAATGTAATGTATATGTTCTCATAGTAATGTATGTTCTCTCTATCTAGCAAGTATTGACTCATGAATGAACTGACTCATTGTATGATATCGCATTCTAGTAATTGTTCTAGTATCTTCCTAAACTACCCATATGGTAGTTTACTAGTAATCTAACTGGTACGTATGGACATGGATGTACACCTGGCACACCCCAGGGCATGGGATGAACTGGAAGGGCCTTTATGACTATATATGTACGTATGTTATATAACTAATATTTAAACGACCTTCGGACGAGTACCCGATATCCCACCACACCACATCTCAAGCGCGAAAAGGAAATAGGGTGGATAGCCTTCCAAAGTCTTTTAAACATTTCTTATATAACTATACATATAGAGGCATGCAATTTATAATATAAAAGCATAAATAAGTTTTGTAAAACCTTTGAACATAATTATTATCTTAAGAAAAGATCGACTTGATCTCAATCTATAAACCGGTTTGAAGGCATGGGTTTGATAAAGCAGTTTAAGTATAAGGAAACATTTGTTTGAAACACAATTGTACATAAGTTTGAAATGTAACATACAGAGTAAAATGAACAGTTTAATAAGGAGTTTTAAACATATAAAATGTTTCTGAAAACATTTGAAGGAAACTGTTTGGTAAAACGGCTAATGAGTAGCCAATCATTTGAATGCTGCTTATTAATCACATGTGATTGATATAATAATTAGCATAATTCTACTTGTATCCCCCCCCCCCCATAAAACATTTAAAAACAATTAAAACATTGATTAAGGGGTATGAACTCACCTGTTGTGAGTGACACGGATGAACCGAAGAGTAGGACTGCTAGGTGTCAAGTGAAAACTTTAGACACACACAACGGTCCTAATTACATATGAAGACACATGTATATAAACAATTAGTGATTATAACACTAATTAAACATGTATAAACATCCTAATGCGAGGAAAACACTTTTGGTCAAGTGCTAGGAGGCTAATGGGTTGCGACAAAGGAGTGCAAGACCTCTTATGGGAGTTTATGGTCAAAAGACCATGTGTGTTGGAGTTTACGGCCCAGAGGAGTAAACTCTTGGACGTAAACTCTCAATAGGGTCCCTAAATGAAGCTTAGAATTATTACAACTTATGTGGTGAAGTGCTTCTAGGCTTAAACCAGTGTTTGGGCCTCTTTTTAACTCCATTTAGGAGTTCACGGCCTTGGAACCACTCCTCCATGATTTTACGGCCGTAAACTCATGGTAAGGAGTACCATTTGATGTTTTGAGGTTCCTAACACTTCAAGGATATGATCTATGTTGGGTTCTAGGCATAAGGAAGGAATTAGGGTGCCATTTGTCCCATTTATAGGGGTTTACGGCCCAAGAACTTGTCTTGGCTGTAAACTCCTTTATCCTCGTGATTCCTTATGTTTTCTAGGCTATAAACACTTTAGGGTACATGTCTAAATTAGTCTCTTGGCTTAAGGAAAGTTTTTAAGGCATTTTGGCACCTAAACATGGAGTTCACGGCCCAAGAACTTCCTTGGCCGTGAACTTACTTTCACCCTTTGTTTCTAATTGATTTGGTGGTCTAAACATGTATTGGTGGCTTCTAGTTTGAGTTCCAAGGCTTTGAGGGACATTGGGCACACTTTTGGCCCTTAAAAAGGAGTTTACTCTCCAAGTGTTTTTGGGCGGTAAACTCCCGAATCTTGGGGTTTTGATCCGATTTTGATGTTATAAAACATAATCTAAGCTATATAATACAACTAGATAGAAGTACTCACGATTTGGGATAAAAACCCGAAGATCCGTGAGAGAGAATTCGGCTTTTCTCTAGTTGGAAATGTAACTAATGAATGAATATGGTTCAGATTTCTATATATAGTCCTTGGATTTTTGGCAGAAAATATTTTTATTCCCGGAATGAACTCTAATATCCTAGAGTATTGGAATAACAGTGTTGCACAAAACCCTAGTGCACCCACTCTCCTGATATCTCCTTAAGTGCTAAACCTGAAATACTCAAACTTATACCCAAAGTCTGGAATTTCACTTTAACTGCTCTAACTTCTATTGGCTTGATATGGTTTGTTCAAAATGGAAATTTTGGGTTGTCACAACCAGATCCCTTTCTCCACTACTGATCCTTTGCTATTCCCATTCTAGGCTTGCCCTAGGGAAAATCTCTGACTCCACCCAAACCGGTCCTCAACCGCTGGAGGCCTCCTTGTAATGCCAGTTATCAATTACCTGAATATCATCACATGTGATGAGGCTCAGTTAATCCTTCGAGTAACATACTCGTCCCTACAACGGTTAGACTCAAACAAGAGCTGCGCAATAGGGCCAAATCCAGTACTCTAGGATTATTCAACCCTAACCACATGTAATGTGACGTATTCACCTAATGACTAACTTCCATCACCCAGAGTCCCACGTAGCACAAAGCAAACAGCATTTGGACGCAGGAAAACTACTCAAGCAAATTTGTCCTCAAAATGAGAAGTTGAACTAGCATATAATGCTACGCTCATACGACTAGGCATAACCTAAATAGGCTATCCTATTACTGTCTATTCAATACTAGCATGCAATTCTCATAAGCTGAAGCACATAAAGCAGGCACATAAGGCATCATTCCTAGATCCTTAGTCCTATTCTAGCATGTTGTTCTACTGAATCTGATAAACATAATATAACATTGTATGGGTACTTTTGGGAAAACTTACTTGAGCTCTGCCGGTTGCGCACATTACACACTTGTTCTTTCTCAAAAACTTTTCTGTTTTATTCTTTCAAAACCCACTTTCTTATAAAATCTTTTAATCCCTCGTTTTGATTCCAGACGCCCCCGAGGGTGTGTCCGAATCCCTCAAACCTGGGCTCTGATACCAACTTGTAACGACCCAATTTTCACGTCCAAAAATTTCATTTTTAAATCAATTCTTTGGAAAAAAATTGTGAATAAACATCATTTGATCCTATCATTTCATAAACATATTTCTTGTTTGAAAACCAAAACATAAAAACAACCATAATGTCAGAGTACAAAATCCCAGAATAACTCATGGTGCGGAAAACAATGTGTGTGTATGATGTGTCACTACCGCGCCAGCTCCTTCCCCTTCGAAGAAGAGGTACCTGAAAACGAAACGGTAAACTATAAGCATGAAGCTTAGTGAGTTCCCCCATCGTACCACATACCATACAATCACATAACATATGAATACTGTCAGACATATTTGGGTGCCCGACCTACCCCTTCGGTCCTTCCGACCGGATACTGCCTAGCATATCTGGGTGCTGGCCTCCCCTTCGGTCCTTTTGACCGGCTACTACCTAGTATATCTGGGTGCTGGCCTCCCCTTCGGTCCTTTTGAACGGCTACTGCCTAGCATATCTGGGTACTGGCCTCCCCTTCGGTCCTTTCGACCGGTAATGGGGGACTATTTCACCCCTACTACCACTTTCACATAACATCATAACATACTAGCACATAAACATATCAAGTAGTAGCAAACCTAGATGAATATCACAAAGACAATCATCTAAGATACAACTCCTACTGGTGGGTCGGCATTGTGGCCGTCGACCCACAGCTACTGGAAGGTAACTCACCTCGAAAGGTAGCTGCTGAAAGTCTGCTTGCTAGACGCCTGACTGCTGCACCGGTAATCCTCCGGCTATAAATCCATAAACATAGATTAGTCACTCATAAATACTCTTAGGTTAAATGACTGACCTACCCCTGGTCCAAGGTCAACTCCTTGGTCAAATTCGACTTCCAGTTGATTGGACTCGCCGAGTCATAGCACAGACTTGCCGAGTCCCTCTCCTACTATCCTAGTACTAACTCATCAAGTCCCTCTTCCCACTCACTAAGTCACCCTTAACTCACTTTTTGGGACGATTAGACTGACTCGCGATCCGACTCGCCGAGTCTGAGAACAATTCGCCGAGTCCCACGAGCAGATCTCCTACTCGCTTCCAAATCCTCACCAGAGCATACATCTAGAGGATTTGGGTTTCTGGGACTATTGCTACACGTTAAATTGATAACTCCACATGCGACTACGAAGGGTTGGATCTTCTACACTTAAACCCTTCTTAACTCAGTAAAAGTTCATATGACTCGCCGAGTTTGAAGAACAACTCATCGAGATCCATACAATCCTCATAGGCCTCGCCGAGTCGTTCATCCAACTCGTCGAGTCTAAGACCATATTCATAGAACTCGCTGAGTCCACTTTGGAACTTGTCGAGTCCCTTCAACTCCCCTCCCATACATACCAAATCTGAGACATGCAACGGTTCCAAACCATAGATCTAACCTCCTAGGGCATGCTTATCACGTAAAGTTGCAAACTTTACGTGCATGCATGGCCCTATAACCTCCAAAAGGCAATTCCAAGCTCTTTATGAGGTCATACACTCAATAGGGACCTCAATCACTTCAACCACAAAGACTTTACACTTCTAAGATGTCCATAAGGTCCAGATTTGAAGTCCTTTCAGAACAAAGAGCATAAACACATGGAGTTTGAGGTTTTAGGGCTTGAAAACCACCAATTAGGGACAAAAGGGGATCTAATGAACTAGTGATCAAGGTAGGAACTTTTCTACCTAAATGGAAGCCTCTCACAGTGTAGATTTCGGATTTACTTCCCCTCCTTGCAGTCCTCAACCTCCTCCTTCTTCTTCTAAGCTCCAAACTTCCTTCAGAAAGCCAAAAATCACACATAAGAACAATATGGGGCTAGGGTTTCGCTCTACAGCTCTCTGGGAGTGTTAGGGAAAAGGGAGGCCGAGTTAGAGTGTTTAAATAGGGTTGTAACACCAAGAATTTAAAAACAATTTTTCGCATTTTATAAAGGCAAAATTCATTTAATATTCGTAAAAACATCATTGTTTGTAATTCATTTCATAACATATAAAAACCCCAAGATCACATAATATAAAAATCCCGCGTGTGTGCACTGATCAGGCCGGTGCCTTCCCGCGACCCTCACTAGTACCTGAAACAAATAACACCAACACTGTAAGCATAAAGCTTAGTGAGTTCCCCAAAATACCACATAACACATATTAGCCACTCGAGACTATAACTCTGTGGGTCCGTGCACCCATACTCTGTGAACCCTCAGGTTCTAACTCTGTAAACAAGCATAGCATAAATCACATAGAAGAATGCAGTGCAACACATAACATACATAGCATACAAATACTCTATCATATAACTCTGGTTACCTACTCAAGGTAAAGTATAGTGAGAAGACTCACCTCGCGTGTCTCGATATCTCACAATCCTGGGAATGCCTCGTGCCCGATTCTCCGAGCTCTAATTCTCCTATAACATCATATGTCCCTAGTTAACACTTTATATCTCTAATGTTGACTATCCCTAAGAAGTCAACACAGGTCCACTCTGGTCAACGGTCAACGGTCAACGGTCAGCTTTGACCGGACTCGGTGAGCGTTAGGGCGACTCGGCGAGTCTAGACGTTCTCACCAATTCTCTAAGATCCCCTTTCTACACGTCGAGTATCCCCCTAGACTCGACGAGTTCCTCCTAGAAGAATCGCGGGGCCACCCCGACTCAACTCGCCGAGTCTGAAGAACAACTCGGCGAGTCCCAGTTCGACTCAGACCACCTGTTAACCCTCTCTAACTCGCCCTGACTCACCGATCCAACCCATAACCCGGACAGGACCACTCTAAGGCAATCTTCAAGCTACTCGCCGAGTCTGTTCATCGGACTCGGCGAGTCCATGCCATGAAACCGCTCAAACTGCTTTCTAAGGTCAGATCTGCTCCGACAATTCATAGGTCTGGCCTTCCTAGACTGGTTCATCACGTAAAGTCCTCATTTCGGTGCTCATAATACACCCCATGACTCATAATTTACGTTTTGACCTAAGGCATAAGGATTCCAATCCAAAACCTCCATTGATTCCCGAAAAGCTCAGGCATGGGACATTCTGGACTTCCAAGGGTCCCAATATAGGGTTCCAATCGCTTGGGGGACTAAGGAAACACTCAATCTAACCACAAAAGGGTTCAATAAACCCTAAATCCATATACACATCAACATAGAAGGGAACAACTCGAAAATATTACCTGAATAACGTTGCTCTGTGTCCCCAACCCTCAGAATATGGCTTCTCCTGTTGTTCCCTTGACCAAGCCTCCTCCTCCTTGCAAAATAACACTTCCAAGATCAATAATGGTCTTCTACCTTGCTCCAGATGCTCACAATCGAATTAGGGTTTCACTCAAAGGACTAGGGTGAACAATGACGGCCATAAGGCCCCTTATATATGTCCCAAACCTGGACGGTTAGGGTTTCGCTAAACAGCGCGGACTCGCCGAGTCCATATCCGGACTCGCCGAGTCCAGTCGCGAACCCGCGACCAGATCCGCGATCCTACTCGGCGAGTCTGAGCTCCAACTCGCCGAGTCCCCTCTTAAAACACCCAAAATCATAAATATAACGATACCTGGAATTTCGGGCTGTTACAACTCTCCCCCACTAGGACTAGACTTCGCCCTCGAAGTCTCACTCTGAAAATAGCTCCGGATGTTGCTCCCGCATCTCACGCTCCGGCTCCCAGGTCATTTCCGATCCCTTCCGGTGCTGCCACTGAACTAACACCAGAGGTATCTCCTTATTCCTCAGAACCTTGATCTTCCGATCTCTGATGGCCACTGGTCTCTCGGCATAATTCAGACTCGCATCCACCTGAATGTCCTCTAATGGAACCACTGTCGACTCATCGGCTATACACTTTCTCAATTGCGACACATGAAAAGTGTCGTGGATCTGTCTCAATTCCGTTGGCAACTCCAAACGGTAGGCCACCCGGCCTACCCTCGCAATCACACGAAAAGGCCCAATATACCGGGGCCCCAACTTGCCCCTCTTCCTGAATCGAATCACTCCTTTCCAAGGAGAGACCTTCAGGAGTACGAAGTCGCCGACCTGAAACTCAAGCTCGGACCGGCGTCTGTCTGCATAACTTTTCTGTCGGCTCTGGGCGGTCAATAACCTCTGTCTAACCTGCTGGATCTGCTCTGTCGTCTGAAGCACGATCTTTGTACTGCCCATCACTCTCTGTCCCACCTCTCCCCAACAAATGCGGGTCCGACACCTCCTACCATACAAAAGCTCAAAGGGCGGCATACCGATGCTCAAATGATGGCTGTTGTTGTAGGAAAACTCCGCCAAGGGCAAATACGCATCCCAGCTACCCCCAAAATCCAACACACACGCCCGAAGCATGTCCTCGAGCGTCTGAATCGTCCGCTCACTCTGACCGTCTATCTGGGGATGATATGCGGTACTAAAATGCAATCTAGTACCCAACTCCTCATGAAATTTCTTCCAGAACCTAGAAGTGAAACGCACATCACGATCTGAAACAATCGAGATCGGCACCCCATGCCGAGATACTACTTCTCTCACATACACCTCCGCCAATTTCTCTGCTGAAGAACTCTCACTAATGGCAAGGAAGTGAGCGCTCTTCGTCAATCTGTCTACAATCACCCAAATTGCATCAACTCCTCTGGCAGTCCTCGGCAATTTGGTGATGAAATCCATAGTGATCTGTTCCCACTTCCACTCGGGAACCTCCAGTGGCTGCAACTTGCCATGCGGTCTCTGGTGCTCGACCTTAACCCTACGGCAGGTCAAGCACCTCTCGACAAACCACGCGACGTCCCTCTTCATGCAGGGCCACCAATATTCTCTCCTCAAATCCAAATACATCTTTGTAGCCCCGGGATGGATC
The DNA here is from genome assembly GCF_051521515.1 of Lactuca serriola. Taxonomy (NCBI): domain Eukaryota; kingdom Viridiplantae; phylum Streptophyta; class Magnoliopsida; order Asterales; family Asteraceae; genus Lactuca; species Lactuca serriola. The sequence continues at coordinate 376,995,580 of NC_136411.1, forward strand.
GAGATTTCGATCGATGTGCCTCCTCCATCAAAGTAGTACGCGTACCGCCCACAAACGGTACCCAAATCTGACCCTGAAAGGTTATCAACCCTCGAACATCAGTAACGAACTCTGAAACCAAACCAACGACCCGTTCCCTCTTCTGCATCTCCGGTTGCATAGCCTCAGACTGTGCCCCACGAATGGCATCCAGTACTGGAGCTATCACGGTCAACCTCAAACATACATTTCGTAGTGGAGTGCTCTCCCCCTTACGGCTCAACGCATCTGCTACCACATTAGCTTTGCCCGGGTGGTACAGGATCTCGCAATCATAATCCTTGACCACATCCAACCACCTCCTCTGACGCATGTTTAGGTTGGGCTGGTCCATCAAGTACTTCAAACTATTATGGTCCATGTATATCGTGCAACGAACCCCATACAAGTAATGACGCCAAATCTTGAGGGCGAACACTACCGCCCCCAGCTCTAGATCATGCGTGGGATATCTCGTCTCGTGAGGCTTCAGCTGCCTCGATGCATATGCTATTACATGCCCTCTTTGCATCAGAACTGCACCCAACCCCGAATTAGATGCATCACAATAAACTACAAAATCCTCCATCCCTTCCGGGAGAGCTAACACCGGGGCTTCGCACAATCTCTGGCGAAGTGTCTCAAAAGAGGTCTGCTGCTCGGGTCCCCATGAGAATGCAACCCCCTTTCGGGTCAATCTAGTGAGTGGCACTGCAATTCTGGAGAAGTACTTAATAAATCTCCGATAATACCCTGCTAATCCAAGGAAACTCCTGATCTCAGAGGGTGACTTCTGCACCTCCCAACTCATCACCGCCTCAACCTTGGCCGGATCGACCAATATCCCTTCCTGATTAACAACATGACCTAGGAATTGGACCTCCCGCAACCAGAAGTCACACTTGGAGAATTTTGCATAAAGCTTCTCCGATATCAAAACCCCAAGGACCTCCCTCAAATGTTCCTCATGCTGCTCTCTAGATCTTGAATACACCAAAATATCATCGATAAATACAATCACTGACCGATCCAACATCGGCCTACATACCCTGTTCATGAGATCCATGAATACAGTCGGGGCGTTGGTGAGCCCAAAAGGCATCACCACAAACTCATAATGCCCATATCGCGTCCTGAATGTTGTCTTCTGTACGTCCTCATCCCGCACTTTCACTTGATGATATCCCGACCTCAAGTCGATCTTGGAAAACCAAGATGCTCCCTGCAACTGATCAAATAAATCGTCGATCCTCGGTAATGGGTAACAGTTCTTGACCGTCAACTTGTTCAACTCCCGGTAATCAATGCACATCCGGTGTGAACCATTTTTCTTCTTGACGAACAGAATAGGTGCTCCCCACGGTGAGCTGCTCGACCGAATGAATCCCTTCCCCAGCAACTCCTGAAGCTGCGAGGATAACTCTTGCATCTCTGGAGGTGCAAGACGATAAGGCACCTTAGCGATAGGCGCGGCTCCCGGAATCAAATCAATACCAAACTCCACTTGCCTCACAGGAGGTACTCCCGGCAGCTCCTCGGGAAAGACATCTGGAAACTCACGCACCACCGGTACCTCCTCAACTGAACTCGGTCTCTCGGAAGTCGCTCGCGTATCCATCACATACGCCACAAAACCCTTACAACCCTGCTGTAGACATTGCCTCGCTCTGGCGGCCGAACAAAAGGCTGATCCCGAACGCGTACCCTCGTCGTAAACCGAAAGAACTCCCCCACTAGGGTCTCATATAGTCACCAGCTGATGCTCGCAGTCGATGACTGCGCTGAATCGGCTCAACCAGTCCATGCCCACAATGACACAGACATCACCCATCGCGATAGGAATCAGGTCAATCGGAAACTCAACCCCGAAAATCTCTAACGCACATCCCCGGAAAACCCCCGTGGCACAAATCACTCTATCATCAGCTATGGAAACTCTCAGAGGCCGACTCAATGCCTCACGACTAACACTGATATGTTGACTAAAGGCCAGAGATACAAAAGACCGACTCGCACCCGAGTCAAATAACACTAAAGCAGGCACAGAATTCACAAGGAAGGTACCTACACATAACCTAATATAAGCATAATATTTCAACATCAATATAAACACATGAAAGGAAACGTACCAGCCACCACATCAGGCGCAGCGCGGACTTCCTCCGCAGTCAGCTGGAAGGCTCTCCCTCGAGCTCTCGGTGCCTCGGTCTTCATAGGCCGACTCTCTGTAGCTCTGACGGCGGCAGGAGCAGATCCCTGAGGTGCTCCTCGCAGCTGAGGACACTCAGCCTTCCGGTGTCCAGTCTGGTTGCAGTGAAAGCACACTACAAACCCCTTGGGGCAGTCCTTGGCCATGTGCCCCTCCTTGCCACATTTGTAGCAAGACCCCGCTCGGCAAACTCCGTCATGCCCCTTGCCGCACTTTCCGCAAGTGCGGCCCTTCTGGCTCCCTGGTCTGGGATCAGCAGGCTTAGCCCGCTTGGCGGCCGGCTGCGACTGTGCCGGTCGCCGATCCCTCCCCTGAGACTCCGCCTCCTCCCTGGCCTGAGTCTCAAGCTCGATCTCCCTCTTCCGGGCATTTTCCTGAAGCTCGGCAAATGTCCGGTACGAGGAGTTCGCAGCGAACTCCCGAATATCCCGCCTCAAGATGCTCAAGTAGCGGCTCATATGTGCCTGCTCAGTGGGCACGTGCTCAGGGCAGAACATCGCCCTCTCGTGGAACATCCTCGTGATTGCTGTAACAGACTCAGTACCCTGCTTGAGGGTCAGAAACTCCTGTGCTAAATGCTCCCTCTCCACCTGGGGAACGTACTCATCTCGAAACATGGTGGTGAACCTCTCCCAGGTCACCGCAGAAAGCTCAGCAGGCGTATAATGCGCCGTTGCAAACTTCCACCAATCCTTCGCTCCCAAGCGAAGCTGGTTCAGCGTGAATCGGACCTTCAAATGCTCAGGAGACGAGCAAGTGAAGAAGCACCCCTCAATATCAGATATCCACCTCATCGCTGCCACCGGATCCTGGGTCCCATCGAACTCTGGTGGTTTTGTGTTGCTGAATTCCCGAAATAGTAACGCATCCCCACCCTGCGGCCTTGCAGCAGTCACCGCTGCGGTAGCCGCTGCAGCAGCAGCCTCAGTAAGAGCGGCATAACGCTCGTCGAACGTCTCAATCAGTGTGGTCTTTATGGACCCAAACATCTCCGGAATCTCTGCCCTGATGGCTGCAGCTACCTCCTCCTAGATGATCCGGCGGATATCCTCCTCACTGGTACCACAGCTCTCGGACGTGAAACGTGTCCTCACCATGATCTACCGCTGAAATACGACATACAATAAATTTAGAATCCCCACGAACACACTCACACTCGTCAACTCTTTCCTCCTTGATTCTTGGCATTCCAAAGATTCTTACTTGGGCTGCACCCCGCTCCGGTGCTTCTAGTAGTACGGGCCCAATACTACTGTCTGCACCGCACCAGAATACACTCCAAGTCCTCCTCTTCGGATTCCAGGTCTCAAGTACTCTATCATGCGCAGACCACTCTCTAATAGATCTCTCATAAGTCCCTCGCTGCTACCTACTCACTCTCAAGCATCTCATAGCAGCTCACCTCTCCCTAGGCTAAGGCATCACAAATCAGGCCAATCTAGTTCTACTAGCAATGCCTAGCCTACTCTAGCATGCAGATACATCATATCAATATTAACATCACATGATGTAAGGGTATTTTGGGAAATCACCGTTCGGGCGCGGGCTGATCGTACACGCATCTCTTGCTCTGCGTCTTTTCAAAAATCTTTTAATCTTTTGAAAATTACATCTCAAATCCTCAGTTTGAGTTCAAATACGCCCGAAGGTGTACTCGAATCCCTCAAACCAAGGCTCTGATACCAAATTGTAACACCAAGAATTTAAAAACAATTTTTCGCATTTTATAAAGGCAAAATCCCGCGTGTGTGCACTGATCAGGCCGACGCCTTCCCGCGATCCTCACTAGTACCTGAAACAAATAACACCAACATTGTAAGCATAAAGCTTAGTGAGTTCCCCAAAATACCACATAACACATATTAGCCACTCAAGGCTATAACTCTGTGGGTCCGTGCACCCATACTCTGTGAACCCTCAGGTTCTAACTCTGTAAACAAGCATAGCATAAATCACATAGAAGAATGCAGTGCAACACATAACATACATAGCATACAAATACTCTATCATATAATTCTGGTTACCTACTCAAGGTAAAGTATAGTGAGAAGACTCACCTCGCGTGTCTCGATATCTCACAATCCTGGGAATCCCTCGTGCCCGATTCTCCGAGCTCTAATCCTCCTATAACATCATATGTCCCTAGTTAACACTTTATATCTCTAATGTTGATTATCCCTAAGAAGTCAACACAGGTCCACTCTGGTCAACGGTCAACGGTCAACGGTCAGCTTTGACCGGACTCGGCGAGCGCTAGGGCGACTCGGCGAGTCTAGACGTTCTCACCAATTCTCTAAGATCCCCTTTCTACACGTCGAGTATCCCCCTTGACTCGACGAGTTCCTCCTGGAAGAATCGCGGGGCCACCCCGACTCAACTCGCCGAGTCTGAAGAACAACTCGGCGAGTCCCAGTTCGACTTAGACCACCTGTTAACCCTCTCTAACTCGCCCTGACTCACCGATCCAACCCATAACCCGGACAGGACCACTCTAAGGCAATCTTCAAGCTACTCGCCGAGTCTGTTCATCGGATTCAGCGAGTCCATGCCATGCAACCGCTCAAACTGCTTTCTAAGGTCAGATCTGCTCCGACAATTCATAGGTCTGGCCTTCCTAGAATGGTTCATCACGTAAAGTCCTCATTTCGGTGCTCATAATACACCCCATGACTCATAATTTATGTTTTGAACTAAGGCATAAGGATTCCAATCCAAAACCTCCATTGATTCCCGAAAAGCTCAGGCATGGGACATTCTGGACTTCCAAGGGTCCCAATATAGGGTTCCAATCGCTTGGGGGACTAAGGAAACACTCAATCTAACCACAAAAGGGTTCAATAAACCCTAAATCCATATACACATCAACATAGAAGGGAACAACTCGAAAATATTACCTGAATAACGTTGCTCTGTGTCCCCAACCCTCAGAATATGGCTTCTCCTGTTGTTCCCTTGACCAAGCCTCCTCCTCCTTGCAAAATAACACTTCCAAGATCAATAATGGTCTTCTACCTTGCTCCAGATGCTCACAATCGAATTTTGGTTTCACTCAAAGGACTAGGGTGAACAATGACGGCCATAAGGCCCCTTATATATGTCCCAAACCTGGACGGTTAGGGTTTCGCTAAACAGCGCGGACTCGCCGAGTCCATATCCGGACTCGCCGAGTCCAATCGCGAACCCGCGACCAGATCCGCGATCCTACTCGGCGAGTCTGAGCTCCAACTCGCCGAGTCCCCTCTTAAAACACCCAAAATCATAAATATAACGATACCTGGAATTCCGGGCTGTTACAAGGGTGCAAACCCTCAAATTAGGGTTTTTTCCCAAACAGGGTCTACTCGCCGAGTCCGGGACCCGACTCGCCGAGTCCAAGACCAAAATGCAAGGGTATACAAGAAGAGGATACATACCAGGAACCAGGTGCTACACGATATTCATATATATTCATGACTAAGTTCCATTAATTCTAAACTTTTAGATTTGGAACGAAGAATAAGCGCCTTCTCCCCTGAATCCTTTTATAGCAAAACAATTCTCAAATATAGCAATTTGCAAATTGAAAATTTTGTTTCTTATAAATAGTATTGCTAACTTGCAATACTTACCATAACTATTATGCTCCCACTAGCATAACAATTATACTCTTCCTAGCATAACAATTATGCTCCCTTTAGCACAACACTTATGCTCCCACTAGCTTTGACATGTATTCAGAAAGCAACTGGACTTTCAGAAAATCAATGCTCTTGACCTTCTTACTAAAGTTCAGATTTCTAATACGTGGTACTTCGATAAGTCTTCATCTAGACTTCTCAAGCTCATACACCTTTCATTAGATAGCATACATGTGCTTTTAAACCCATTCATAACTTACAACAATAAGTCCTTAATTTTCAAACTATTTCTTGCCCATTCTCATAATTCCAACTATGAAAAGGGATGTCATAATCATATATGAATTTGAGAACGCAATTATCACAACTGCTAATCATAACAATGTTAATCAGTTCTAAAATCTACTAGCGAAAGTGTTTTCTCATAATCATTTTCATGAATTAGAGAAAAACCTTTTGTCACCTAGATTTTATGGTGTATATGTTCCTATCCATGCGAATATGTCATTTCCAACCTACAATCATAAGATAAGGTTGTGGATGCAACCAAAATCTAATTTAGTTTCCTTTCATGGACTAAACTTAGTTTATTCTTAATTTCTTGCCTTCTGGTAGCAAAAGGGCCTACCAATGCTTCCAAGTTGTCAAGCAGCTCAGTACCATTGACCATTGTACTATTACTGACCAATGTGTTCTGCCTATTGCAATCAAATGAGAACGTATAAAATTCGCATGCACAGTTAAGTTTAGTAGGTGCACAGAAACAAGAATGTGTCAACTTAACACGATATCTTATCAACCTCAGGTCGTGTGTGACATCCCCATTTTCACGGCCAGAAAAGACCAATTTCGTTTATGCTTTAAAAAAATCAGAGTGCTTATTTTAATAAAAATGTTGCAGAATTTGTTCTCAGTAAAACATGATAAATACATTATCAAAGCATTTCCGAAGAAATGTATTTTTATTCATTTTAAAACATTTGGTATGTCATTGTCAATACAGAAACATAAGCATAAACAGAACTTACATTCATTTACACTAGTGATCAACACCTCTTTAATCTCTTAGTGTAATCTAATTTTGTATCGGCACCTGTGATTCAAATAAGCTTGAGTGGATCAGGTTGGGAAACCTGGTGAGTACATAGGTTTTTCAACGCACAATAATATAATCATTATGTTTAATCATCAAACAGTCAATCAACCCAATTACCCATCCCCATTATCTTATTTACTCTTAAGGATCTACCCTAAGAATCAGTTATTCCTCGTTCATTCATTCCTAAGGATTATCCTAAGGAATAGGCACGAAATCCATCGTTGCTAGTGACACATCTGTCAAGCACAACTGTTAATATTATAACTTAGGCGCAACTTCTAGAATTGTGACATCCTTTATGGCATGCATCTGCCAGTATAGTCCTTTAGGTGCATCTTCCGGGGTTATGAGGTTCTCTATTAAGCGTTTCTGCCGGTAGAGTCCTTTAGGCGCATCTGCCAGGGTTATCTCGCTTATTGATAGCATCGTTTTCGAGAGTCCACTCGCAATACAGGTCAATGGGTTTTTAGAGTACACCGGTGAACACGTCGTTCACAACACCTACAGGTTGCGAGCCTGCTAGTGTTCCACTGGACTGTCTAGAATAGTCTGTGGTTGTCATCCATACTCTGCTAGATGACGGGGCTAGCATTTGGGAACAAGGCTTCTCACATCGTCCACCTCTCACCCTTAGCTCATGGTCAATATCACCTCTCAACTCATCATCCAACTCATATTTCATCTACCAATGTTTTACCCAACATATTATGTAGATATAAATACATATAAAGTTTAAATCATATAAAACTTGTATAAAATCGTTCATCCAGTATAGATAGCAAGTATACAGATAATATGCACGCATAACACATAGTTTATATAAAATACTTCATATCTATGTGTAAGATGAAAGGGACCATGCACTCACTTGAAAAGGTGGTGACTCGACACTCGGACAACACTTCGTTACTCTTAACATAATTTTCCTCGGACAAAACCTAGTATCATTACCACTAGAGTTTAGTCTAATATTCACCGAGACTAATTAATAGTCTATCTATTATTACTATTATATAAGCATTAAACGATACTTATATAACCCATAATAATAGCCCAAGTACTTATTATAAGGACCTAATAACATTACTATATTAAAACATACACTATACTAAAGATAGGTTAGGCGTAGCTTACTTACAACGGGTTTTTTTTCTCAAAATCGGGCTCCGCTGGAGCAGCATTCCCGAGCCGAAAGGCTCTTTTCTCGGAGCCTTCGGGCGCTCCGGGGCTTTTGCCTCATGCTAGGGAGGTTCCCTAGGCTTTTTGGGGGGTTTTGAGGCTAGAGAGAGGTTCTAGAGAGAGAGGGAAGTGATAGGAGGTGTGAGGAATGAAGAGGGCTTAACCTCTTATTTATAGGGGCTGGAGGGTCACTCACGTCGTGAGTTTTATGATGCTCACGTCGTGAGCCAACTTGGGCTCCAAGTCTGAGCCTGGTGCTGACACGTGGCATCGCACATTGGGTGGAAATCATCCAGTTTTCAAAAATTCATAACTTTCGCATACGAGCTCTGTTTTCTACGTTCTTTATATCCACGTGTAGTTAAAAATAAGGTCTACAACTTTCATTTTGACTCCTTCGTCTAATTCTCGATCGATCTTAAATTTAACAGTAGGAGGATATTAGACTGTTAAATGACCGCAAAGAATTTGTAACTCCTTCATACGGACTCCGTTTCCGTCTGTCTTTTAATCGTTGAGTTCCTATTAATGAGATATTCAACTCTCATTTAGGTTGTGTAGGCCAAAAACCACTCGGACTAAAATTCGAGTTTCGGGTCGTGCACTGTTGTGCCAAATCTTAGAAAATTTATAACTTCCTCATACGAAGTAAGATTTGGGTGTTCTTTTTTTTATGTTCTCGGTTTAACGTATACTACAACTCTTGTTTAGATCACTAAGGCTAAAAAGTCCTCTATTGTAAATTCACTATATACGTCTCCCGGTGTCATGCCGGTTTTGCCGTAAAACTTCGACGGGCCATAACTTCTTCGTTATAACTCAGATTTCGGCATTCTTTATATGTACGGAACCCTTGTAACATATACTACCACTTGGTTAATATTATTCCTTCTAAATAATATTTCATCAAAAAAATCATTTTTGAATCTCAATGTCTCTAAATTGACTAGCCCGGATCTGTGGGCGTTACATCGTGTGCTAGTGATAACTAATAGATTTATTCTTAATTGACTCCTGAAAATATTCAAGACCATTAAGACTCCCACTGACTTCTTGACATATATGTTTCTTTGTTAAGGGACATTCCTCGACAAGAAAAACCAAAAAGTCAAAGGGTAGTGTGGGTTCTTATCAAGAAAACACTTCGTTTAATTGGTACTAGTTTACCTTTGTTTCAACCAAAACATCACAACTACCAATTTCAAACGTCCGAGAGTAAGAAAACATTTCTACTCCACATTTCATGAGGTGTTATAAAGCTACTTAGTCTGAGATTGGATTCCAAGTTACTAGAGTGTGACTCTAAAACTTGATTTGGAAACGAAGTATTATTCATCTCCTTATTAACTATTTCAACAATTATCGATTCCTCTTCTTAGTTAAAAAAAATTCACTAAGATGTCCTTAGAGGATCAATTGTGACATAGTTCCATAATCATTGAGATGATCATAAAACATGATACTAAGGTAATCTCCTTTCTTTTCAGATTGGAGAAACCTTAATCTTTCTGGCTAACATATTCTTCTTATTCGTTCTGCTTGAAACTTTTGAAAGTGTCAGAATTGTGCTTAATCTTATAAACTCAAGCATGCTAACTGAAATATCAGTAAATCATGAGGAATAGACTTATCTTCCTTTGTGGTAGATCTGACCAGTGCATATCAGAATGTACTAGATCCATTTTTCCTTCACTTTGATCCACATGAACATGTGATCAATGAATTAATCATGATCTTCTAAGGATCAAGATTCTCATACATCACACAATTCGAATTGTATGACTCCAAGCTTCTATCCAAGTGAAACTTGGGTGATGAGAATACTTTTTCACTTGGTTAATTATGACATTACCACAAACAATATAATTAAGAATTAATCCATACTTAACATTGCTAATAATAGAAATATAACCACCAATTTTCATAAATTCCATTGCAAGGAAATGTAACCAAAATTCACTTTATTTATAAAATGCGGAAAATTTTATCCTTACAATGCAAATATATGAAAAATATGTATCTAGACATATTTCCTAAGAAATCTATTAAACTATCATAACTTCTAAGCAGCAGCTCCAAATTCCGATCATCGAACCATGTAGCCGTAATCCATCTCTCACGATCATAATTATCTTTCTCTTCTTAAGCTTCCTTCTTTCTCTTACATCCTACAAAAAACATCAAAATGTGACTATCACATCATTTATTAAGAATCTATGAATAGCAACTTAATAAAATAGAGTTAGATAGTGGATGTACCTAAAGTGGAGTCATACAACTTGACTTTACTATCTCTACGATCCTTCAGGTAGCCTAGGCAACTTCGCATCCAATGTCCTTTCAATTGGAAATAGAAACATATGAACTTTTCAGGAATGGCACATGGGACTATCTCAAAATTAGCCTTTCTCTTTACCATATGGTCAAACAGTTTGACCTTGGTCGATCCCTTTCCATTGGGAAGAGAACCCTTTTCTGGACTACCAATGTTGCCATTGTTAATGTCTATAGAAGTTTGGGAGATAGACCCTTCAAACATATTTGCTTGACCAATGCACTTTAGCATTTCTGCTTCAGCACAATTAGCAAATATGTCAGATCAATTAATGTCACGTCGTTGTCAGTCATATATTAGTCCTTAATGAACTGACTATATGATTCAGGAAGCGAGTGAAGAACCAAGTCAACAGTCATCTCCTTTGGGAAAACGACACCCAACATTCCCAATCTGTCAAGGTGTGATTTCATTTTAAGAACATCTGCACACATAGAATTTCCATCCACGTGTTTACATGCCAATAGGGATTGAGTAACCTTGAACTTTTCAATATGAAGAAAGATTGGATCGGGGAGGATCACTGGAGGAGGTGGTGGAAGATTTGGGGACGTATGATATCCAGTTCCATCATTTCAAGAAGGGAACATTCTTTCACCTTGATCAACTTGTGGAAGATCATCTTCAGATAGAGAAAGAAAATCATTTCCAGAAAGATCCAGGAAGACATTTGTTTTCTGAACTTGACATCTATAAAGGAAGAAAAAGAATTCAAGTTAGTTGATTTTAGTCCTTAAATATAAACCCAAAATTTTAAATTAAGGCTAGGATCCATATTTTCTATTCGAATTCTGAAGATGGATGTCGTAATCAAATTCGAATATATTCTAGGTAGGTAAAGCAATTACTAGATTCAATTTATGAAACTCCTAGATATTTTGAGATTCATTGAACTATTCAATGGCATGTTTAATCTCGATTATGCTCTCACTTTGTGACTGGAATGTCGAGGATCACAAATGATATGTGAATAACCATTCAAATTAGCTTGGTACTCTGGATGTCATTTATCATCTGAAATTAACGTGCCGGTTAACCACATTTGCTCCATTAACTCAACGTTAATTTTTGAGATACCTATTGCCAACATTATTAGTCCTATATTAGTGTGCCGGTTAACCACACACACTCCACTAACGACCAATAAGGTGCAATGTGCAATTTCATGGGTTAGCACCAAATTCACATTTTTCTTAAAGTAACTAAGAATTGGAATTTACAAAATGGTTAGTTACTTTATCATTATACTTTTAATGAGGATTTAAATTTTTCCTATCGAACCCATTCGGATAACGATCCTCCACCATACATGAGAGCGGTGGGTAAAAAATGGATACCCAATGGCGGTCATTTTACAGGCCGCTTTCTTAAACTCCCCTTATAGTATGGCTTCGTGAATGAGGCGTACTAGCGATTCGACTGACTCGTCTTATACATATAGTAAATATTAAACTTTTAATCTTACATATAGTATAGGGTGTACTTTAAACATTTTAAAATACTAAGGGTTTAATATTTTAATAAATTAAACATTTAATTTAATTAAATCTAAACCACATATGGATTTATTAATTACCATTAATAAAATCCATAAGGATATATTTTAGGGTTTACATTTTAGATTTCCAAAATTAAACTTTTAATTTTAAATTTTAAATAACCCATAATATTAATTATTAAATCCAATTAATAATTATTTAGAACCCAATTATGGATATATTAATTATCCTTTAATTAAATAATTAACTAAAGTATTAATCATATCCATAAGGATAATTATAATCAAATAAAATTGACATTACCTAATCCATAATTATCTCCTAACATTTAGGTTTTATTTTAATTATCTTATATTACCGAAAATCTGATTATGGCAGGAAAAACAAATGATAATTACCAAATACAAACCATGTAAATCAAATTAGGCAAGAAAATCCGAAATCTGGGATCTGACTGACTAACTCGTCGAGTTAGGGAGATAAACTCGTCGAGTAGGGCAAACTCGTCGAGTCCCATGAACAGAATGACGATTATGTTCCCTTTTCCTTTTATTAATTCACAATTGCATCCTATTCAACTGAAAAACAACCTAGGCTCTGATACCACTGATGAGTTTTTAGCATAACTACAAATCTTATGTGTTCATGCAACCCTAAAATTTGCGGATCTAGGTTTTCACTAGTTGAACATGCAAACTTGAATTCAAAAGAGAAACCCTAATATGCATCTATGATTTTTGAAAATAAAGGTTTAGATACATACATCAATTGTTATTTTGTAATAACAATTAATCCTAGTTGATCCTTAGCTCTTTAAAGCAAGTGCCTCAAATGTGACACCTCTAATGGCTTACAAACACTCTTTGCAATAGGATGAGAGGAGAGAGGAGGACACTTAACAATTTCAGCGCTATTAGGTTTTAATCACATGAATCCGAAAATCCAAGGGCTAACCCTCTTATATATTTGTGGTTGCTTAGTCCCAAAACTAGGGTTTGCAGGTTGAAACCCTAATTTCATGCTTAAGGCCTAAGCAACCCATGAACACCCTAATTAGGAGCCCTTGGACAAACAATTATAGGGCCACCCTATAACTTTCATCCACACCTATCCAAGGGATCCAAGAGCCCAATTTCACAACTATTAATTAATTGCAAAACAACCCTTGTATATTTAATTAATTCCTTTAATCCCAAAATTAATTCCAAATTAATTTATGATTAAATGTTAATCAAACAATATGATTTCTAATTAATATATTATTTTCATAACATATTAATAACTCATTTATATCAATTTATTATTCCAAATAATCAATTCAACTTTTCTCCAAAAGTCATCATGTCAAGTTGCAAGAGTGAAGGCAACCCAAAAGGACTTGTGCTTCTATCAACTCAAGTATATACCAATTATAGTTATGGACTTAGACACCTAATCCAACAGGAGTAACCCTAGGTTATAAGGCATCATATATTAGGCAAATTTTATCATGTAATTCCTGAATATCCCTAGCATATCACTAGCATGTTGTTCTACCATAAAGATCATATCAAATAACAGTGTGGTAACTCGGAGTATACTTTCTAACTCCGACTGATCGTACACATCACATCCTTCCTTGGGCACTTTTGAAAACTGTTTTTAAAACTCTTGCAGTTCCTTAGTTTGAGTCTGGATTCACACGAATGGTCCTCAAATTCGCTCAAACCAAGGCTCTATTACCAACTTGTAACATCCCAAAAATCACAAAAAATTTGAACTTTTCAAAACAACAATCCAAAACCATAATGTTTACAAAACCATTATTTCAAAAGTGTAATCCAGTAATCAGAGTCTCCCTAAATCCAAATAACATAAAAACTAGAGGATGTGCACAATCACGCCTTTATCTTGCCACAGTCCTTTGAATTACCAGAAACAATAACTAAAACTTTAATCCAAAGCTTAGTGAGTTCCCCCAAAGTACCACGACATAACATAACTGATGGGTTTTGAGCATTCTAACACTCCTATGGTGTACATGCAACCCTAGAAACCTTAGATCTATGTTTGACTAAGATACATGCAAATAATTATTTTTCCAAGGTTCCTATCCTATCTAGCATGGCATAGAGAACTTGAATCAAATAAGCTAGTAGAATTACTTACCTTGTAGTTGTAGTTGATTGCATGGAGTTTTAGAGCCTAGCACCAATAGTGTGGATGCCTCAAATGGAAATCACAAATCACCACAAACTTGGAACTTTGAGAGAATAGTAATCACCTTTCTTGAAATCGGCCCTCTTGCTTTACTCACCACAACTAGTGTGATTTCAAGAACCAAAGCCTCCTTTATATAGTGTGGTGGATTAGGGTTACATCCATGTAAACCCTAATACCCATGTCTTTTCATTTCCATGAGATCCATGGGTTAAAGCTCCATGGAGTATCCATGGACTTTCCATGCAAGCCTAGCCCATTCCAAATAAGCATTAGCCTACACTATATAAATACAAGAGCCCATATTTAATTAGTATTACTTTTGATCTCTAAATTAATTCTAGATTAATTATAGATCAATACTAATTAAATAATATGATTTTATATTAATATATTAGAACTTATAATATATTAATAAATCATAACTTGTACTATTCTCAAAAGATTAGCCATAAATTGTTCGGGTGAAGTGCAACCCAAATGGACCATGCCGGGTCGGGTCAAGTACATACGAAATATAGTTATGGACTTAGACATTATATCCAACAATAACAAACTATAGCATGCATACAGAGCCTTCAACATGACTGGACCGCCGCACCATCCTTCAGCCTATTTGGACTGCTCTCCGGGCCTTTAGCCTGACAGGAAAACCTCGCAGTCCTTCATTCTATCCAGACCTCCCTATGTATCTTGGCCTTGAGTACTAACTGGTTCGCCTTAACCTACTAAACCATAGCATATCTATATATATATATATATATATATATATATATATATATATATATATATATATATATATTATCAATCAATAAACAACAAACACAGGCAGTCCTACAGATCTACCAATCTAATCACATAACCAGTAATATAACAAACTATATTAGGCAATTTTATCATGCAATTCCTGAAGATCCCTAGCCTATCACTAGCATGTTGTTCTACCATAAATATCATATCAAATAACAGTGTGGTAACTCGGAGTATACTTTTTGACTCCGACTGATCGTACACATCACATCCTTCCTTGGGCACTTTTGAAAACTGTTTTTAAAACTCCTGCAGTTCCTTAGTTTGAGTCTGTATTCACACGAATGCTCCTCAAATTCGCTCAAACCCCAAGGCTCTATTACCAACTTGTAACATCCCAAAAATCACAAAAAATTTGAACTTTTCAAAACAACAACCCAAAACCATTGTTTCAAAAGTGTAATCCGGTAATCAAAGTATCCCTAAATCCAAATAACATAAAAACTGGAGGATGTGCACAATCACGCCTTTGTCTTGCCACGGTCCTTTGTATGCAGAAACAATAACTAAAACTTTAAGCCAAAGCTTAGTGAGTTCCCCCGAAGTACCACCACATAACATAACAAACTATAGCATGCATACAGAGACTTCAGCATGACTGGACCACCGCACCATCCTTCAGCCTATTTGGACTGCTCTTCGGGCCTTTAGCCGGACAGGACAACCTCGCAGTCCTTCATTCTATCCTGACCGCCCTAGGTATCTTGGCCTTGAGTACTAACTGGTCCGCCTTAACCTACTAAACCATAACATATCGATATATACATTATCAATCAATAAACAGCAAACACAAGCAGTCCTACATATTTACCAAACTAATCACATAACTAGTAACCACATAACAACATACAACAAAATAGGATATCTACTCCAATGGGATGGTCTTGATGCCTTCGATCCATAAGTATTGTGAGGAAAACTTACCTCTCAATCTGAACGCAAGCTGAATAAATCTATGCTCCGTAAACCGGCTCTACCTGACACCTATTATCCAAAATATTACCCAACTAAAATTAATATCAAATTAACCAAAATACCCTTTGGTCAAGATTGGTCAAACATAACAAACCAGCTGAGTGGACCCAGCTGGGTATGTTAGGCATACTTGATAGTTGACCAGGGACGGGGGTTTGACCGCGTACATGCAGCGTACCAATTGGTGTGCCCAATGAATGTAGCTGAACTTCTTCTTAACATAATAAGTGCTTAATACTTAAGCTTTTTCGACCAAAGTGCAGATCCAAGTCCCAAATATCAATCTTGACCATAAAGTTTCCAACTTTTGCATGCCTAATAAGTGTTAAATGCTAGAAACCCCAACCTCTTTGCCCATTAAGACCACCAAGCACATACATGGGGAAAAGTTAAGAGCAAATACCCTATTTTTATGCTTCTGAACTAATCAAAACGTCTAAAAGGATAGATTAAATGGGTTGGAGCATGCCATATTAAAAAAGGTTAAGTCTTTGGACCAAAATGTACATGAATCAAGAACTTAGAAAGATCTATGAAACTACAAGCCAATTTTAAAGATTTATACCTCCTAGAGGTTGCTAGATAGGTGAATATACCAGATCCAAAGCTCCTTCAAGCTTCCAAGATGGTTCTATTTCTTCTTTCTACTTCAAGGCCACCAAAAACACATACAAGGGTCAAGAATGCTCAAACAAGCGTCTAGGGTTTTCTAAGGTCAATTGGAGGTGTTGGAGGCTGCTGAGGGATGGGGTTTGGTGGCCACAAGTTGATTAAATAGGATCAAAACCTAAAAAAAATTAGGGTTTGTGGCTCATACACGTATGCCCTGTGTACTAAGAGTACGCCCATCGTACATGACCATGTCCCATTATTTACAAAAATCCCACTATGGGCCTAATTGCAACATCACACATACCCAAAGGCTAAAAATGCAAGAAATACAATACTTAGGGTTAAATTTTGAAATTACCTCAAAATTAGGATGTTACAGACTCATTAATATGATGAATTGAGATCGAGTTAAATAAGCCTAAGCTCAACCGTAATTTGGATTAGGTATAGGTTGAACATTTATATAAATAAAATAAAATATTGTAAATTATTATTGAATTTTGATGAAACCAAGTTTTATTGAATTTGAACAGATATATCGATCATCCTGTTCTTTATAATCAATTGTAATGTAGCAATGATGATCTTGGTCAATTAGTTTTATCTCATTAAAAATCGTAAAATTATAGAAAACACTATTACTATAAATTAATATTTTGTTGATATTATTTTTCTTCTCTTGTGGCATGCATAAGGTGGATAGCAATTTTTAACATGATATCTATTTGGCTTTAACGAAGTATTCTTTTTTTATATTATTATATTGCCATGTTTTGATATTTATTGAAACAAAATATAAAAGATTAACAATTAAAGTTAGCAATGTATGGAAAATAAATGCAAACTAAGAACTTAGATTAAAAAAATGGAAGAAGTGTGGTATGAAAAAAGGAGGTGGAAAGTGATATGATCTATTTTTTTAAATGAAATAAATAAATAATTTCCTAGCCTAAAAAATGATGGTCTACATTTTTTTTTGCTTCCTGTTGCATTGAATTTCCTATGTATTGATTATTGAAATTTGCTACTAATTAGAAAGCAAAAAAGTGAGGAGGCCATGGCCCCCCTTGGCCTCCATTGAGTTCTGCCACTAAGGGAGTGACTTGATAGTTAAGATGATACACCAAAATGCCTTTTATTTTCCTTCCAGGCTTAAAATCACCAAAAATGGCGCTCACAATCAACAATGGATGATTAGGTTTTTCTTGAGGCTGAAAGGAAGTGATGGAGGCCGAGGGTGTGCAAACCGTAGCCCTCACTTCCCTTAAATAAGGACACAAACCCCGAAACTAGGGTTTTGTACATAAGGGTTGTCACATCGTGACCAACATGGTGTCGCGTCGTGACTCCCAATGAAATGTGTGTTCTTCCCTGGTCACTGCCACATCGTGACACACACATGGTCATGTTGTGGCCAAGTCTTCACCCTTTAAAACATTAACTGATAACTTAGAAGTGATTCTTACCTGGAACTAGGTGTTACATTTTTAAGCTTTGAGTCTCTAACACGGTCAAAACTATATGTGACTGGTTTTCATGAAATTGATAAATAATCTAAATTCTTTTTGATGTTCTTAAACTATATCCATGTAATGGAATTCACTAAATTGTTATGAGATGCACCTACGGAATCATATTTGACTTATTTTGTTGACTTAGTACATCATTGGTGGTTTAAACTCTAAATATGATCTCAACTCACTTTTGATCCACAAAATCATACGGAAAAGTCGTGATTTGAAATATTAACTAAAGAAGGTACCCATGCTTTGCATGGGTTGGGAAGGGGTCTATTTTTTCCTTGATTATGTCATGGATATAAATGGTTCATGTGGTCTTTGTTTTAACAAACCGTTATAGAAATGGTCTGATGGTCGCTGTGGTGGCAGTAAATTGATACATAAATGGTCCTTCTTATAGTTAATTGTTATATAATTGGTATTTGTAATAGTAAACTGTCAACATAGGGACAATTTATGTATGAATTTAATGTATACAATATAAATAGAAAATTACAAAATAAAAATACTTTGTTATTCCACTCCGTCAAGGAGTGGAAACATACATATCCCTCCTCTATGAATCGAAATGAACCCATGATAAGGATTCACATCCATGCAATGATAGCATTGTACTTTGAGAAAGAAACTCATCCCTACCAAAAGAAGCGAAAATTGGTTTGTATAGTTTGAATAAATAAAGATATGATGCAATAACAAACGAATAAATGACATTGCTATTTTCTCAAATTAACTCTTAAAAATGGATTCAAATACTGAAAATTAATTTGAAATTAGAATTTTGATATAATAACATGTAGTCAGTAAAAAAACGTAAATGAAATTATGTGGGGAGAAAATAAATAAGTTGGAAGAAGTAAGTTGGGGACAAAAAAAAACGAATAGAAGTTGAGATGGAGGAGCATATACCAGCATCTGATGATATCTTCTATAAATTCTTGTAATGGTTTTTCAGCATTGTTGGCCACAACAGCTACAAACAATCGCTGCTCCTTTCAATCCTCTATACATATACAACGATAGAAATATATTTACCTTCCATATCAACTAATTTAGACCTAATAATAAGAAAAGTCAAAGTACTGTTGGATTAGCCTTAAAAGTCAAAGGGATAAATACATACATTTCTTTTGTGGGATCTGATCCTTCACTTTGAAGCCATTTAGGAATCTGTAAGGAAAACAAAATAAATCTTTTAGCTAAGCCCAAGGACCAAGGGTAATTTGGTCTTTCATATATAAAGTTTGTTAGAATGTTAGTTAGAAGAAAGTTATTATCTTTGCATTGTAAATGTAATCTCTGTATTATTTTTTTATCTAATGAATTTTCTTCAAGCTTCTTTAAGTTTGCATTAATGGTAGAGGTTAACATGCTTTTCTATAGATAATAGGTTATACATTTATAAAGACGGTTGGTATGTACTAAAAGCGGAAACGGAATAGTGTATTACTGCGGAATAAAAGAATTCATGTTTGGTTGCCACCAAAAAATGGGGTGGAGCATTTCTTACGAAATAAGATTCCTTTTTACTAGGTTAATTTTCATTTTATGAAGGACATATCTTTTTTAATTCGTTTTGGAAATCAAATAATTAATATTATAATCATAAATTATTTTGTCCGTATATTTGCTAGAATCCAAAGAAGAGGTTTTTGAAAATATTTTTCTTTTTTCAAATCTGGTTCAAACTCAATTTTGTAAAAGAAAAAGAATCGTTGGAACGGAAAATTAAGTTTTGCTATTTTTAATTAAAGGGTAAAATAAATTTGTGAATTAATGGGATTATTTAGCATTCCTCATGTTAAATTTTTCTATTTTCATTCAAACTCTTTTATTTTTTCTTATTTTCTCAAACATACCCTAAATTACAGAAATCATACCTGGGTAGAAATTGGGTGAATAAATACATACTCTCTCTCTCTCTCTCTCTCTCTCTCGCTCTCTGAAATTGACACCACAGAGCTTTAGACATCATGGTGGTAAAGGCGGATTTTTGTGTTGGCCACATCCTAAATCAGATTTCAACCTAACATGAACAATTAAAAACTTCAAAAAATTTCAAAAGGAGTATCACAAAACAGAATAAGGACCTAGGCATTTCATCGAATAGCTGGTGGGAAGCAGCCAAAACTTCATCCACAACTGGGAATATGTCACTATTATCTCGAAATCCTTCTGGATTTCTAACATTTCCATGGTATTGAAGCAAGTCAGGAAATGAAAGACAACAATAATCATGATTTTAATTACAGAAAATTAGAAGAAAATGATGATTTACTTAGCATACAAAACTTACGTGGAAAGTGTAAATATTTTGCACTTCAGCTTCGCCATAATCGCCAATGGTGATACATAACCAAATCATAGATCCCAAAAACACGTGGCCAATGAAAGTAAAAAAATAAATAATAAAACAAAGCGGAGAAGAATCAAATCCAAGAAGAACAATAACCCAAACAAACTGAAGCCTAAATCCCATGAAGCTTCGGTTGCCTGCATAAAAGAAAAGCCACGCCGGATGAAGATATCAATATGGGGAGCAGAATGAAATGTTTGTTTTGTGAATGGAATGGAATGTGTTGTTTCTAAAATCTGAGTGATGTGATTTCTTGGATTTTCTTCAGGAAGGTTTATCGGTGCGAACATGGAGTAAAAGGATTGTTGTAGTAAATCTGATGTCGTACAGTTCCAAGGAATAAAGCGGTGATACACACTAATTCTATTGTGATTGGTTAAAGTGGCGGTGAAATCAGACATCTAGCACCTTGCGGTTATAGATCAAAGCAATTGCATTTGAAGGAGAAGTTTGGATATGATGGAGAAGATAGGATCAAAGAAAAAAAAATCAACCTCATCGGAAAAACTCGCCGATCAAAAAGAAAAAAAAATTAAAATAAAATTATGGTCCAATAGGGATCATCTACTGTTGAATTGGGAACCCAAAACTAATATGTATATAAATTCAAACTAAAGCTGTGATGTTGATAACTCAAATTTATAAAAGTTGATGAGATAATTTAGAATTTGTTTGATTAATCAAAGAGTAAAATCAAACTTTGAGTGGGAAAAATATCGAATCATCACTTTCAAGTAATGAATTCTTGTGTAAAAGATTTTTCAAATGTTCATTAACATGTTTATAAGTTTATTAGTATATATCAAGTAAACATAATCAACTTTGGTGAAACTAAAAGAGTATAAAAAGGCATATGACTTAATATGAGAGTTTGATGTTTTAATGAGCATTCTATCAAGCTCTTGGGATATCTAAAAATCTTAATCATTAAGTCATCAATGAAGTATGATAGAGTTGTAAGATACTATGAGACAATTGACAAGTGTAGAATCATTATCTTGAAGTTATATTAATATAGAAAGATTAGTAATCAGATAGTTTCACTGATAAAAAGAGTATACAAAATATGAGTCTCAAGTAAAAATGAACGAGAGAGATTTCCCAACCACTATTTACCTAGAACACTATGTATATTTAGATCATACAAACAAATAATCATTCCCTCTCTTTTTATTAGAGAGAAAACTTATAAAACATAAAGAGGATATTTTAATGTAGCAGTGACTCATCATAGTAGATAATCTCCTACTTAAACAATCTACCCCTAAATTCTTGCAAACGATAAGGGAGTATGAACAATGATATAAGGCTAAAATAAATATTATCCAAAAAGAAAATTGATGGGTTTTCTAGATTACTTCTATGTACTTGTGGAATTTTACATAACAATTATGGGCACATACAACCTAGAAATCTATGGCACATGCAACCAAAAAGGACCTTACTATTATTCACTAAATTATACCAATTTAGTTAAGACCTAAAGCACCTTAATCCAATAAAATATGGTACAAAAAAGACATGAAATGAGAAAATATGTTGAATATCTTGGAAAATCTAAAACTCTATGATATTTGAACATGGGCAATGAAATCTCTAATAATCAAAGTTCTGCTTCAAAAGCACCAACTCTAATACAAAAAAATGTGATCCAAATCTACAAGCTGATCAGTCCTTACAAACTTATCAAGTTTAAGTCTTCCTATATATGACTAACCGAACCGAAGATCCAAAAATCAAATCACAATTCGTCTTCAAAAGTCTAAAACATCTCTTGTTCTCGAATCATAATTCACAAAAAATCTTCAAAAAGAATAATCTGCTAATAAATATGATAGCATATCGAAGTAGAGATTGAATAATAAATAATCTAAAATTTAGATAAATTTAGAGAAATAAAAATATGATCAATGATGATTAAATATAAGTGATACATCACATCACCATATAAATCTTTGTTTTTTAAAAGTCTCGAAAATCCAATCCCAAACAATCATAAAACCTAATATGGCTACTCAGAGTATTCTCCTTTTTATTTTTGATCGACAATGTAATAAGATAATAAATAAATAAATAATTAAATCGGGATAGAGAATTTTAGATAATAGGAGCTTCACATGTGCCTGATAGATTTGTGAAGGGTGTTGAAAAAAACACAAGAAAGAAAGAAAAATAAATAATTTCTAGTAATATGATGTCGGATAATTCTATTGTTGATCTGTTTGAACAAATACACAAGAACCGATAAAACTTTGCTGAAAAATCTATGTTATGCAGAAAATCAGTCGATGTACCCGCATTATTGCTTTGGGATTTTGAAGCAGTCTTCTATTGTGAAGATTATGTTGCTCTAAGACACTTGGTTCATCAACCACTAGTCAGAAACTATTGGTCTTAGACCTACAGTCTGAATGCATGAGACTTGTAGCTGGAAACTGTTGTGATATGAGCTTTGGACTTAACACCGTCACTCGATGATTCCGGTTGAGTTGAGTCTTGTAATCACATAAGAGATATCGCCAATCGACATCTGGGAGGTGGTCCTGGGATGAAGCTCTGACGGTCTAGTTAGTATGTATTCAAGAATAAGGTGATTAAGGTTTTGGATAGAGAGAAAGTGATCCCTTCTTCTGGAGAATAAGGGTATGTTTATACATTTTGTCCCCAACACATGATCCTAATTGTGTCCTTTGTCCCGTCTAGGCCAAAAGGGTGTTGGGGAGTCTCATTGGTGGATCGTGCACCATTAGTGGTCATCTGTTATTGGTGTAGAATAAAAATAGGACATCGCCATGGGCACTACACGTGTCACTCTAGGAAACGACCATCTTTGTTTTTCCTTATTATAGACCGGAGATTGTCATCAGGGGTTGGAGTTGGGTGCGAGGGCGCCAAGGATGAGGGTCCTAGCGCGAGGGAGAGGGCCCGCGTCTAGCGCTAGGACGGATTACAATTGTTAGCTAGGTCATCCTACAGATAGCAGTTTTGTTATCTTTAATGTATTCCTAATGGGATACGTTAACAAAAACCTAGTCCATAATAGTTATTACCGGTCTGGGTATCGGGTTTAGTAAGTGTTATTTTTTTTTTGGGTTTGGGTCCATCAAGTACCGGGTAACACTCTTTACTTTAGCAAATTAATAAATTGAATTTTAAACATGATCAAAGGCTCATTGAGTTCTTTAAACTCCATGGAACAAATCATAAGGGACCAAAACTCTCTAAAATGGACTAAAACACCAAGCACTCATAGATCTAATGAAGAAACACAATAAAACTTAGATATTTAAGGCTTACCAAGGTCTAGAAGTGGAGAAATAGTTGAATACATCAAATGAAAAGCTTCTTTGAACAATATTCCTTGTTTCCTTCACTCAAGAGCACCAAAAGATCATTAAAAGAGTACCAAAATGTGTTTAGGAGAGAAGTCGAGCTCCTAACACTTTAAAGGAGTCTAGGTTTTCATTAGAGGTGTTTTAGATGAGGTGGAGGTTAAAAATGATGAATTCCTCAGTTTAAAGGCCTTTAAATACCGCAAAAACCCTAAAAACACATATCACACTAGGTCGGGGGCACCCCACACTCCTTAAAGGGCTCTCCACACTTTTACAATTAATTCCTGATTTTCAGATTTCAACTTCAAACAATCATAACTTCTTCGTTCTAATATTTATATGCACGTGAAGGTATTGTCAAGCCCCACAATTCTATCAAATTACTTTTGACTTAAGTCATACAAAACTTAATTTATTAATACATGCAAAGAGTCCATAATATAACTTTTCTCATTTTAACCCTTGGCTCCAATTCACAGTTTCAGGGCTTAAATCACTTAACCAACATTATCAACATCTAATAAGGTCGAAAATTTATTCCTTTGAAGCCTAAGACCTTTACTCGATCAAATGTACGACCCGCTATCCCGAAATTAGAAACATCCTGAAACTTGATGTTACACTATTAATTAAGCGCATGTTGCGATACATTCGCAACACCATTAATCATGGCCTTTAGCTTCATATTTCCCCCACTACTGACCTTGTTTCCTACTTTGATGCAGACTTGGGAGGATGACCTACTTCACGTAGATCTACATCCATGAATCGTGTTTTCAAAGGAAACAACCTCATTTCATGGTTTTCCAAACAACAAGGATTTGTCTTGCGGTCCAACGAAGAAGCCGAAATATCGAGGAATTGCAAATGCAATCACTGAAACCAGTTGAGTTCGCTATCTTCTCGTGAACTGCGTTGCCCCCAAACACATAGAGATTGACATTCATTTCGTCTGCGACAAATTTGCTAGAGGTCATATATGTGTTTTTCATGTGCCATCATCTCAATATGAAGACATCTTCACCAAAAGGACTATCTTCATAGATTTTCATTCTAGTTTTAAATATTTGTGTTCCTTCTTCTGTTAATAATGTACATTTGTAGTTAGCCCATTATTTGTAGATAGCCTATTATGTATGTATATCTTTGTATATGACTATCCTATGTTGTATGTGTATATATATTTCGGTTGAACTCTCCTTTAAATTCAAGGGAAAATCATTCCTCATAATATAATATTTAAATTACCAAAATATTAATTTATGTTGGTTGTTAAAAAAATATACAAATAATTTATTAACTTACTAAAATCATCCCTACGATTTAGTCATAATTGTATGTTTAGTCCTTAACATTATTTTTTTCAGTCGGACCATCCATGACTTATTGTTTTGTTACGATTTTCATCTAACAGACTTGAAAAGACTATAATGCCCTTATGTATTTATTTTTAATTTATTTGTTACTAATTTATTAAAAATAGTTTAATAATAATATGGTCCCACCATGTATACTCCATCACCAATTACAAGCCATCGACACCACCATTTCCATCGGTAAACATCATTTCTTCCATCATCGCCATCTCTGACTTCAACCACCACCATAACAATTGTCATCGACCACCCCCATACAAAAAAACCATTACACCCTCTAATAGATCCTAAAAAAACATCTATGCTCAAAACCTGAGAAAAAATCAGTCAATCCCCAAACCTGTGATATAAATCCACCGCAATTCAAACCTTAAAATTTAATGTCATCGTGCAATTTACTCGACATCTCATGTCACCAACTGGAAAAAATAGTTAGGGATTTCAAAAGAGTAGAAACTGAATTGGGGAAAATTCATGGATAAAACCAAAAGTGTAGAATCTAGATTGGGAAAAGCCATGGTTGATGCTTTATGCATACATAGGAACAGAGTCGACACTGATGCTGGACTTTCAGGTGGGTGGCGAAGGTACTTTGATCTTGGAGCTCTAGCGGTGGTAATGGGATGAGGATGAAGTTGTTTTTGTGGAGGATCTTCAATAAATTGACTCTCCACCGCATCATCTTCTTGTTCCTTCACCTGTGCCTTCTTCTTTAGCTTCGCCCTTTTCATTGGAGAAACAAGACCGTGAAGTGCACTTAATTGTGATCTGCGTCCGGTCTGATGGTGGTCGTCATGTTGATGTTACAGAGGAAGTGGTTTGGTAATCTCACATGATGGCGGTCGTCGTCCCGGAGGGCATTGGTTTCACATTTAATAGAAGGTAGTGGTGGCCTGTGGAGGTTACCGTGGGGTGGAAGGTTGGTTCATTAGAAGTGGATCTAGGGTTTAAAACTTTGGGAGATAAACGTGGAAAGTGGGTTGTATTGAAACTAAGATTTGTTTTTTTTATTACACAAAACTGTAAATTTGGTCCATGTGGTGTTCAAAAAACTTTGGATAGGGTCCAAAAAGTTTTCAACTTGCATGGATAGTCCAAAATCAAGAATTTTCTTTGGTTTTGGTCATTGGAGAACTTGAAATGACTCTTTTATCCTTTTCATTTGTTTTTTCTATTTTCTTTATTTACTTAAGTATTTAAATATTTAGAAAATAATAAAAAAAATAATATACCCATCCCACCTTATCACTCCATCGGTAACCCCATCTTTCTTTATCTCTCTCTCTCTCTCTCTCTCATAAACCAACAGAGAACATAAATCTCACCTTCATAAAAATAACCACAAATCAACTTCATTCTGAAATGCAAGGAGAAAACCCTAAATTGGTGGTGGTGGGTTTAAATTTAAGAGACCATTGAAGCCCTTCTTGGTTATTTTCTTGATTTTTCAGCTATTGAGGAAGCTGTTGTTGCTTCTTTATGTCGTCACTGACGAATGAAGGGGGAGGGGAGAAGATGAGTTGTTGTTGTTGTCTACTATGGTTAGAGGTGTGGTGACGATGGTGGTGATTTGTTGAAGTTGACGGCGGTGGACGAGGATAAAGCATTGGAGCTCAGCCAATAGAACCAAGACAAAGCCTAGAACCATAGCAAGACATACCACAAGGACTAGGGTAAACACCATCATCAAAATTGGATGCACCCATCATCATTTTTCACACTGTGTATGTGAAAGAATGTGAGAATGGGGAGTATCACCACTGAACATTGTGGTAATAAATGGCAGACTCAAGGTTTTGACAGGAAAATGGTGGTGGGGTGAACCCAAAGAACGAATCTTGATTTGAAGGGCTCAAGTTAGTGGTTTGGTCTAGGCTTTGCAATGTAATAGTAGTTTGGTGTAGTTGGAGTCTGTTATAGCCAGTTTACGGTTGTAATGAGTTTACGGCCGTAAACACCTTACGGTCGTAAACTCTTCTCGGTCGTGGTCCCTATAAATAGAGGGTTAGTCAGACGTTTTGTAGTTGTTGATGCCTTAGTGTTCACGGCTTTCCATCAAGTTGTACCAGACGTTTATAGCTATAAAACGTGTGCAAGCTTGGTTTATTCTCTTTTCTCCTTTATTCTTGTTTTGTATGATTGTGTTTGCTATTGATCATTGGTAAGATCCGCTATTTGGACTTTACAATTTGTATCAGAGCAGAACCAGCATCAAAGGCATTTTACAATCGATTTTGGAGCGAGTTCTAATTGGCTTGAAACTAAGTTCGTGTTTTTCTGCAAAAGGGTTTTTGGTTTCATCGAGAAACTGCTAATAACGTTGTTTACGGCTCGAGCTTATGGCCGTAATCTCTATTTATGGCCGCAATCTCATCATAGTTCTTCAACCGTGAATTGCATTCTTGAACAGTAAACCCGGAATCGAAGACTGAGTATTCTTGCACCGTTAACCTTGGACCGTATTCTCTTTTCGACCGAAAACTTAGAGTTTACGGCTGCAAACTTAGTGTTAACGGCCGCAAACCTATTTTGGGCAGTAAACTCTTTTTGACAGTAAATCGGATTTTAACTGTGACAAAGAATTCAATTTAAATTTTAATTAATTTTAAAAAATGGAATCTCAAAGTCAAAATCATTTCCAAGAGCTTGATGTTGTCATGGGTACCACTACACGAATTCCAAGGTTAATGTATGTTGATGGTTTTCCCGAGCGGAAGTACAGGATAGAGAAATACATAAAAACGAAAGACTTCAAGATATGGAAATGCAGCATCAAGGATCCAGTCAGAATAACCACTACAGTTGCAGGGCAAGTGGTTGACAAAAAGATAGAAAATTACACAGATGAAGATTTTGAGAGTGTGGAAGAGTAGGAGAAGGTGTTGGCCATCTTGACCATGGCCCTGTCACCAGATATTGCTCAAGGGTTCAGAGAGTATACGTCTGCTAAAGCTTTGTAGGAAGCCGTAATTGAGGTTTATGAAGGGAACGAAGACATGCGAGAGAGTCGCCAAGACATGCTGCGACAACGATTTAATATGTTCAATTATGTTCCTGGAGAGACTCTTGAAGCACAGCTGCAGTGGTTCACAACTCTCAATACAGAAATGACTGTGGCTGGGATGTTCTACACAAAGTCAGAAATAAACAAGAAGCTACTGAATGCTCTCCCAAAATCTTGGGACATGAATGTATCTGTCATTAAGAAGACTAAGGATCTCAGTCGTCTCTCTCTCGCTGAAGTGATGGCAGTCATCAAGGCGTGTGATATTGATGACAAGCAGCGGGAAATCAACCATGTGAACTCATATTCAGCTGCGAACCTTGGCATTTCTTCAAAAAATGCTCTTTCATCTTTTTCTTTTTCTCTTCCTTCTGCAGGTTCATCAGTTAATACTCCGAAAGCACAGATTCAGACTTTCCCCACTCCATCAGCTTCTTCTGCATCAGCCATGCCGTTCTCGCATAATCAATCATTTGTGGCTGCTCAAGCTACTTCATCCTCAACTGGAGCTTCTTCTTCAAAGGGAAAGGAGGGTGATGAGAATCTTTCACTTGCTTCGGGGCTTGTAAATTTCTACAATGCGCTTGTAGCCGGGGATCTTCCGCCTCAACTGTCATTTGCCGATCTTGATCAGATTCACCCTGAAGACGTTGAGGAGATGGAGATTACATGGCAAATTGCCATGGCAGTCTGTAGGGCGAAACAATTGGCCAAAAAGACTGGAAAGAATAACTGGGGGATGAGTGATGACAAGAAGGTTAGGTTCAGCAAGGGAAAGTTACGATGTTTCAACTGCCACGAGCCAGGGCATTTTGCTCGTGATTGTCCACAACCAGACAAAAGATTAAATAATGATAGCACAATTGTTACAGTCGGAAACAATCGAAGTGGTACTCAAATGAACAATGAGAAGGCTATGGTCGCTCAGTTATTTGGCTGGGAGGATCAGATGCAGGCCCTGAACTTGTCTGGACCTGAAACTGCCCACCTGGCACAAGTTTGAGATGATGCCCCGGCAGAGATTATGGAAGCTGAATATAAGATGATGGAGCTACAGTTTGCGTTGATGGTATCCTCTTCTCATGAACCTAATTCAACCGAGGTAAGTCTACCATCATGCTCTCAAGCTTGTATTGATTATGTTAAAACTCTGCATGAGAAAATTGAGACATTAGGCAGTGAAGTAGAAAACATTAAGATTCTTCGTGAACTTAATGACTCATTAAAAAGGGAAGTAGAAGACCTTAGATATGAAGGGTACCAACTTAGAAAAGGTCAAAAAACCACTTAAAGCTCAATTGGAATAAAAAATTAAGGACTTTAGGAGACTTCAGGAAGACTACAGTAATAAATGAGAAAATTATGATTATGTAGTGAAATAGAATGCTGAACTAGTGGCTGAAATTGAATCTTTAAAGGGAAAATTTGAAACCGCTAATTTTGATTTTAGAAAATATGATTTTTCAAGTGAGGTAGTTGCAAATATGATACACCACTGCATGCAATTTAAGAAAAATCAATCAAAAGGTCTAGGTTATAATCAAGTGCCCCCTCCCTTCAATCATTCATATCAGCACAAGCCTCTGTCCAAAGAAGAGATTGCTAATGAACCATTTATGGTTTATGGAAATCCATCTGGTTTTATTTCGGGAGGATTTATTAATGTTGAAAGTACTAACATTTCTACTTCTCCTGCACATCAATCCTTGAATCAGTCAAAGCACAAAGTTGAAGGATATGTTTCTAAAAATAAAATCGAGTCTAAACCTGAAGTTTTAGTTTTAAATAAAGACAATATGTTTTCTGATGTTTCAAATGACAATGTTTTTTGTGCTGGTGTTTCTATTACTTATGATACTGTTTTGAATGGTTTGAAAAAGTCTGGTTTGAACAATATGGTTGACAATTTTGATGTGTGTGATAATGATTTTGAGAAACCACCAATTTCACAGACTTCTCCATCTAATGTACCCTCGCTTGCCTCACAATCTAATTCATGTTCATGTTCTTGTGATAGAAGCAATGGTGATAGTATGGAAAACAAATCTGATCAATGTAGCACAAGTTATAACAATAACAAATAGATTTGTTTCAATTGTGGTGTTAGTGGTCATATAGCTAGAAATTGTCAAAATCATATGTTTGTACATTTCGAATTTCAAAGAGGAGAGAACAAATCTAGAGGAAGGTCTTTAACTAGAAAGTCCTCTAGAAATCGTTCCCGGAATGGTGATTGGAAAGATGATCGAAGTAGAAAACGAGCCATTTTTCAAAGGCTTAAAAAGGTTTTTTTTATCACAAAGTCTCAGGCAGTTTGTCAAAACCGAGCATGGCCAAGCCAAGGTCGGTTTCGTCAAGAGGCAGCAGTGAGTCTTCAACCATTCTGGTAGAAAACCCACATGCCTTAAGCAAAATGATACTCATTCAATCTCAAAAACACTCGGGACAATTAGAAAACCAAATTATCAATGGCTGCCCAAACTAGTCTCCAATTCATCTTCCGTGTCCTCTAAAAATTCGGAAAATTATCAATCTGAAAAGGCATCGGGGCCACCCATGAAAGTCATGACCTGGGTTCCCAAATCTAATTAAACTCGCACATTTTGCAGGGACAGTTGCGGGGAAATGTCGTCAGATCCTGGTTCGTCGACAACGGTTGTTCCCGACATATGACAGGAGATATCACCCAACTGCACAACATTCAATCATTTAATGGGGGATACATCTCCTTTGCGGGTGGAGAAGGTGGTAAAATCACTCAACGAGGAACTGTCTCGAATGGGGTTTTAAGTTTCGAGAATGTTAATTTTGCTCCCGAGCTGAAGCATAGTTTGTTAAGTGTTTCTCAGATTTGTGACAAGGGTTATTCTATGCATTTCACTGATAAGGAATGCATGATTCTCAAGCCAGGCTTTGTCATCCTAGAGGAGTAGATTCTTGCAAAATCTAAAAGGGATTGGAATGCCTATATCATTGACATGAATAGCAATCTTCCAGAACAAGTTACGTGCCTTTTCTCCAAGATCTTTGAACAAACTGCAATGCTGTGGCACAGAAGACTAGGTCATGCTAATGCCAAGAACTTGAATCGTCTTGAGAAGAATGAGATGGTCCGTGGATTACCTGTCAAGGACTTCGTTACGTTTGAACAATGTGTGTCATGTGCCCAAGGAAAGCATCATAGAAAACCACACCTGCCAAAATAGGTCAACTCAATTAGCCAGTTGCTTCAATTGCTTCATATGGATTTGTTTGGACCAGTAAATGTTCTTAGCATCAACAAAAATTCTTATTGCCTGGTTGTGATTGATGATTTCTCTCGGTTTACGTGGGTTTTCTTTCTATCCAACAAAGCTGGAGTTGATGATTTGATCAAGAAGTTCATTGTATTAGTTGAGAACCAAACTAACAATCGAGTGAAGGCGCTTCATACCGACAATGGTACAGAGTTCAAGAATTCTGTACTCGATCACTTTTGCGCAGAAAGGGGTATCATGCTTCAATTTAGTTCTGCTCACACACCTCAACAAAATGGTGTTGCTGAAAGAAGGAATATAACTTTAAAGGACGCCGCAAGGACGATGCAATGTGATTCAAAGCTACCGGTTTTCTTTTGGGCCGAGGCGATAAACACTGCCTGTTATGTTTAGAATCGAGTGCTGATCAACAAAGCTCAGATAAAGACCCCGTATGAGATTCTCTATGGTCACAAGCCGTCAGTCAGTCATTTCCGTGTATTTGGATGCCCTTGCACTCTTCTTCACTTAGATGCCAACCCGAAGTTTAATGCAAAGGCCGATGATTGTTACTTCGTACGTTATGCTGCTCGCACTGCCTATATAGTCTACAATAAGAAGACAAAACAGATTGTGGAATCGTATGACGTGCGTTAGTTGGAAGAAAATGAGACAGACGCTAGAGTGGGTCCAGATTGGCTGTTTGATTACACATCGCTATTCAAATCAACAAATGTGTCTTCCAGTGGCTCATCTGGATCTGTTTCTGATTTGAAGAAGATTTCTGAAGACGAAGACGAAGAAGTTGTCTACAGACCTCCATCTGAATCCCCTTCTTCTTTCAAAGGGAAGTCTCCGGTTTCATTTGAGGGGGAGTCCTCTGCTATGTCTGAAGGAGAGTCCTCTGATATGCCTGAGGGGGAGTTCACTGCTTCACCAGAGAGGGAGTCATCTGTGCAAATTGATAGTCCTAAATCTCCAGTCCTAAATGATACTCCTGATGCTGAAGTTACACTATCTACACCTATGGAGAGAGAGTTCATGCCTAATGACGCTTCCACAACCACATCAACCTTTATGGAACTACTCTTTCCTGAATTTATTTCTAATGAGTTCGTGGCAGAGCCTTCTGGAGTGGCTCAATCAGCAAATGAAGGAGGTATCAACATTCACACCCTTCCTGTCTCTCTCAATGATATCAGCCAAGAGATACCTTCAAGAGTTCAACGCAATCATCCGATCGATAACATCATTGGTCAGCTGGGCGACGGTGTTAAAACGAGAAGTTAGAGTGGAGATGTTAATACTTGTCTCTACTATTGCTTTATTTCTCAAATAGAGCCCAAGAATGTTGAAATGGTTCTGAATGAACCCAGCTGGGTAGATGCAATGCATGAAGAACTGCATCAATTTGAAAATCTCGATGTTTGGAAGTTAGTTGAGTTACCAAAGGGCAAGAAGTCTCTTGACACAAGATGGGTTTATCGCAATAAGCAGGACGATTCAGGGGTTATTGTGCGAAATAAAGTTCGATTGGTGGTTCGTGGGTTTCGACAAGTCGAGGGTCTTGACTACACCGAAGTTTATGCTCCAGTAGCTCGCCTAGAGGCTATTCGTATCTTTCTAGCATATGCTTCTTTCATGAACTTTACCGTGTATCAAATGGACGTCAAGACTGCCTTCTTGTACAACAAGGTGAAGGAAGAAATCTATGTTGATCAACCTCCTGGGTTCGTTGATTCAAAATTTCCTAATCATCCCTACAAGTTGGACAAGGCATTGTATGGGTTACATCAAGCTCCTCGAGCGTGGTACGCAACTCCAATAAAGCATTTGCTCGAGCATGGTTATTCACGCGACACCATCGATCAGACCTTGTTTATCAAGCATGTAGGAAATGATTAAATTCTTGTGCAAATCTATGTTGACGACATCATATTTGGGTCAACCAATCCGCAGCTCTGCAAAGAATTCGAAAGTGTAATGAAGAAACGGCTCGAAATGAGTTCGTTGGGAGAAATGACCATGTTTTTGGGGCTTCAGGTTAAACAGAATTCAACCGGAATCCTACTACATCAAGCCAAGTATGTGGAGGATATTCTTGAGAAGTTCGAGTTTCACGATGCTAATTATGCTTCAACACCAATGGCTGAACGACCTCTTCGGACTCCAGATCCTGAAGGCGAATCCGTAGATCAGACTCACTATCGATCGATGATCGGATCGCTGATTTATCTTACTACAAGCCGACCTAACATCATGTTTGCAGTTTGTCAATGCGCACGTTATCAGGATAGTCCTAAACTTTCACATCTTATTGCTATCAAAAGAATTTTTTGGTATATCAAAGGGAGCCCAAAATTAGGTCTTTGGTATCTGAAGACTTCTGAATTTGATCTTTATGCTTTTGCTGAAAGTAATTATGGAGGTTGTGAGCTTGACAGGAAATCAACCTTAGGAGGATGTCAATACCTAGGTGACACACTAGTTTTGTGGCAATGCAAGAAACAACACACTGTCTCAACTTCCATAGTGGAGGCGGAATACATTGCTGCATCGGCTTGCTGCTCTCAAGTTATCTGGATCCAACATCAGCTGTTAGACTATGGTTTGAATTATTTAGAAACCCCCATCTATTGTGATAATGAAGCTACTATTCAAATTGCCAAAAACCCAGTCCAACACTCTAAAACCAAGCACATCGACATTAAAATTCATTTCATCAGAGACTGTTATGAACGTTCGCTAATCCGGCTGGAACAGGTCCACACTGATAATAATGTGGCAGATTTGTTCACAAAGCCATTTAACAAAGCTC
Source organism: Lactuca serriola (assembly GCF_051521515.1). Classification (NCBI taxonomy): domain Eukaryota; kingdom Viridiplantae; phylum Streptophyta; class Magnoliopsida; order Asterales; family Asteraceae; genus Lactuca; species Lactuca serriola. Next base: position 377,029,777 of record NC_136411.1, read on the forward strand.
GCTTCGATGTGCTTGTAGGTTTTCTGAAAAGGATTCGTTTTGAAGATTAAGTTTTTTTTTTTATTTTATTTTTTTTCTTCAACTCAATTTTCAAATTTATTTTATTTTTTAATTTTTATTTCCTTAGGATAGATTAAATTTGCGCATTTCATTTTCTTTTATTTTTACTCTCACCCATGCACAAATTTAGGGGGAGAAATAATCAAAAATCAAAAAATAATTAAAAATTCAAAAATCCAAAAACAATAAAAAAAAACTCAGAAAATTAAAAATATTGCTGATAGTTTTGATTGTAGGTGTTGTGACGGGAAATGAAATTAGCAAGTGATAACATGCAATCTGAATCGGCGTAACGTACCTAAGTTGAATCGTCTACGCTCTGTGTTCGATGCGCTGGTAGGCACGAAAGATTTTAAATGGACTTGACTAGGGAGAGTTGAACCTAATGAATTTAAGGACTTGAAAAACTTTGACCTAGTTAGATCCGTTTAACGCGATTTTCACGACGCTCGGATAGGTTGAGCAGGGAGATATACATGGGAATCTACCGGTCACATTAAATAACCCGTATCTAGAACTGTGGATTCACTTTTCCTCGATGTGCGGATTCTGTCCTTAATTCCAGTTGGATGGGGCGACTGGTAAATTCCGATAAATTAGGTCTGTAGAAAATCGTTTTCTTTCTTTCTGTCTGTTAGTTATATGTTACCTCCTCTGCGTGATCGGGAGATCCGACCTGGACTGTAACATATGCAACTCTATTTTCTCTGCATGTTATATATATGAAATCCCTCTTATCTGTTAGCCATATGTTGTCTCCTTTGCGTGACTTCCAATCCGACCTGGAACACAGCATATGCGACCTTCTACTTCTCAATCCCTCTAAAACATTAAGTAATAGCAATCTGAATTTGTTCTCTCTGAATGATTGTATGCTCACCTGATGTAAGGAGTACTCTGGAAGTTCTTGATGGCTGGGGCATATCAGGAAGCGGGAAACATGTTCTAGTACACTTAAAATTGAACACATACAGATTGTCAGTAGATCTCGCTGCTCGATTTAGGTGGACAACAATATCCCTGGTTGTAGTTAGTTAAATGGTGTTAAGAAAAATTTATTTAAGGATTAGAGCCAATCATGATAATAAAGTTACAATTAAGATATATGCATGTATCATGTCATTGGTAAATTGTCCAAAATTGTCACAAATTTCTCGTGTTTAAGTGGACCACAATTCTGACGATCGATCAGACGAAGATGTGAAGATAAGGGTACCGACAAGTGGAATAAGATTGTCCAACAACTTTGATCCCAGCGTCACAAAATTCAGTCACAGTAGTTAAACTTTTGAGATTATATTTTAGTTGAAGCTAAATTATTTTATTTTATTTTATTTTTTAATTTTAATTAATTTTATTTTTATTTCAATTTTTTAGCTGTTAAAAATTTATAAGTTTTTATTTTTATTTTTTACTTCATTTTATTATACATAATTAAGTTTTTAATTTTATTTTTACTTTTAATTTTAATTTTACCTTAGTAAAAATCCTCAAAAGAATTATTTTTAAAATTTTTAACTGTGTTGGACTTTGCTCTATACTGTGTGGTTATCAGGTAAATGGTAAGTGGGTATAAAAGGAGTTTACCACCGGAATCTCCTTCATTCTCAAGATTCTGGCCGTAAACCTCTCTCCCACCCTCTCTCTCGTCAAAAAAAAAAATCGTCAAATTTTGCAAATCTAATCCGATAGTCTCGAAGGTAATGAGTTCTAGATCAGAAATATGTAGTTTATTGTACGATTCACCGTGTTATCGAAGCAGAAATCGAGAAAAAGGATTCGACGGAGTTTACGGCCGCAAGCTTGGGCCGCAAACTCTGTTCTTGGCCGTAAACCTATGTTTGACCGCATAGCACCGCTGATAGACTTCATATGAGAAAATGGGATGATTCCTCAGGCAGTGTAGCTTTGTCGGGGTGCACCTTTGGTAGCAGCGGCATCTCTCTTTCTCTCTGCAAATGCATCCCATTGAGAATTCTCCCCCTGGGCAGGATCTTCCAACCTTTCATTCATTTCTTGACTTTCTGAGGGATTGAACTCGAGTCGTACTATTCGATATCATCTAGCAAAGAAGTCAGCTATGGGCAAGACTTGTGGTTGACTGCATCTTTTGGTGTAACTGGTTATTCCTTACCTCGGGACCAAATTGGTTATTGGGCAGTGAAAATCGCAAACTTCATTTGATTATTGTCCTGATTTGCGACTGTACACTCTTAATTAAATGCATTTATCATGTTTTGATCGAAAATTGTGTTCGTCGACCGTAAACTCAGTTCTTTGGCCGCAAACTGTGTTCTTGGGCTGTAAACTGTGGTTGACCGCGAACTTGTGTTAACTGCCAAATTGGATTTGATTTAAATGAATGTTTTCTTTAATTTTTGACCCAAATTTTTTTTAAATAAAATAATTAATATTATTTTTGGGATCAAAATTTAAATTAAATTATTTTTATTCGTTTGGCTTGTGTTTTTGTCTTACTTAGTATGGTTAAGTGCAGGATAATGGCGAACCTGAAATTTGCGGATATGCACAATCTTGCTATTGTCTTGGTGGATCCTCCAGCTGTTCATTCAGATCTTCGGTCGATGATTCACAGACTTCGGGAGTGTTGTCTGGCTTCTGCTCTTATAGTAAATCCTGTTGTTTACCAGAATTTAATTAGAGAATTCTAGGCAACTTCCAACATGGACATGAGTGATGTCGGTCATTTCACTGTTAAAGCTACAGTTCAAGGACGCGAAATTATGATCAATGAACACTTTATCAGAGAGACGTTGCTGACTGACGATCAACCTAATTTTCCTACTGAGATTGGGATTGAAGACACTCAAAGAATTCTGAGGAGAATGAGTTATGAAGGCACTTCACCTCCAACTTTAAAGAAGCTCTTACATCCGTACTGGAGATTTTTAGCACACGTATTCGTTAGCTGCATTTTAGGGAGAAGATCGGGAGCTGCTGAGATCTCTCAAAGGAATACCGGTGCAATTGTTTCTCTCGCTGCAGGAGTGAGATTCAACTTTTTGAGATTCATCTTGGATGAGTTTGTTGTGAACATTCGCGCTTCAACTCAGGATACTTTCTTGTTGTATCCCAGATTTATTCAGCTGTTCATCGATGCTCAGTTTCCAGACGTGAGAAAAGAAGGTGATACTTTGGATATGAAATCATTGGGTCCTCATACTGTAGGACTCATCAAGCAGAATCGTAGAGGAAAGGTCATTTTTCAAGGAAAATACCCGCTTGAAAAGTTTGGAAAGTTCACTGAACTGAATGAACCTACAGAATCTTATGGTTCATCTGACCAGGCTTCTTCTGAGCCTGTGTCTTCTGAGAATTCATCTCCAAACAACGTTGTTATTGATGTATCTGAGGATGAAAGTACTGAAAAGGAAGATACTCCTACTCCTGACGCTCATGTGGCAGAGGAACATGGCGAAATGTCTAATCGTGCTCAAGGTGATGATTCAGGAATGAATGTGGAGTTTGAAGAAAATGTTGAAGGTGACAAAAATGATTCCTTTAGTGATCTTGATCTAACTGGTTTTGATCATGATGATATTACAACTTCTCTAGCCAATAGTGCTAACTTGGTGTCAAATGAGAATATTAACACTATCTTTAACAATGTCGATGATGTTGTTCTTCCAACAACTGAGACAATGGAGTCTAATGAAGTTTTTAAAACTACAACCCCTGCTTCAGGCCAAATGGCAAGTGTTTCCATTCCAATGGAGACGGTTATGGGATGTCCCCCTCCTGTTTCTGTTCCTCCTACTTCAGAGCCATTTGTGAGTGATTTTGGAACAACACAATCTGATCAACCTCCATTGAAAAGACAAAGAAGGGATCCGAGGCAGAGTGATTTAATTGCAAGTCTCGTTAGCGGCCTCCCAGTACCACCTACTACCACAACTACTCCCAGTCTTACCACAACCAAACTTTTTTCTGTGGGTCCAGAAACTACTTTTGAGGTTGGTGGTTCCTCTATTCCACGAGGGTTTACTCCTCCTAAATCTGATCATGATGAGACTTCTGTGAGATTAGCTATGCATATGGCTGAGGAGCAATTTCTAATGTCATCTCCTTGCGGTAAAGGTATTGCTATAGGGGATGGTGGTTCTGGAGGAGACAACTTAACTATCTCAGGGCTACAGAAGGAGATATCAGTGCTGAGTCAGAAAAACATTGAGCTTGATATTCGCGTGTCAAGTCTTCAAGTTGAAAATTCAAAGCTTAATGTTCAAGTGTCTGAGCTTTAATCTGATAATTTAAACCTTGGTATGTAAGTTGCTGATCTTACTAAGGACAAAGAGCTAAAGTCAAAACAAATTTCCGATCTCTAAGATCACTTCAATCTCTTGACTTCAAGCTACTTTGAGCTGAAGAAGAAATTTAAGGAAGACCTCGGTGATAAATACCAGACGTCTGCTGATGAATACAAGATTAATCTACATGTCCAAGCTTTTCCAGTTTCTTTGCCAACTGGTCAAACATCATGAGCTGTTAATCGTGGTAAAGATGAGCCTCCTCAAGCTCCCCATGTTTCAGCAACCATTCGCGATGCACAAGAGGAAGCAGCTAAGAAAGGGCAACTGCTGTTTAAAATAAACCCTAATCAGAATGCTTCTTGGGATGAATCTGTGATTACTATGACTGATCTTGAAGTCGTTCGATTCAGGGATACTTTCGGTGATAGGTCGGCAATTTCTTCATGGGGATTTCATGATCCTCTCAAGATGTGGATAGTGCTAAGGAAAAGTGGTAACTCTGAGCTTTACATAGATAGTCATGATTTCAGTTCATGGACTAGGGTCGATTTGTCAGAATTATCTCGAGCTCCTTTCTCTAATCTCACAAACAATCCACAGGCGACTTAGTTTAAGCACTTCCTTGAAGATCAAGTTAAGAAAGGGTTTCCTGCCATGCAAACTGTTGAGTCTGTCATAGTAGAGTATCCTGACATCATTGATCCTAAAACTGACAATCCTTTGCAAGTTGTGATGTGGCCCGCGACCAAGCAGGTCAAACAGTTCCCTATGCTTCAAAATTATCAAGATGGATCTCTAAGTTCAATGGAGTGTTGGGTTTTCGATGAAATTACTTCCGCTGCGGTCATCAAGCTCAAGAATGGATGCATTCGACTCTATGATTGAAGAGATTTATTACAGTTTCGAACGTGGGATATTCATCATCTAGGCAACTTTCAAATTTTGGTGGCGGAGGATGCTTTTGAAGATGTTGCGAAGGTATATGCGACTATGGTTGTTGAGATTCTTAACAAGCGCATGTGGAATGGAGCAATGGGGCAAGCAGACGTTATGGTGGTCAATAAAGGTTAACTTCAAGCTAGCACTAAACCAAGGGGGGGGGGGGGATTGAAGGGCTCAAGTTAGTGGTTTAGTCTAGGCTTTGCAATGTAATAGTAGTTTGGTGTAGTTGGAGTCTGTTATAGCCAGTTTACGGTTATATTGAGTTTACGGCCATAAACTCTTCTCGGCCGTGGTCCCTATAAATAGAGGGTTAGTCAGACGTTTTGTAGTTGTTGATGCCTTAGTGTTCACGGCTTTCCATCGAGTTGTACTAGATGTTTATAGCTATAAAACGTGTGCAAGCTTGGTTTATTCTCTTTTCGCCTTTATTCTTGTTTTGTATGATTGTGTTTGCTACTGATCACTGTTAAGATCCGCTATTTGGACTTTAGATGATTCTTTTAAGTTATGAGGATTGTTGAGGGGAATACAGTTCGATCATTAAGATGTTTTTGTGAAAATGTCATGACGAGAATTATAAGTTATAAGAAAGAAGAATTTTGAATAGATCGTACAGATCCAGGATTCAATCTATGGAGTCAGAGAACCGTGAAGAAGAATTCATGGATGGTACAGATCCAGGTTTAGCAAATCTTGTTTTTTTTATAAACAATCTTCATATTGTTATTGTTTTGTGTGTTTCTTCAATTTCAATTTTGACTCGGTAAACAAAAACACAGGTGTAAATCATGGGTTTCTTCTTATTTCAATTTCAATTTTGGTTGTGTATATTTGTCTCTTCAATTTCAGTTTGATTTTATTTTTGGTTGTGTATGTGTGTTCCTCCTGATTTCGATTTGAAGGGCTTCAATGGTTTCGATGTAGTTGTTTGAAAGATCTATGTATGTATGTGTTTATGTCAAAATGAGAGAGAGGGAGAGAGAGTTTACTGGTGGAGTGATAGGGTGGGGTGGGGTAGGATTTTATTTTCTAATTATTGAAATACTTAAGTTAATAAAGAAAATAGAAAAAACAAATAAAAAGGGTAAAAGAGTCATTTCAAATTGTTTAAGGACCAAAACCAAAGGAAAATCTTGATTTTGGACCATCCATGCAGGTTGAAAACTTTTTGGACCCTATCCAAAGTTTTTTAAATACCACATGACCAATTTTATAGTTTTGTCTTTTTATTATAATAAAATAGTTATTTAACATCATTAAAAATAAAAAATAAAAAATAAAAACTAGTAAGGGTAATATAGTCTTTTCAAATCTGTTAGGGACGAAAATTGTAACAAAACAAGAATTCAGGGAGCGTCCGTGTGCAAAAAAAAATGTTAGAGACTAAACATGCAATTTTGACAGTGGCGAATCTAGAACAAAATGTCACGTGGTTCCCAAATTAAATGAAGCCGATAAAAAAATCAACACTTGTGGGGGTTGGGTCGGATCGGATCGTGTACAATTTAATGAAATATAACATAAAAAACTGACAAGGCACTACCAATTAAAAATTTTAAAAATCTGATTGAAATATAACTAAGAAGGCTGAACGATTTAATAAAAAACTAGTTGATTATTAATGCATCGATACCTTAATGTTTGATAAACACAATATATTATATTTAACCATATATATTTAACAAAACAATTGCTCATTGTAACTTATTTTTTTCTCTTTTTAAAATTGTTTTTTAAACCATTTTTTTAAAAACAAACTTAAGGTAGGTCCTATACTATTTTTAAGGTAGTTCCTAATTTTAATGGTATATATATTATAAATGAAATTAAAATTTTAGGTAGGTCCTAGGACCTACCTTCTTCCTTGTTAAATTTGCCCCTGAATTTTGACTAAACCATAGAGACGATTTCAATTTTCTAATTTATATTAAAAATCATATAAGAATTTAATTATCAATATTATTAGTGATTAAATTAAATTATTAACGAATGGATAATTAACGTTCTTATAATCGGTTTATCATATGGTCAAAGCATTATTTTTTCGACTTTCGTAGCTGTTAACTTAAGTTTAACTTGTATAAATTGTATATAACATAACTATTATTTTTAAAACTTAACAGTAATCAAAATCCAACAACTCTTTTTTCCTAATTTATATCAATAAGACGTATTTATATTATTAAAAGAAGAAGAAGAAATAACAAAGATTTAATGTTGTAAGTTTGTGTTTGTATATGTTTATTAAGAATAAATTGGAATATTTTTTGCGTGGGAAAAAAATAAACAGAAAAGGCGAATTTAGTTGTTGCTCAAATGGCCCTCTTTTTAGTTAGTTGTATACTAGTATTAAAAAACAAACTCTTTTTTCCTAAATAGAGTTTTGAACAAAAATAATGTATTTTTAAAAGATAATTACTAAATACTTTGTATCTTCAAACTTATTTACCTAATAACGATAATTATTTTTTAACCGCTAAATCTAATCTATTTCTAATTTAGCACCTAGTATTATCTATGTTTACGATAAAACTTAAACCCTTAACCTAAAAAGGAGAAAACAAAATAGGATACCGTTAAGCTAGAAACCCCTTAATAAACATAATTATTTTTAATAATATCAGTTTCCTCATATGTGAGATTAAGATGTTTTAATATTAGTCAAGTGTAATAGTTACTCGCAAAAGTATTGTTAAATAACTGGAAAAGGTTTGAAAATAACAAAGAACTATTTTATTTATTTACTTTTAGTCCTTGTATTTATTTTTGTCTACTTTAAGGTAATAAATTTTCCAAAATCGTCTCTATTTAATTAATCATTTTAACTAGGTATCGGTATCCTAGGTAATACCTCTAAGATTTAGACACAATGCTATAAATGATGAACAAATTATTCCAGTTGAGACTTTTAGTCGCTCACCTTACTTTTGTTCATTTTTAGGTAATAAACATTTCAAAATCGTCTCACATTATTTCTTAATACCGATTGTACCCCTTAACTAGGGTGAAATTGATATGGTACCATTTATTTTTTTCATTAAACCGTTTACCGTATCAATTATAGTTGATACAAAATTTTGTTATAACTACTATAACAAGTATAGTTGGTATCAACGTGTTTTGCTACCAATAAATTTGGTTGATACATGTTGGTAATACTATATATCAACATGTATGAGGGTTTTACGGATGATTATTTCCGTGTTCTTGAGCATTACGAAACTTGAATGAGGGTTGTGTGAACGAGAGTTTTATAATGTTTGAGATTGAAAATTCGATCCAAAATGATTTTATTAATTTCTATCTTGAGTTTATAAGTTTAAACAATAGAGGAAATTTGGACATGCCAACATAAGTTTAAAACTTTAAACTTTACTAATACGGTAAATGTTAATATCAAAGCTCGTCAATCATAAACAATAAACATAAAAAACATTTTATATATATATATATATATATATATATATATATATATATATATATATATATATATATATATATATATATATATTAGGCCTGACAATTGGGTTGGATTGACAGGTTACGAGTTTGTGGGTTGGAAATCTCAACCCAACCCAACCAATATAACACGTTTAAGTATATATGGGTTCGTGGGGTTCATAAGTTAATGAGTCAAATTCAACCCATATAACTCGTTTAATAAATAAAAAACACATTTTTAAAAAAAAATAGATTTTTTCAACATAAATTCATAAAAAAAGTGGATGTGTTCATAAAAAAAAAGTATTCAACATAAATTCATAAAGTCAATAACATCCAAATAAAAATGAAAAATGAAAACATTTATAGAAAGTGGATGTGTTCTTCGTTCGTGACTCGTGAAAATAACGACATGTATTTTTTACTTTTTCTGATTAGCGAACCACAAATACAAATTAGTCACATACGAATACGGAAGGAATACAATGATACGGAATATTACGAATACATATGGAAATCAAATTGCATTAATAATTAAATGTATCATTTTTTTTAAATGTAATATATATATATATATATATATATATATATATATATATATATATATATATATATATATACGGGTTGGCGTGTTGACCCGCAAACCCAAATAGATAACCCAACCCAACCTATGAAATAAACGGGTTAGTGGTTGGCAGGTTGATGGGTTGGCGAGTCAAAAATCTCAATCCAAACTCGTCTATTTTCGGGTTGGGTCAGTGTCGGGTTACTGGTTGGGTCGAGAGTTGTCATCCCTATATATATATATATATATATATATATATATATATATATATATATATATATATATATATATATATATATATATATATATATATATATTCAAAAGTAAATTAAAATAAATACAATAAATAGTGTGAGAACGTAAAAACACTATGTTTATGTTATTATTTTGTAATGAATGTTGTATATATATATATATATATATATATATATATATATATATATATATATATATATATATATATATATATATATATATTGTTGAAGTAATTCTAATATGAATATTAACAGTTGATTATTCATATATTCATTAGAATGTTATTATTCTATTATAAATTTATTTTTGTGCATTTTTGTAGTAATTTCTAATTTAAGTTTTAACCAGGGACTATTCATTTTTTTCATTATTGAATAATGACATAAAAACGTAAAATAATGTTTTTACGTTCTCACACTATTTACTATTTTTATTTGAACTATCCCATATATATATATATATATATATATATATATATATATATATATATATATATATATATATATATTGAACTGGTTGGTATGGTACTATCGTGGTCTTGAAAACTTTGTATCACTATCGTTTCATGATTACATAATTGTATGGTACTACCAACCAAACATATTGGTTACCAACATTATTAGTTTGATTGGTAACAGGTTGGTTGGTTTTCCGTGGTACATATTTATCAGCCCTACTATTAACCACCTATTCTGATACTTATTAATGATTTGTATGAAAATTTAATTAAGAAAAAGATAAATGATCATTGTGGTTGACGAAAATCGACCAAATCTAGTCCTTTTGATGAATTGTTTGCATAGATGGTCTCCATGGTTTCAAAATCTTGCAAAAATGATCCGTTTGACTAACGATATTAACTACTCTCGTTAAGTTTCATGTGAAAAGACATTTTACCCTTCCTGCCATAGGGACCATTTCTGTAATTTGTTCCGGCCATAGGGAGCATTTTTGTAATTTTGTCTATTATTTATTATTGTTTTAATTTAACTTATTTTTATTTTGTATGATTTTGATTTTTTTGACGTTTTGTTTGAATATATTATTTAATGTCTTTTTTATAACATTTTTTGATGTTTTGTTCAAATAATTTAGTTTGATCTTTTGATGTTTTGTTCGAATACATTTTTAATTTGTTTTTACGTTTAGTTTATTGATATTTGTTAAGAATTTTGTGGCCACCGTAATCATAATCTGTAAATTATTTCACTTTCAATCATGCTTTCCTTTTTCCTTTTTGTTATTCTAATATAGATAAAGTTTATATATGTAATATCCCAAAAATCATGATAAAGCTTAGTGAGTTCCCCAAAATACTACCACACAAACATATAACAGCATGCATACTGTGTCCACATCTCCCAAGTATATCACCGAAGGATGTGTACGATTATGCCTTCGCCATGCCCCGATCATCAGATGTACCTAAACATAACACTTAAATTGTATGCTAAAGCTTAGTGAGTTCCCCAAAATACTACCACACAAACATATAACAGTATGCATACCGGGTCCACATCCATCGGGCTATATTACCCATGAGCCTACAGAATGAATCTGGCTTGCCTTTCTGGCCTACAACTCATGTCTGGATTGCTCCTGAGCTGATGACATAAGTCTATCTTTCCCTTTATAGCCCACGACTTATGTTTAACTTGCTCTCGGGTTTGTTGGCTTCCGCACAGAGCAGTATTGCCTCAACCCAACCGTACTATGTCGACATATGCAACAGATAAAAACAAATAATAGCAAACAGATAATCATGTGGATCTTAACAGATCACTACAACATAGCAACATCCTAAACCATGATACACAATCTACTCGGCCGATATTGGTTCCTTCGACCCACAAGTACAGTGAGGAAACTCACCTCACAGTCTGAAATGTAGTTGAACAAATCACAGCTTCAACAGCTGACTCTACAGGTCACCTATACAACAAATAGTGACCTAATCTCAAACTACATCTCAAAATACCCAAAATACCCCTAATTCAAAGAAAGTCAAAATCCTAGTCAAAGTCAAGGTCAAAAAGTCAAGGGGTCCCACTTAGGCTGAGTAAACCCTGTGTACGCCCCTCTACGACCAATGTAGAGGGTGCCTCTCAAACCACAGGCTCCAAACTTGGTACACGCAATGTACCTCCAAGTACGCCCAACATACCAACGTTGAATCTCTAATTCATCATTAAGTTCTTATTTCATAAAGCCAAAGTACCAAACTTTAGATCCAGGTTAAAAAGGATGTCTTAATGGATAAACTCTCTGAATTTATCCATTTGCATGCATACAAGAGGGTATAAACTCCAACCCTTGGTCTAAAAGTCATCTAAAGCTCAAAAAATCTTGCACGACTTAATGAGAGTGTCCATGTAACATCCTAAAATTCAAGCCCAAAAATTTCATTTTTAAGTTAACAATACCATAGTAAACTAGGCATAACCTACACAGGCCATCCTACTGCTGACTAAACAGCCCTAGCATACAGCTCATACAACAGGCATATAAGGCATCCTCCCTAGATCCTTAGTCCTATTTTAGCATACAGTTTTCTAAATCAAAACCATATAACATAACATAGCAAGTATGGGTATCTTGGGGAAAACTTACTTGAGCCCGGCCGGTCGCATGCATCACACACTTCGTCTTTCTTAAAATCCTTCCATTTAGATTTTGGAAAACCATTTTCCTTGTAAAAATCTTTTAGTCCCTCGGTTTGAGTCCAGACGCCCCCGAGGGTGTGTCCGAATCCCTCAAACCAGGGCTCTGATACCCACTTGTAACATCCCAAAATTCAAGCCCGAAAATTTCAGTTTTAAGTTAACAATTCCATAAACATTTTTACCAAAATATTGTCAAATAAACAACACCTCACAAAATCATATTGTTGTGTCCCAAACCATAATGTCAAAAGTAATAAAAATCAGAGTACATCCCAAAAACACCTTGCGGAAACCATGAGTGTGTGTGTGTGATGCGCTGCTACATCGCCGGCTCCTTCCCCTTCGACGAAGAGGTACCTGAAACCAAAACCAAAACTGTAATCACAAAGCTTAGTGAGTTCCCCCATCATACCACATACCATACAATATCGTCAGTATCTTTCAACCGGTAACCTTCATCGGTATCTTTCAACCGGTAACCATCATCGGTATCTTTCAACTGGTAACCATCATCGGTATCTTTCAACCGGTAATCAACATCGGTATCTTTCGACCGGTAATCAACACCAGTATCTTTCAACCAGTATCCGTCATCGGTATCGTTCAAACGGTAACTAGGGACTATTTCACCCCTACCACTAGCATACAATCAACAGATATAAACATATAGTCAGGCATATCCGGGTACTAACCTACCCTTGGGTCCTAAGGACCACTGTTAGGAAAACTAATCCCTACTATACACATAACATATCATCCAGATAAATCTCATAACCAACACATAACCAAACCAAGATAATTATCACAAAGACCATTATCTTCTAATTACCCCTTTTTGTTGGGCCGGCATTGTGGCCTTAGACCCACCCCTACTGGAGGGTAACTCACCTCAATGTCGTGTAGTGTTTGAATTATCCTCGGCGCACAAGTCGACTCCCTTCGACTCCTTGATCCCTACACGACAACCTTCAAGTCAACACACAGCACGTACAACCCTAAACAAGATCAGTCAAAGTCAACTTCAGGTTGACCCGACTTGTCGAGTTGGGCCGTCAACTTGCCGAGTCCCTCACTCTATACTCGTCCTCATCCATGACCCGACTCGTCGAGTTGGGCCGTCAACTCGATGAGTTCCTCTCTCATATGAACACCGCATGAAACTCATCCAACTCGCCGAGTTGATGAATAACTCGTTGAGTTCACCTTCATCTGATGAACAAGTCCTGTCCTCGACTCGCCGAGTTGATGAACAACTCGTCGAGTTCATCTTCATCCTTAAGAAGTCTTGGACTCGCCGAGTCTGTTTTAGCACTCGCCGAGTCTGTTTTAGCACTCGCCGAGTCCCCTGAACTCTAGGTCTAAAATCACGTCCAATGCATTGGGTAACTCTTTCTGTCCGGTTACAACCCGTCTAACACTCAACTGGGTTCCTTTGACCCTCAACAGATATGGGGCTCAAAGCCTCGGACTCGTCGAGTCCAAGAACGGACTCGCCGATTCGGTCACATCCACACTCTAAATCTTTGATTTCTGATGTACAACCTTTGATCAAATGATAGATCCAAGCTTCTATAATCGATCTAGCACGTAAAGTTACAAACTTTACGTGCTTGCATGGGACTTTGAGCTCAAAAAGACATAAAACAAGCTCCTAAGATGCATGGGGCCTTTCATGGGTGCAAAAGCAACTCAAATCTGCCTAGTGACCCCTAAAATGATGTGATTCAGAAGCTTTAACCCCCAACCATGTTTGCAAACATGGTTGGCCACCAAAAATGGCTTATAAAAGCCCTAAATCTCCCCCAAAGAGGGATCTAACAAAAGAATGAGCAAGGTTACAGCTTTTTACCTTCAATGAGCTGTAGAAGGTGCACAAACTCGGGTTCCCTTGGTATCTACTTGCTTCCTCAAGCTTTTCTCCTTCCTTCTTAAGACCACAAGCACAAAAATCCACCAACAAGGCTTAGATTGCTTCAATAACGGATAGGGTTTCAATGAGAGGTGTTTCAGGAGCATAAGGGACATTTTGGTCGACATAACATTGTTTAAATAGGGTGCAAACCCTTGGATTAGGGTTTTTGTCCAGACAGCGTCTACTCGCCGAGTCCGGCACCCGAATCGTCGAGTCCCCAACTTAAACCCCGCGTCCCATTCTGCTTCTACTCGGTGAGTTGGTCCTTCAACTCGCCGAGTCCAAGGTTATCACACCTCCAAACAAAGGATGGCGGAAACGCTCGGGGGTGGAGGACTTCATGTATAGTATCACAACAACGAGTATGATAGTGCTCAAAGTAAATACAACCATCATAAATATAATTGAAAAAGTTACACCAAAATATATGTTTACATGTTTCAAATCAATTACATTATGATGATAAGATGAACTGTTTGACGATTTAACGTCCCATTCTCAAAATGTTGTTGGTTTTCCTGTTTCACTGATTTCCTGATAATACAAGTAGTTTTGAAAAAGTGTCAACAATTAAGTTGGTGAGTTCATAAGAGTTTTGTTTGAGAAAAAAACCGTTTTCTTTGTAAAAAGGACAAAGTATGTTTCCAGAAAATCCAATATTTTCTTTATCAAGTGTGAAACGAATGCTTCTATGTTATGCGATAATGAACCCTAGAAAGACCCGTAGATTCCTTCTATAATCACTCAGTGTATATAAGTTATATAAGATTTAAATTTAATAAACCGTCGAATATAATGGGTATGCCCTAGATCCACAACCAAACAAGGAACAGGAAGAAAGGCGGGCCCACCAATTCTAAGTCGATTATGAATAGATTCTTATATAACTCTAACATATACACTTAGCAATTATAGCTGAAGCCTAACAATTCTAGATGGATGTAGTTTTAACAGAATTATGTTTCCAAAGAAAATCCAATATTTTCCTTATAAGAGTTAGGTAGTCCTAAATCCCAGGACCGAAAGTAAACAAGTATTTTCCATACTTAAAGATATAAAAGTGATTTTAAATCGGCATAAAACCCTTTTTGATATGAAAGTGTACAAGTATTTTTCCATACTTAAAGTATATCTTGTGAGTTAAATCGACATAACTCGCTAATTTAAAAGTAGAACCCATAAATCTTATGATTTGTTGATACCACATGTGAGTTATTATAACCATGCTAAGACTCAGACGCCCTCGTAATACGACGTTCTTCAGGCGTCGCACGTTAAATGACACTTGTCACCTCAGACCTTCCAGTCTAGCTGTTGCAAGCAGCTCAGGTGCGGGTTTGTCAGACCCAATATAGATCAATACACAACTATCACGCTCTCCCTACAAGAGACTCTGGTTACAATTTACAGGACTTTTGACTTTGTTACCATCAAGGTAACACGATGGGAATGTCTCACAAATTTATTCATTAACAAATTTATGTGAACTAAATTGAAAACCTTTGGTAAATAAGTTTGAAAAGTAAATGATACATAAACTATACCTATTATAGTTTATCCAAAACGTTTGTAATGTAAAAGAACTCTTTTATGAAAATACATTAGTGCTATGAATCCATAAACTATGCTTATTATAGCTTAATATATGTGTTCTAAATGAATGAAGAATCTTATCATGAATGACTAAATTTCAGTTTATGATGATAAACTAACAAGAAAACACATTCAATATTTAGAACTTATTGTTATACACTTTGCTCAACATAATACAAAGTGTTATGAAAGTTATAAGCTGTTAACTAGTTTTTAACCTTTCTGCACTGTTTTAGAAAAATAATAGAAAATCATACGAAGTCGAAAACTGAATCCATAAATTTTGAGAGTTCATAAAATGTGTCTAGATTATCCATAATTTTTATTATGATTTTTGGAAGTCTTTAACTTGTTTTAAAATATCCATATTCATAGACTGGTCCGGATTTGTTCTTGAAATGATAGGCTGTTTTGTAAAAATCACCATAAATCGTAGAAAAATCGTATCGAGATTTTCAATTAGTCATTTTAAAGGTATAAACTTGAAATATTTGCATCTAATACATTTTTTAAAACTAAAATGTTTAAGTTGACGAAAATAGTCCATGAATGGAGTTAAACTTTCCTGATGAAAGTTGTTGGAAAAGTTTAGTTGTGTTCTTGGTGTTTTAACTTGTATCCCCCCCCCCCCCCTAAAAGTTAAGAAAACATGAAAAGATAGGGGTATGAAACTCACCTTATATGATTTTAGTGGGTGAATGTTGAAGAAGAGAAGTGTTCAACTCAAGAACACTTGGAGGATTGCTTGAAGATTCGAGAATCTAACAGTAATGTTATGGAATTTGTGTAAGCAATCTATGATTTTGAGTAGGAGGATGTGTAATAATCATAAGAAAGATGATGATACTTACCAAATGAAGGAGAAAAGCCTTGGAGTATGCCTTGAAGTTCTCAAAATTGAGAGAGAAAGATGAGAGAGTTTGGAGTGTGATTCTTGGTGGAAATGAGAGAATGAATGAAGTGTGAGGAGACAGGGTGGATGTTCCAGCTCTAAGAACGTGGGAAATGGTTGGAAATGATGATAAAGTACATTGACATGACCTAGGTATGGTGGAAGGAGTGTTGCTGGTCATGGAGTGGGTGTGGGTGGTTGCTTGTGTCATAAACTAAAGAAAAGTCAACACTCCACCTCTTGTACTTCACCCACTCTTCTTGGATAAGATTTATCCCCAAAAACGTAATTAATTAATAAATATGGGGCCTTATATCTTAAAAAAAAGTTTTTGGTGAAAATCTCGCGATAAAATAATTAAAAACAGGCCCAAAATGCAAAACTAGTTGGAAACCGGGAAGAAAAGGCTTTTCTGCGAGGCCTCTCGCATGAGGGACCGAAAGTGACTAGGTTCGGTCCTTAGAGGCTGGGACCGAAGGCGAAGGTGGGCTAGGAAGCAAAATGGACCGCAGGGATCAGAAGCGAAATGGACCGAAGGGTTCGTATGGCATGCGAGGTTCGGTCCGAGAGAGAAGATTCGGGTTCGGTTCCTTGGTTCGCAGGGGCTTTGGGTTAGCAGGGTTCGGTCCCTATAGGGGACTTTCAGCTCTAAGAGGCTTCGACCCAAAAGGATGGGTTTCGGGTCCTTAAGATTATTTTACTCGTTTTTACCCTGTTTTAAGCGGTTTTTGACCGGGTTAAGGGTCGGGATGGCCCGAAAGACTATAAAAAGTTAAAGGAACTTTTGTGAGAGATTCAAGAGAGATTTGGGAGAGATTTCACATACTTGGAGAGATTTCTCATACTTAGAGAGATTTGGAAGAGATTACACATACTTGGAGAGATTTCTCATACTTAGAGAGATTTGGGAGAGATTTCACATACTTAGATAGATTTGGGAGAGATTTCACATACTTAGAGAGATTTGGGAGAGATTTGAGAGAGATTCTAAATAGAGAGAGATAGAGTGAAAACGATTGAGAGAGGTTTCATGTGTGACATTTGTGAGTGTATGGCTTCGCAACGCAAGGTCCGTAAACCCCGTTAAGCCATGTTTAAGGGTCCTACACACTCCCGATGGGTATGCAACATTGTTTTATCGGTTTGGTTCATTACTTACCACAGTTTTAGGTTATGGAAATTTAGATACACGAACTTTTCAATTGTTGATTTCTCATTAGAATAACGAGTTGTACAGTAATTACATAACGTAAACCCTAGTATACAAGGGTTAGTTGAGTTGACCGGTTTGACTTGTTGACTTTATTTGAATTTGACTTGACCAAAATTTGACGGTTGTCACATCATCCCCCCGTTAGAGAGAATTTCGTCCCGAAATTAGCACCTTGACCAGGACTTCAAGAATTTGGAGAAAGGATGGGGGAACTTTTTGTAGTAAGAAATTGATTATGGTGAGGAACAACCCACTTGATGTCAAATGACGACCTTGAAATTTCTTATTGTAGCTTGAGCTAAGTCGATTTAAAGGAGTTATTGTTTCGAAAGGACAGTGTATTCTACGCATGCCTTTATACTCTCCGTTTTATTCTCGATATTACCACTATGAATATTTTAGGTTGTAGTTAGTGAGTATTAGCACAAAAAGGTTTTCGACAATTAAGGACAAAGTTGGTAGTATAAGCCCTACTAGTCCCTTTATAATCGCTTGGTGTAAACTAGTCGTATATCATTAAGGTTGCAAGGGCAGTCGAATGAGTGACTCCGCCTTAAGCCCACAACCAAACAAGGAATAAGAAATAAGGCAGAATTATACATTCTAAGTCCTTAGAATCTTAATGATATATGACCATAATGTTTACACTAGCCATCATAGATTCGCTAGTAAATACCCTGTGTTTTTATATACGTGATAAGACTTACTTGGATTTGTCATGTTCTCTAGATCTATGATTGACAATCCCTAATTTGACACTGGTCTTAGCAAGGATTGAAAACCTACATGTGGCAGTTAGAAGCACGTACCGCTATTCACGGATGGTTCCGGGGGAGTTTCTCCTGCAGTGATCATAAGCACCCTTCCACCGTCACCAGCATTCCTTGTCTTTGGACAGTCTCTCTTAAAGTGTCCTGCTTCACCGCACTCATAACAAGTTGGGTTGGATCCAATGTCGGGGACCTAGTTGATGGGTTGTGCCGGTGCTTTACAAAAACGGATAGTGTGCCCTTTCCTGTTGAAATTTTTGCAATGCATCTCCCGTCAAACCCTAGTATGATGGAAGTTACACTTGTTGCATTTCGGAAGGGTTCCAGCGTATCGATTTACTGGTGCTGGAGTGGCAGGAGTTGTGACAGCATGAACAGCAACAGTTTGTTACTTCTTGGTGGAGTCCTAGGCTGGTTGGTCCTTCTTGTTGTTCCAAAACTTCTTTTTGTTGTTTCTCCCTCCATCTTGCTCGGGGGTGGTTGTTACAGCATCATGGCTGGCCCTATGGTCGATGAGTTTTGTGCCAACTCCTTGGCATTGTCAAAGGTAGTTGGTCTTGAGTCCAACACGTTGTTTTAAATTTGGGGAGAAAATCCACAGAGGTATCGTTCCACCTTGTTTTCCTCAGGAGTGACCAATGCGGGACAAAAGGAGTGCTAGATCACAGAATCGGTCGGTATAAGTTACAAGGTCAGAGCCGGTCATTTTGAGATTCCATAGTTCTTTCTCTAGTTTTTGTACTTCTCCCCTTGGGCAGTACTCTTTCAGCATCATCGTCTTTAAGTCTTCCCAACTTAACGAGTTAGCCACTGCAAGCGTCAGTGACTTAACGTGGTTGTTCCACCACGTAAGGGCTCAGCCAAAGAAAGTGCAAGCTGAAAATTTGACCTTGCTTGCTTCAGGGCATGCAGAAATTTTGAAGACTGATTCGGTCTTCTCAAACCATTGCATCAGTGTGATGACTCCCCCGCTTCCATTGAAAGAATCGGGTTTGCCATTGGTGAAGTCCTTAAAGGAACACTCTCTCGAGCGCCCTTGGCTTTCTCATTGAGTGGAGTTATTAATACCACTCCCTGTCCTTCTGGTACCGTCAGTGTTGATTTGGGACATAGAAGCTGCCACCGCGGCTGTGACCATAGCTTGGAACATGACAGGATCATATTAGGGAGGCGGCGGTGGCGGATTTGTTTGCTTTCCGCCAGTGCATCTAGTAGACCTACGAGGCGGCATTGTTCTGTTATAGAATTTCAAAGACGAAATGGGTATAAGTCTTTAAGTAATGGTTATTAGTCGTGCGTCGTGAAACTAGGTTATCAGTTTTTAAGTATAGCATTTCCCTGTTGTTCGAAAATGGCAATCAATTCATAGGAGAGGTCTATATAAATAAACTTATGAATTTAGTTGTAATGAATCGAATGAAATCTTGTAACCTTGTTCCATGCCTGTTCCACTCCTAAGATCACTTGGCATATACCAGTTGTGTATAATTAAGGTCCAATAGGCCGTTGAACTTAATGAATCTGCCCTAGGCCCACAACCAAACAAGGAACAGGACCCAAGGCAGACTCACCATTTCTAGCTCGATCGTCTCTTAATTATACCTAACCTGGGGGTATACATTAAGCAATCTTAGAGGCACCATAAGCGAATCGTCTGTAATACCCGATTATAAAATATTTGGTAAACTCCCAATGAAATAAAATGTATGCTAATTTCATTTGTACAGTTTAGTACATAAAGTTTTGGAAAGTTTGACTTTATAGAAGGTCCACAATACATTATGGTATGGAAAATTTCGACACTGACACGAACCTCTTAAACGGTGTAGTCTCTAAATTTGAAGGGTCAAGTTCATGCATGTGAGGGGTAGTGTTTAAACGTATTCTAGTAGTTTGAGTCTTCATCGATTCGTTAGTAGTGCACACACTACTCACGGTGGGTGATGTTTCGTGGGCCATAGGATGATGGCATGAAAGCCTGCATCGACCTAACTCCTGCCCTGGCTTCTGTCATTTGATGTTCTGCTGTGATCATGCTCTTTCTCTAACATTGTTTGACGTTTCGGGTACTCCCTAACATACTCACATGGATGTGCGACTTCATTAAACTAGCCATGGGGACCGATTTGCAACACATTTTGTTCTAAGGGTTGAAATGGAAAAATACATGTCATCTGGGTGTTACAATTCTCCCACACTTGAATCAGAATTCGTCCTCGAAGTCTGGTGCTGCGAATAAATCAAGGTAGTTCTCTCTCATCTCTGCCTCGAATTGCCAAGTCCATTCGGAACCTTCCCGATGTTGCCACTAGACCTTGACCAATGATACCACCTCGTTGTGCAAGGCCTTCGTATTCCTATCCAAAATTATCACACCCCCAAACCGAGATGGCGGAAACATTCAGGGGCAGAGGACGTCATGTACAGTATCATAACAATGCACAATAGTAAAATAAGCAACAACATCCATTGCATTAATAATATAGTTTATACATGTGTGTTCTGTGTATAGTTGTAAGACACTAAAAACATATATCAAAAATAAAAGACGAGTCTTGAACATGATCCGTCTTCTCAAAATCTGGTCCAGTGTACCTGTCTACTGGTGACCTAAGAATACAAGTTATTTTGAAAGAGAGTATCAACATTTAAGTTAGTAAGTTCATAAGTATTTGTGTCAAAAGTTTCCATTTGTTTCATGAAAATGTTTGTAAGTTTCTTGATGTAAATGTTTGTATACTTCCTAGAAAATCCTATATTTTCTACTAAAATGAAAAGTAGTCTTCTACCAAGACTCAAATTTTTTGTATGTTATGTTCTCTTTAAAAATGTTGCAGACTGTATGTTTGTACTTGAAATAGTATAAATGAAATGTTCTCCATATTTGTAAAACTATCTTTATTATGAAAATAGTAGGCATTTCCCATGCGAGAATATCACTATATGAGTGTAATGGAAAAATGAAGATTTATAGTAATATTGTATAAAATACACTACTGAATGCATTAACTACCTTAAAAACCAAATTGGTTAAATTTGGTTAAAATGTGATGTGGTTGTAACCATACCGATTGACTAGTGTTAACACGACGACCTGCTAGCGTCAAAACTGATGTGACATTTGTCACCCTTTGGCTTGTCTGTCAGATTGTATCTAACAGTAGGGATGTGGGATTGCCAGTCCCATATAGATCTATACACACAATGCCCGTTCTCCCTCCAAGAGACTCAGGTTACAAAACATGACATAACAAGTATATTGTTATGCCGTGAAGTAGTTGCTCGCATTTTTGTTATCTTGTTCTTGTTATAGTATGTATGTTCCTTCTTGTTCTTGTTATAGTATGTATGTTCCTTCTTGTTCTTGTTATAGTATGTTTTGTAATGTATAGTACTAGTATGTATGTACTGACTCATGTATGTTTCTCTGTTCTTGAAATAGTATGTAGTATTCCTCTAAGCTATACCTATTATAGTTTACTAGTATATTTGTTTGAATTGTTACTGATATGTAGAAAAGACTCAATTGTTCACCATAAGCAACTAAGTTAAGTATGTTCCTTAAAAATGGGGTTTAATATTCATATATGTATTTAATAAGTATAACTATGATTTAGCCGACAGTCGGACTAGTGACCCTACCATCGCCCAAGGACTTGACCCAATATGTTTTTATTGCAGTCAGAGGGGCCACAAGAGGGCCCACTGTCCAAGTTTGCATACATCAGGCAAGTGGCAACTCCTACCCCTGTGACTTCGAGAACCACCAGTAGACGTCAGGGTCGGGCAAGGGCGCCCACGGCTCGGAGCAGAGCATTTTGGTTGATTTCGGCAAGGATTCGAGCAGCACTGGATGTTGGAGGTACGTATCTTTTACCATCCTGTCAATTATTTATGATGTTGTTATGTTACTGCATCGATTTTAGTAGGTACACATATTGGAATATTATATTACCTTGTGAGTGAGTCATATGCCATCTGCATACCTTGGATTCTAGAATGATAGTTGAGGACGTCCCCAGTAGCGCAGGTTACTTTGGATGCAGTAACTGTAGCAGGTATGAGTGAGACTCGGTGGTGTCTTTCTATTTTCGGGAAGATGTTATTTGTGTATAGATCGGTTATATTCTCAGCAGTGGTAAACTTGAGTTCCCAGTGGAGTAACCAGAGGACGATAGGATAGTAGTTTGAAGATGTTCCCCCTTAAGTGCAGGTTCTCAAGATGCAGTCACTGAAGCAGGAACAATTGGGGATTGAAACGTGCTCGATTAGTTGACAAGATTGGTTTAGGTTTGATGAAGGGTTAGTTGAAGTGTCAGCAGAGATAAACGTTGCTTGTTAGCTGATCGACCCTTTAGATGATAGGAAGGAAGGGGAATCCTTTTCAAGCTGTGAGTTGTAAGAAATTAGCCGAATCAAAGTGGGGGAGAACCCTTCATGTATTCAGGGTCAGTAGCATGCTAAACTTACAAAGGGTTGGTAATCTTGAGTAGGAAGGGAAAGCAGCCCGAAGGGTCTAGCGGGTAAAAGGAGTTCAGGAGTTGGGAGTTTAGGAAACTTCTCAATGTCGGGTTCATGTATTTGGGATTAGTAGTCGACTGGTTTGGGAAACCAAGCTGAAGATTTTATCGACGGAAAGCAAGTGTAGCAGGGATGTAAGACTACAAGATAATTGTAGCATTTGATGACTGAGGGTTGGTTTTGGAAATCAAGTTGGAGGATCGCTAGCAGGACTCGGGTGAGTCAGGGTGCCCTCGGAATAGTATTTAGTGATAGAGTCAGCAGGGGGAGTGTTGTAAGTCTGCGGGTGTAGCCGTAGCATTCACTAGCAGCCAAATAGAGACAAGGTGTTGTAAGTCTACGGGTGTAGCCGTAGCATTCACCAGGTTGGTAGATAGCATGGGCGCGTTGTTAGGACGCGGGGGGAAAATAGTACCCACCAGTTCGGGTGCAGCAGTGAGGATATGAGAATCCACGGATGGGATTTCGGATTTTCCCAAATGGTTTAGTTATGGTTGAGCCAGCGGTTCGACAGTTGGAACGTCACCACAGTTATGAGATTAGGGAAGCAATGGACCGCTTAGGTTCGTGTATGATAAAGAGCTGTCGTTGGTCTTGGAGCCATCACTTTTAGTCTTGAAATTGATGTTCTCAGGATTCGACATATGGATCCGATCGGTTGGATCGGGAGGTTGCTAGAGCCACAGTAGCAGGATAACTGGTGGCAACTAGTTCCAAAGGGGGGATTTCGTTCAGAAGTCGTGTGAGACGACTATGTGGGAGCCTTTTTCTAGCTCAGCGACCGGGCTGGAACCCGGTAAATTAAGATATCTGGCGAATGAAAAGACATCAGGAAGGTCTCGATAGATTTTGGGAAGCAGCTACGTGGCAACATACTGCTTCGGGTAGATCAGCGTTCAGACAGTTTCAACAATTGGCAACATCAGTAATTGTGTTTTGGGCTGTGGGGTAAGCGATCTGCGTTTAATGATGATGATTTAGTATGAGTGGTCTGTCAGGGAGTCAGACTATCTCAAGACAGTAGATTTCAAACGAAGTCAATGGGATCATGCTGCAAGTACTCGTTTCATCTTCGGGTTTTAGAACCCTGCAGGGTTGACATTAGTTGCCATGAAAAGGCTGGGTATGCATGTGGAGGATACCATGTCGTTCAAGTTATCGGGTGATGCTAAGTTGCTCACCGCGGAATTAGGTAATCTCAAAGCGGTTGCGTTGTCTATGTTGCGTAGTTCTTGTTGAGTCTTGACCGTAGCAAAGAGGGAACTGCTTCCCGTCAGATTGTCTGAATTCTCGCGTAGAGTGGAGATTTCAGTACTAGAGCATCGTATGTGGAATTATTTTGAGAGTAGTAGTGTGATGGCCGACACTGGGAGCGGCCGAAATTGCAGCTCCGCAGAGAATTGAAGGATATCTGAAAGGTTTGTTGCTTGTGGAAATTTGCCTTGGAAAGGCCAGTGGTGGTGCAGGGTAAATGGGTAAACCCCTTGTGTAGCAGTTGTAAGTGTGTTGGGAGTACCAGTGGGATCTCCGGTTGGGTAAAAGTGTTGTACTAGAGGATAGTAATGACCAGATTGTTCGGGAGAAGACATTTTGAAGAATCCGATCGGATGGTCGAAGTGAGTAACTAGTGGTAAAGCTATAAGTGGTTTATGAGAAAGTTCGTCGTAGTGGACTTCGAGGACGAAGTCTAGTTTAAGTGGGGGGAGAGTTGTAACACCCTGTTCTAAAATATTCATTTTTGGATTTCAAAGGCAAAGGCAAGGGGCGTTTTGGTTTTTTTTTCAATTGTGAGTTGCTATTCGAGAAGGTATTGGGTTGGGGTGTGTCGATAGAAGCGTAAGACTTCTCGCCACCTTTTCGTGGATATAAACTTCATCAGAAACAGATCTAGAATGTAGGAGTTATGACACTATGAAGATATTGACATTTATGGCCCTTAATGGAAAAACTTGACGAGGAAGTCGTGCATGCATTTTGGGACACGCGTGGGTACGCCCAGCGTAGTGCAGCAAAGGATCGCAGGTGATGAAGGCGTACGCCCAGCATACGTGAAGCTACGCCCAACATATGCTAAGAGCCCTTAAACCCTAATTTTTGGGTGAGCCACTATATAAAGAACATAATGGCTTCAACCCTAGCCCCCATATCAGCCTCCCAACCTCAGAAGAAACCCTAGAACGTCCCTACCCTCATTTTGTGAGATCTTGACCTTGGAGAAACCCATTTTTGTGGTTTAAAGCTTGGAAGAGAAAATAAGAAGGTAAAAACTTTTGAGCTTGATGATTAATCTATTAGATCTCTCTTAGTGCAAGTTTATGGAATTTTTGGTCCCCATAATGGGTCTTTGAGACTTAAGCAAGTTTCTAAGACCAGGGTTGCCTACCTTAGAGTCATATTAGTTCCATAAGTAGTAAAATTCCAACCTTTAGGACTTATTTGTGTTCATGCATGAGTTAAGACTTTCTTCCATGGAAATAGATTATGGTTTTTGTAGTTGGGGCTTATGTGAGTCATGGAAGCCATAAAGTAAGTAACTTTATGGGTTAGGGAATGAAATAAGACATAAATCTAAGTTTGTAGCTTTTGAATCGGAGGTATTAAGCACTTAATAGAGAATGACTTAACAGAGTATTACGCTGAGCGTACGTGCAGGTACGCCCAGCGTACCCGTCATCGGCCTCTACGTTGAGCGTACATGGGAGTACGCCCCGCGTAACGCTGCCAGTTGGGCTTTGCGCATTTTGGGCCTCGGTGTGGGCTGTGTTTTGGATGTTGGGCTTTTAATCCATACTGGGCTATCAGAAGTCAGTTAATATGGACCATGGAATAAGTGTTGGGCTTAGGGTAAGGCCTAATAAAGGGATTTGGCCCAATGTAACAAATTGGGCCATTAGTGGGCCTTTAATTGACTTAGAAACAATTAAAGCGTTTGGGCCTTGGTTAGGACCCACACCATAGTGGGGGTAAAATATTAATTTTACCCATAAAAGGATCCTTATTCTGATTTAATGTCTTAATTGATCATAATAGTCGGGAAGCAGCCGGAACAGCAGTCAGAGATTCTTTACTCATGCATTCAACAGTTAGTTATTTGAGGTGAGTCTTCTTCCAGTAGGAACGGGTCTAAGGCCACAATGCCGGCCCGTTTAGTTAGCAGTAGTTTTCGGATTTTGGTCTGATGCAGTAGTTCAGTATACTTGATGTCTTTGTGATTCAGGCATGTTTATGTGTTAGTTAGTCCGGGCCTCGGTCCGATACAGTATGCAGTATATGTGCTTATGTTATATGCTATGATCATGTTATGCTATGTGTGCAGTTAGTCCGGACTTCGGTCTAATGTAGCGGGCAAGGCCCAAGTTAGACCGGACTTCGGTCCGATGCAGGGGCAAGGCCCCAGTTAGTTCGGACTTCGGTCCGATGCAGTAGCCAAGGCCCAAGTTACACCGGACTTCGGTCCAATGCAGGGGGTAAGGCCCAGTTAGTCCGGACTTCGTTTCGATACAGGGGCAAGGCCCTAGTTAGTCCGAACCTCGGTCCGATGCAGTGGTCTAGGCCCAATATGTGCTCTATATGATATTGTATGGTATGTGGTGGTTTGGGGGTGCTCACTAAACCTCTTGCTTACAGTTTTCAGTTTTGGTTTCAAGTACTTCCGGTAGCGGAGGGAAGAGCTCGGGATGATCGCATGGCATACACCATAGATAGTTAGCCTGGGATGTTTTACTATGATAATAAGAAGATGTTTTGAATTAACACTCTGATTTTATGTTATTATTTATGTTATGGATTTACAATCGTGGTTTAAGTAATTTTTTAAATAGAAATTTTTAGTCATGATTTTTGAGTCGTTTCATTTCTGGAAGGTAGGCTCTTGTCTGTCTCCACAATAATTTTTTTTGTCCTTCTAGGTTAGGTTGGTGAGAGGCTTGTCTATTTTGGAGAAGTTCTTGATGAATCTCCGAAAGTAGCCTATAAGCCCTAGGAATTGGCATACTTCGTTTTGTGTCGTTGGTTAGTCCGAATGGCATAACCAGAAACTAGTAGTGACCGTACCGATTCCTGAATGTCATCTTTGGAATGTCTGCTTCTTGAACTCTGAATTGATGATAGCCAGATCTTAGATCGATCTTTGAGTAGTAACCGGATCCTTGCAACTGGTCGAACAGGTCATCGGTCCTTGGGAGTGGATATCGGTTCTTGATGGCGATTTTGTTCAACTCTCGATTGTCGATGCATATCCTGAACAATCCATCCTTCTATTTGACAATAGTATTGGAGCTCCTCATGGAGAGAAGCTTGGCTGGATAAATCCTTTGTCAATAAGTTCTTGAAGTTGACTGGATAGTTCTTGCATTGTTGATGGAGCTAGATGATAAGGAGATCTTGCCACTGGTGCTGCATCCGGGATCAGGTCGGTTTGGAATTTGATTTGTCTGACTGGAGGTACACGAGTTAGATCCTCTGGAAATAGGTCTGGTTAGTCGCACACTTGCAGTATGTCTCTAAGTTCTTTACCCTTGTCTCACATATCCACCACTTGAGCCTATAAAGCGAAGTATCTCTTCTACAAATACCTTCTTGCCTTCATGCAAGATATGATTCTTAGATTCTTTCCTGTTTTATCTCTGTAAATTACAAGAGCTTCGTTGTTGGGAAAGGTAGTCTAACGACATTTTTTGTAACATAAAATCTCTGCTCGATGAAGTAATAACCAATCCATTCTGATGATCACATCGAATCTTCCAATGGTCATAGATATTAGGTTGACGTGATAGACGTGGTTATTCAAAATGAGAAGAAAATTAGCGAGCATTTCCAAGTTTCTTTCTAACTGTATTTTTGCTACTTATACCGTGTAAGCTTATTTAAGTTTGCATGATTTATGGTCGATCATGATTCTTCAGTTATGGGCGTTCATTCTTAAAATGACATGGTTGATTGCACTTGAAGCAACTTCGGCATCCTCCTATAACAATGGTTGTGTTTGTGTCGTTCGGGGCCTTTCTGCAAAATCTAGAGATCTGGCCTCATGAATTACAAATGTTACATACCATACCATTTCCGACATGGTGGAAATCGCACTTGGTATTATCAGGTAAAGTCCTAGAGTAGGGATTTGATTGAGTCTGTGATTACTGTGTACACATCCATAGTTTTTGGATTGGGTTTGTGGTGCTTGAAGTTCTTTTTTGACTTGCCATGGAACTTCCTTTTTGTACTCCCAATATGGTTCTTTTAAGTTTGTGGGGTTATGGTACCCTGACGGATACGCTGCTTTGTCAATTGATAGGTCAATTACTTAGCATTATCAAAGGTAGTAGGTCTGGATGTAATAACTAGACCTTGAACTGGTGAAGCTAATCCCCAGATCTATGTTTAGGTATTTTTGTAATTCGGGTTCACCATTCATGGGAAACGGTTTGCGAGGTCGTCAAATCGGGAGGTGTAAGCAGTCACCTCAGATCCTGTTATGGTAAGGTTTCAAATTATAAAGAGTGATTGATTCCATAAATCCTATAGATTTCCAAATTATAGAGAGAGAATTAAAATCCTACTGATTTCAAGTGATAGAGAGAGTGGTATGCAGACTACTGAATGATCGATTGGGAATTATGGGTTTCTCTGCTACGATGGTAGCGGAGCTATTGGTTCTTTGTTCTTCTTCAGGTTTAGGTGAACTAGGAAAATCGGAACCTTATCCTAGATTTTTAAGTATTTTAAATGTATACATTATTTTGGGGTTGATATAAGGTTTCTACGGTACTAGATTTACACTTCGAATCTTGAGAACATCCTTCAATCTCTAAAACTTTCAACCATTGTAGTCTATCAAACTCCATGCTCAATGTTTTTTGTTCACCGGACCGACCATAAATAACATAGGCGTACATTCCAGGTTTATTTATGGTATGGATTATGTACGGTACTAACCTTAATTGGGGGCGTTTAACCTAAAGGGTAGAGCTGGTAGTTTCAGTTTAATGTATGTTAGAGTTTTATTAAGTGTTCTCATCGCAGGTCATAGTATATATAACTCTTATATATTATTATTGGTGGGGTTTGCAGTATTATTAAATTTTGTGTTGTACTCCAAAACTACCGAGTATAGACGAGCGTCAGACAAGAAACACTGGAGGGCAGGAACATTTTAGCAATTAAGCCATTCTGAAATCCAACAACCCAAGCGACATTTCAAACCAGATTCCCCATACCGTAAGTAGCCAAGAAGCAGTGTAATTAATATTAATAATGCTTTTATTTAGATGCTAGTTGCAATAGTTGTATTCCCCTTTCGAGGATACGAGTTCTCTATAGCCAATTTAGCTTTGATACCAATTGGTCACACCCCCGGCCGATTTGGCGGAACATGCCGGGCTGTGTGACTAAGTTCATGGATCACAAGTAAACTGAATATAAAGCACAAGCACAATAATAAACAAAATAGCATTTACATACCATCTTGATGTTTGAATACAAGGTTTTTACAAATAATAATAATACATGAATTGCCTTAACTGATAGGCATATAATACAACAAGTAGACTAGGTCACCTGTAATCCAATCCATCTTGAATGTTTGTTTAGTGATTTTTTGAGAATACATGTAGTTGTGAGGGTCAACACAAGGTTGGTGAGCATTACAGGTTTTCTGCTAACCGCAGTAATACTTTTAAAATGTCCAAAAAGTATTATCTTTGTATGAATAAGAATAGTTGAAACATTATTTTCAATGGGTCTTTAAAAGACAAAATATATCTTTGTATAAGTAAATTCATACTTAAAAACCGTATTTGTAAAGAATCTTTGAGTATCCTTGAAAACCAAATTGTACTGTTTCGTAAGTAAGTCCATCCTTAAAAATAGTTTTGAAAGCAACCAAGCCCATGGTTGTAGTGAGAGAGAGATATATTCTACTTAATGTTTCTAGCGGGTCCTATAACTGAACTTTGTGACTGAGTGTACCTCCTACAACGCTTAATTGGACGTTGTAGTAAAAATAATAGACATCTATCACCCGCTTCGATTGATCAGTCGAGGGTTGTAGGTAGCAACCGCAGGTGGGGATGTCAACCTCATATAGATCTATACATATGTATCTTGCTCCAAAGATTAACGGTTATAGCAGTGTGGGTATGCTAAGTGTTTAAATTCAGCTAATGAATAACGTCTTACTAAAAGCCCTTAACTAAATAGTTTGTGAATAACTCTCAGCCCTAACTTAATTATGAATAAGTCACTAGGTATAATGAATATCGTTGCATAAGGTTTATAAAAGCCAAGTATGTATGACATATATGTACAAGTGTAATGTACTTGTTTTTATAAAAATAAATGTTTCAAATTAATGAACATATGTATATGTATAAGCATAGTGTACTTAAACAGATAAATGAACATGTTTAATAATATTTTGAATCCTTGAAATACTACAGAGTTTCATAACATACTTGTTATAATATGCAATGTCACATAAAAATCATATAATTTTGTATCGTGTAGTATAACCACTCACTTTCGTAGCGTGAGTTCGAGTTGTTCGAAGTTTGTTAATTTTTGGGAAGCTAAACCACAAATCCACCAATCTTGAATTGAAATACTCTCGGGACCGTTTCGTAACAAATACAAACTAGTGGGGGTTGTTTGACAATTTAATTAACCAAAATATGATTGCTTTTGGTAAAAATAATTCAAGGGAGGGGCTGAAATGGTTATTTCTATTCCAAGTTTGAAGATTAGGATTTATTAATAATCAAAGGAGCGGCCTTTTTTGAATAAATGAGTCCATTTTTTGTGGATTGGGACTGTTTTCAAATAAATGTTTCAATAAGGTGGTAATTTGGTTATTTCATAAAAAGTTAAATAAAGTAGGGCTTTTATGAAAAGGAATCCCATGGGGAGACTGATTGTGTCTAAGTGGTCCAACTTATAAAAATTAGGACTTATACCCCCCCTGTGTTCTCCTTTGATCGGGCAGATAGGAAGAGCGGATGCAACAGACGAACGAAGAGAAAGGGGATACGAATCGACTACCATAGTAGTGGATGAAGACGGGAGATGGAGGCTCACAAGCTGCTCAATCCGGTTTTGTTTGCTTGATCGACCAATCGCAAAGAATTTGTGAAGGCGGCGATCGGCAGTAAGAGGGAGGAGAAGTTGGATACGAACGCATCAACAGGGGAAGAGGCCAACGCTTCGTTGTTCGATTAATCGCGAAGAGGGACTGCTATCTCTGGGGTTTGACGAGGTCGAAGGGGAGAAGCAACGAAGCTGCGGTGGTCTTCAGTGGGTGCGGATGGGAGTTGTAAGGTGGTAGTGGGTCATCCGGAGTGGTGGCAGTCGGCGTTTCCAACTGCCTTTTCAAGGTTTGATTCTCCTTTTTGCTTGTTTTAGACAGAAATCAATGGAGGGAAGAGATAAGTGTTTTAGTTTGTTGTTTTCACAGGTAAAGGAACACTAGATTTGGGGCTATGGATCATTGAAACATAATGGAGAAGGAAGAGCCGAAGTGAAACAGGTGATAATTTGTAATTAATAAATTTCCATATGTATTTTGTTTGGTTTGGATTTAGAAGCAATGTAAATTGTAACACCCTAATTATTTGTGCATTTGGATGAGTATTGACTTATTTTACTAGTTATATACACCAACATATGTTTTTGGGTATTACATATATATAAATTTAAACTCATGAAATTGTTAATTTGGTAAACCTTGGTCTCTTATATTTGAAACTGATACATATATAATGTATATTTGTGAAAATTTAATCAACCACATGTAATTAATTATGACATATGTCTCATACTTGTATATATATATATATATATATATATATATATATATATAGCCGTTTAAGAATTTATGAGTGTTGAGTTATTTCCATCGTTAAAATTCACATTGACCGGATTTGGATTTATATATTATTCTGAAATACATAACCAACTAGATTATGACCCACATTTAACTCGGGGAACGCATAAACAAAATACAAATGTATATAGATATTGCAGAATAATTATAAAAAAATCAAGGTTATTGGTATTATTGAAATGTGTAAAAAATATATTAAAATCGGTAAATAGATATAGTCGTTGAAGGACATCTTTATAGACAATATTTTTTGTTTTATTAGTTGAACGACCTTCCTCGTTACATATGAGTACCTTCAAACCTTATATGAGTGTTTTATATGAGTACCTTCAAACATTTTTTCATTTCTATAAATAGATTTCATATTAACTTTGAATTTAAACATACATTAAAATCCAAGGTAAAGTTATTTAAACTTTATTGAAATATTGAAACAAAACACTATAATTTAGCTATGGCAAATCTAATACATAAATTTTCCTAAGAATTATGGTGCAAAAAAACCAAAAATCTCATCTTCCATAATAATCTTGTTTATGCTACCTCTAAATTCTTGCATCTCGTTATCTACAACATCCAAGAACACAGGGTCACTCATCAATATAACCATAGGCTATATTAGGTTTATCATGCACTGATTCAACTATTTCCCGAACTTCTACAATTCTATGTGCAATGTTTCTCATTTAATGAAGGCATCATTTTTAGCTCTAAATTTCAACATAATCAGACTTCAACATGTTATTAATTCTTTTAAAAAAACAGAATCTTCGAAGCTAAACCAAGATATATCTCATTAGAATACATAATTGAATTTAATCAGTACTTAATTAGGTTGAAGCAAAACCACACTTATGGTAAGCAACCTTGAAAACCGAAATGATTGGAATTTCAAATTAAATAACAATAGCTTTGTGCACAAAGATCAAGAAAAATAATTAATGAACATCCCCACCTTTTTATTATTTGTATACATGTTCGTCATTGATTTGATTCCTCTTTGGTTTTTTAATTTGATTTTTGTTTCTATTACTATTTTAACAAAATTATATATATATATATATATATATATATATATATATATACATACATATATATATATATATATATATATATATATATATATATATATAGAGAGAGAGAGAGAGAGAGAGAGGAATGATCATTTGAGAACTTATATATTCCCGAGAACCAAATGAGGACCGTTAGATCAAAATAATAGAAGTTAAGATGTATCGTGACATTTTTGTAAATACTTAAACAAATAAAACACGGGGGCATAGGAATAAAAGTTAAACTGGGACATTTTTGGAATTTCCCCAAATTAAATCCCTCGTTCACGTCATTCTCTCTTTTTTGCTTTCATCTCACCTCCTTGAAGAAAGATGATTTCAGATCTCCGATAAGTCTTTGATCTCTCTCCGATGACTTACCTATCACCGCCTCATATCGACATTACCACCTACCTCCTATATCCACCGTATGTCGAAATCACTGACGATGTCTTTTCCTTCCTCCCTATATTTGTAGACGACTCATACTACATCAGTCTACCACTTTCTCTGTCGAAGATCTTCCACATCCAGCTTCCCTCCCCTCTCTATCAACCATCGATAGTTCTTAATTAATCATAGTGAAGGTAATTTTTTTTCTGATCGATTGAATTTCTGGTTTTTGTTTTGGTTCCTGTGATCCAAAAATGATAGCTAGGGAATATATGACGTTTCAAAGTTTTGTATCCCCTACCTCGCTTTCTGCATTCAGATCATCAGATGTTCATCCATCAAGTCATGTGTGTTTTCTTCTTTTGTTTTTCATGTTTGATTTGTAAAGTTTTATAACGATAAGTTTTTATAATAATGATGTTATAACTTGAAATATTTTTTTTATCTGCTTCGATTGTTATATGAATGTCTTATCAACATAAATTTTTGTTTATATTGTTGACTCCTGGCCTTTGTTTGACCTTTACGAATTGTTTTTGCCTAATCGTTAAGTTGAACCTATTTAGTCAATATGTTTTTAAAAAGAGTTAAATACTTGTGTTGATTGTTGGTATAAAAATAGACAAATGTGTTATTGAAAAATATAGTTATTTGATTGCACTCAACATGTTCGATGAAATGCCTCAATGAGAAATATCACATGTTAACTTCACTTTGACTTCATGAATGATGAACCAATTCCAATTTAGGATTCTGAACAATTTTTTTGGTTATATTTTGAGAAATGTAGGTGGAGAGAGCCATATATGTGCACCACAATATGATTTTAAACTGCATCCAGTAAAAACATGCATGTATTCATTTGATGGCTATGCAGAGTATAAGGAAACTCAACTACTATGTTGTCCAACAAAATCTGATCTTGCTTTGGTTTTTTGATGTAATTGATTAAAACAATTATTAAAATGTTGATCATGGATATTTAGCAAGTTCTTATCATTCTAGAATAATATCTGGATTTATGCTCATCTCTTTATATCTTTGAAAGAATGACATCATCTGGAACAACAGTAAGAACTTTTGCAATCTTTTTTCTTCTTTTTTTTCAGTTTGGAATTGGAATAAAAAATACATACTTTTCTAGTTTTAGGGCAGTTGTAATTGGTCTTGGTGCTCTTTTTATATATATTTTTCTAAGTTGGTGTTATATTGGAAAGTAAAAAGTTGAATCTTTGGTTACATAAAAAATTAGGAAACCATTATGTTGGTAAAGAACTATAACCTTTTTGTGCTCTTTTGTTATAGAAACATATTCCATGATCCAATAATCTTATTTTTTTCATTACAGAAGTACATTTCTAAAAGAGATTATGAACCATTTGATATTTTATTATTGTCGTGCAATTTGAAAGTATATAAAAATCATATATTTCATCCATGTAAACAAAATTTGAGATTTTTTTTGAAGTTTTGAGTGAAAATTGACATGAGACATTGGTGGATCTATTAATCGTAAGATAGGTTAATTCTTATTTATTTGATTGGCTGATGCAAGATGATTTTTGTTTATGTTTATTCTATCTTCTTTTCTAATAAGACATTTTGGAGATTATTAAAGAATTGGAAGAGTAATTTTTTCAGGCCGTGAATTCCGGCAGAAAATGTCGACTTTGTTGGAGGTTTTAACTTTCACATTTCCAAACGAAACACCCTCAGGTAAATTCTCATAATTTAAATAAATAACTTTCAATTATATAGCTTGAAACTTTATGTTCCATGAAATGTACAATTCTTATTGCTTTGTGTATAAGTTCTCATTGCATGACTCCTCAAAATTAGTTGATGTCAGCTCTAGAAAAGATGTTACAATATTATCATGGCAATTTGATGAAGACAGATATGAATTATATATAATTCACATGTAAATCACATATAATTCACATATCAATCACATGTAAATCACAATTGAATCACATATGAATTATATAATTCACAAGTGAATCACATATCAATTACATGTGATTCACATATAAATCACAAGTGAATAACATATGAATTATATGTGATTCACATGTAAATCACAAGTGAATCGCATATGAATTACGTCTATATGCACACATGCATTTTGTATGTGTGTTCTTCATTAATTATTTTTTAAAATTTTCTTGTCAATCTCACATTTGAATCTTAAAATATACAATCACATGTGAATATCACATTATACAATCACATGTGAATCTTACATGATATAATCACATGTGAATCTTACATGATATATAAATATGCATTTTTGTGAGTGTTCTTGCATTAATCATTTTTTTTTCAATTTTATTGTAGATTTTAGAGAGTTTGTGGAAAATATTGAAGATGTGAAAAGTGATAAAGTGAAGAAAATATGAAAATTTATATATGAAGAAATGACAACATTATGAATCTTTGTAACATTTTTTTATATTTTAATTTGTATCAAATAAAATTCTTGTATTGCTATGTTTATAGATTGATTAATAAAAATGAGATTTTTTATGATTACTTACGAATATTATAGTATAAAAAATATGCATATATGCATTTGAAAAAATATGTATATCTGCACCTAAAACGTTGATTTTTTTGGTTAAAAAAATTATGGTTTTTTTTTTCATAAATATTCCAGTTTCTTTTTCTTTTTTTTTTTTTAATTTACTGACTTTTAAACATATACTTCTTAAAAAAATGCAGTTTTTTTGAAAAATGTTGTAGTTTTTTTTTAAATGCATTTTTTTTTGAAAAAATTGCAGTTTTTTTGGGAAAAAAAATGCAGTTTTTTCTTTTATTTTAAAAATGTCGTTTTAAAAAAAATTGCTACTTCAAAAAAAAATCAGTTTTTTTATTAAATTCATGTTTTCTGAAAAAAGTAAAAAATCTTCATTTTTTTTAAATTGAAAATTAAATAAAAAAATCGAAATTTGATTTGTTATGTTAATTTTTAGAACATTTTATTAATATTTGCAATAACAAAAAAAATGAACATTAAATGAGATCGGTAAGATGACGATCATGCCTTTAAAGAGTTAATTTTGATCTAACGTTCCACCTTTAGTTCTCGGATTCTTGGAAAACTATGAGTTCTCAACCGATTTCACCTATATATATATATATATATATATATATATATATATATATATATATATATATATATATATATATATATATATATATATATATAGGGAAAAGTTCAATAGAGAACCATAATTATGGGTTCTTCAAGCAACCAAATCTTTTTTTCAATTTCTAAAGCTTATTCTTTATCGAAAAAAAATATCTAAA
Organism: Lactuca serriola; assembly: GCF_051521515.1. Classification (NCBI taxonomy): domain Eukaryota; kingdom Viridiplantae; phylum Streptophyta; class Magnoliopsida; order Asterales; family Asteraceae; genus Lactuca; species Lactuca serriola. Next base: position 377,066,501 of record NC_136411.1, read on the forward strand.
ATATCTAAATTTATATATTAACATTGTGAATGTGAAAAATATTTTTCGGATTCACCGTGTGAATCCGGATTCACGTTGTGAATTTTCGAAGATTCACATTGTGAATTTGACATAAAAAAATCGAATTTTATATCATTGGAAAAAGGATAAAAAAAAATTATGAATTTATGTATTTTTAGTTTTTTTTTATAAAAAAATAAGTTCTAAAAGTTGAAAAAAAGATTGGTTCCTTGGTTTTTTGGTTAATTATGGGTCTCTATTGAACCTCCCACATATATATATATATATATATATATATATATATATATATATATATATATATATATATATAGAGAGAGAGAGAGAGAGAGAGAGCTAGGTTCAAATGTTTTTAACAAGTATTGTGTGCCTAAATGCACCAATGAAAATTCAAGAAATAATTAAATCATTAATAAATAATAAAAGGGTATAAGAGTAATATACACTATAATTATTTATGGTAAAAGAAAACAAAATCAATCAATATCCCACTAATTTAGGTTATCAGTTTCATATAACACCACCAACGATTCCTCCTAATTTTCTAAAAATCATCGTTCTCTCTTCACAGACCCATAAACCCTTATCCTCTCCTTAGTTCGACATATATAAACACAACTCCAAACCCCATTCCTATTCAGCATCGCTTCCAACAATTAGCACACAAACAGACTCAAGGTGTTGTTGCAATGGCTGCAGAATTCTTCACTTTCCTCCGTCCCTAAGCACCAACGACCTGGTAAATATCATCACAACGTCTTCAATCTGTCTATTTATCTCATACCTTCTTACAAGTCATACTGTTTGAGGTTTTGGTTGATGAATATTTTGATATATAATACGACTTGATTGTTTATCTGTTTAATTGTGTACGTTCAGGTTTATTTCAGTCTTTACTGTTCGAAGCCTTTGGCCGGACGGTGAATCTAGTGAACAGAGCAGTCAGATTGTTGTGGACAGGAAACCGAACGTCTGTGAATCAGCTGTAGAGACGGTGCTCTGAGATGGAAGCATACATCCCATGCCTGAGCTATTTTCATTTGGATCTACTCAAGTGAGATATCCGATACAGGTACCAACGATTATACTTTAACCCTTTTTTCTTAAACCCTAATTGATGAAGCAACCTATTTTAATGGATGCTAAGTTTTGCTGAGTTGTACACTCCCTTAAATTCGCATCAGAAGAACAATGAGGATATTTGTTTTTTTATACATTAAGATTTTGATTCTCTATTATTTATATATGTGTGCACAAAAGGTGTTTGTGGAAATGCCTGAAAGAGAATTCATGTAGTATGTATTCTATTAAAACTCTAAGAATGTTTATTATTCTGTGACAATTTGATTTCGATCTTCTTATTTGTCAAGATAGGGAAAGTAAAAAACCATTATTAGATAGGAAAATTAAAAAACATTCTGGTAGAATATGTTATCATTTTCTATCATATCATTTCCGATAGAATATGTTACAAATTCTTTAAGAATATTCAAAATCATTCTGCAAGAATAGTTTATTATGTAAGAATATTTATTGTTGTATTCTATTATAATGCATTGAATTGTTTAATTTTTGAGAACTGATTATCTTTTCTTTGTGGATTTAGGTTTTGAAGAGGCTAACATTGATGTGGAGAAGGAAGAAAACATATAGAACGAGAGTGTATTATACCAGAATGTGTTATGCTACAATGTATAAAGTGTTGCTTAAAAATAATATTCTTTCAGAATAGATTAGTGTTTTTCTTAGATTTTGATGTCTTTTTTTCTTTCAGAATGTTGTTATTATTCAATGAATCACAATCATACAATGTAATTATTTGTTATATTATTAGTTCAAGAATTGATTTGTGTATTCTTTTAGAATGTATTTACTAGTTTATGGTTGGTATTCTGCCATTCTGACAGAATAAAATCGAAAAATATATTTACTAGTTTATGGTTGGCATTCTATCATTCTGACAAAATAAAATCGGATTTTTAAATTTGAATTAATTTAAAATATTCAGATTATTAAAAAATAAAGAAATTAATCATCCCTAAAAATCCGAAAATTTCCTTTTTTAATATAGGTTAATTGACTAAAATGCCCTTATGTTGAAATTTGTGTGATTATATGGTACATGTTATCATATTCTACTATCATAGACCCTCAGATCATGACCTTCGATTATATTTCATCCGATGGTCCAGATCTGTGCATTCTGGCACACAGTATTTATTAAAAACAAAATAACCTAACCCTATATATATATATATATATATATATATATATATATATATATATATATATATATATATATAATTAGCCGAAATTACAACCGTTAAAATTTGTTTTTATTTTCTATTCTTTTAACAACTAAACATGGATTCGATTATGTTAAATTTGATTTGATTTAGAATATGACATTTTTTGTTAAATACCCAATAACGAAAAGATAATCAAATTACATAACTATCTTTAATTTGATTAGATTTATGTTTCATTAAGCTTGAAGATTTTTGTGCTGTTTGTTTTTTCTAAGACAAAATATCTGCAGTCTGCGGACCATAACTGTAGACCTCTGCTATAGAAGAGTTGGACCAAACGTCTACAGTCTGAAAAAAGAAGACTGTTTGTTTTTTTAACATCTGCATACTAGTAAAATAAACTAAAATCTAAATAAACTGATTTTTTTAAACTACAAAGTGATTTTTTTAATATATTTACAACTTTGTTATAAATAATTAATAAATCTAAATCAACTTTTATGTATTATTGTATAAAAGTTGAAAATAAAAATGGTACAAGTTAACGTATATATTTGATAAGAACCAACAATTTTGGTCACAAATTTATACCTAAATATTGTAATTAGGAATCAAAGAATTTGATATATAAATGAATGGAAATAAATTTCGATTTTTTCAACTAAATCAATTAAAAAAGTGTCATAAATAATTTTTTTTTAAGAAATTAACGATCCTTTATTAAATAATGTTTTATAAAATTTCGTACAAAATATATATATATATATATATATATATATATATATATATATATATATATATATATATATATATATATATATATATATATATCAACGATCATTATTGTAATAAACTTTTATTTATAAATTCTTCAAAAATATAATGCTTGTGTCGTCGAACTTTTTTTTTAAGTATTGTAATTTTTTTTTCAAATTGTTTATTACTAATAAAGTTGGAATAAATATAAATTAAACAAAAAACAAAAAAATAATAATAAAGTATATGTTTTTTTAGGCTAGAAAATGTCTGAAGATGTTAGAAGACTCTGGTCCACATCTGCGTCAAGAAGAGGACGCGCATACATTTTTAGGTCTGCAGTCTTCTGAAAAACAAACAGTCTGCGAAAGCTAATGTCTGCGCGTGGTCGACGCCGCACAGACAGAAGATGTCAGGAAGATCTGCGAACTAAAAACAAACACTATCTTTATGTTTCTATCCATTCTTATTATGTTTGAAAAATATTTGCATATTATCTATCAACATTAATCTATATTTATTTTCTTTAAAATGCGTTGAAAGCCTTAAATCCATGGTAAATATGCCTATTATTTGGCTTATATATGCAAATCAATTATAAGATTGCTCTCTTTAATAATAATAAAGATGGTATTTTTTCAAACTTAAAGTAAAAATAATATTATACATGAAACCATACAAAATACGATATTATCTTAATTTGAGAGTTTTGAAATACAATCAAGATTTTTAATATATAAAGAATACAACCAAATGCTTAAGATATGCGTTAAACCTTCACTCTAATTTGTATGTTTCGAAGAACAATCTAGCTTTTTGAAGAAAAAAAAAACTTAATGCTTTACATATGAACTAAATTTTAATTTACACATTAATATTTGTTTAAAAAAACTCTTGTTTCTGACAAATTAACCTTCGGATATAAAGATCAAGAACATCTTTTACCTAAACAATTAGAAACAAACCAAGACAGAAATTATAAACAAACCCAAATCCGAAAACCAAAATAAACATCTACAAATAAGGACACAAATACATAGATCTACCAACACAATCGACTAATATATTGATTAAACACAAACACACACACACATCAGCTAGTACTCAAACAATTAAACACACTACAAATAGATCTAAAACATAGACGACAGCTAAACTATTATCTTCCACTCTTGATGTCAAACTAATGTCAATATCAAAATTCCTATGAAAACATTAATCATTCTTTGGGTGTAATTTTTTCCATGTGATTGCTTATTTATCATTTACTCATGCTAATTTGGGATAATTTTAATTAGTTTAATACAGTGAAAGAAAAACTAACCTTAAAAAGCAGTTGAAGGCCAAGACTTTTCATGTGTACAGTTCTCATTATCTGGTCTGTAAAAGAAAAGGAGAATGATTTCAATTGCATACAAATGTTTCTAGCTATGTTGAATAGTTATTACTTGTAATTTTTTATTCAGAAAACACAAAAACAACATAAATTTAATTAAAGGGAGAATTGATAATAGAAGTTACTTACAATGTCAATAAAGTAAGAGTATTGTCATCATTGGTTATTATTTTAATCAAGAACCACAATCATGGTTTTTACCATGAAGTAATATGGTAACAAATATGCAGTTGGATCATTTAGCAAAAATAATGCCATTAATTACGACAAAAATAAAGCAAATTCAGCTAGAAGATAATGCAGAGGGGCACGAATGTCTTTTTGACTCCATGCTTGGGTTTAATATCATATTTTCCTTTTTAGTTTAAACACACAAAGTCTTCCGTTTGTATAAATTTTCTCCTATAACATAAAAAAATTAAGTTAACATTAGCTGAAATATTGCTCATACGTCCCTTAGTACATGTTCATAAATATGCAAAAATTCAAAATTCAAACTCAACACAGATGCAATTGTGAGAGAGCAAAATAGATACGGAGAATAAGGGACATGGTAAATTGTAAATCGTAAAATAAATACAGAGAATAAGGGAGAAGGGTAACGTAACTAGAAAATTAGTTATTAATATAAAAAAATTGATCAATCTTGCCTTCTTAGTTCATCTTGTAACAAATAAAACTTGTTATAATTGGTTTATTCAGTTTTATTAATTCAAGCACCCTATTTTTATCTCAAGCATCATACCCTGAATCAATCAATTTATGAAGCAATTCAAATAGGACTTTAGATGTATCCTATTGATCCATACAATGAAAAGTTAGCACTGTTTAAAATGGTCCCCCTGTAATAAAAAATTAGAGAAATACTCCATCTGTAACAAAAATTACAGAAATGGTTCAACATCACTCTTTATACCATCCTACTTTCCCTTACATGAACTACATGCTTACCTTGGCAAGTAAACATACGAATCTTGTGCTCTTCAAGTTCAACATACTTGAAAACAGAAGCAATTCCACCTTCTTGAGGTATAATTCATGTTTGAATGGTATCTAGGAACCTTTTTTAAATATCCTAGATACCATTTTATTAACCTAAATCAAACAACAGTCATTTCTAGGCACAAAAAATGCAATAAATACAATGAAGCAACTAACCAAATTAATGTTTTCTGGTTTGAACTTCTCAGAAATTGGTTCGCAAAAAAGACTCTCAAGCTCGGTCATATCAATTAATGTCTTCGCTGCTTCTTCACGCTCTCCATCTCTTCGGACCCAATCGACCCTCGTTGATGCCCTACCCCATCGCGTTCTTCCCTTCGGACCGTCGAACCCAGGAGACCACATCGGTTTGCGAAACCGACCGACGAACAATCGTTGCTTCTCCCTCCCTCCTCTTCGGCCTCGTCGACCACCGAAAATGCTCCCTCTGACGAAATTGCCACCATCGGTCCAAGAACCACCATAGTCACTTTCTTATTTCCTCAAATCAGATGAAAACCGGATTAGCATCTCTGATTTACCCATAGTCGATGCCCATTGGGGCTGCTATATTGCTATTCAATGTAACATAATAAATTGAACGAAAACAATGAAATAATCCAAGGTTAGTAACGTAGGTGAATCAAGAAAACTTGTCGAACTAAAAGTTTATACATACTAAATTACAAAATCGAAGCGACTGTTTGAACCCAAATCGCATCTAAAGTGGAAACCCTTTCCCCCAAACACAAAACCCTTTCTATGTCTTCTGATTGGGTTCTCAAGAAGAAGATATAATAAATATGTCCGTCTGAATGGCTCGTGAAGAAGAAGACTGAATAACGGTGAAGGTGAGGGAAGATGGTGGTAACAAATTGCTACCGAAGTAGGAGGAGACTAATACGCAGGAGTTTGAAGAAGGTTGATATAAGGCGTTACAAAATGGTTTAGGCGTGTTAATTTTTTTTTCATATGAGGATGACATTACATCATCAAAATGATCCTATGGTTGAGATTAACGAATGAAACCCAATAAATGGCTATGATTTTTGCAAGTGATGTCATTAGGTTTTTGGTTTGATATATATAATGATAATAAAATCATGCTGAAATAAATAGTTTTAACGTTTCGCGATTAATAAACCTGAAAATGTCTGATTTTTCACTTTTTATAAATATTTTTATCAAAAATATTTCAAATATGAAATCAACTATTAGGCTATAGCCTGACTCCAAAAATGATTTCGGAATTTCCATTTGAGGTGTGCAAGTCCCTCAATGGTTAGAAACGATTTTAGCGATTTTAGAAAAATCAGTATTATACTGGTTTTGGATTCTTAAAACGGTCGTATCTTTTGCATACGAACTCCGTTTAGGATATTCTTTATATTTTCAGAATTAGGGAAACATGTACTATGAAGCTAGAGTGTTTGTATTGCTCACAACTGCTTAACACAGAATTTCATTTTTTCAGACGCATTTTTATGGTTGCAGTTTGAGCTATTTGGCTTGTTTGCCAAATTACATATTTGGAAGTAAGATACCATCTGGTATCTTATGATAGTTGAAGTAACTCATTTATTTTACAGTAGATGCACTAAAACTCAATGAATAAAATTACAAAGAGATTTACTATGAACTTGACCGTTCACAGTCTGTGACTTAAATTTCGGGATGTCACAACCACTGAGTACATGATCATTGGGCCTACCACTGACATAAGCAACACCTCCCAGTCCAGAAAGTGTTGAATCATCATGTTCAACCCACTTAAAAAAATTTCCACAAGACGGTCGATGACGGAGCGTTCCTCATTGATGAGTTCAGGTCCTTGATCATGCTCGCCACTAGGAGGATCTTCAAAGTGCATTGGACCTCCAAAGACAGACACATCCATGGAGAAGTACTCAGGTTTCCACTTCTTTATAAAAGTAGGCAATCCATCACAGGTTTCGATTGCACCATGACGAAGGAATAATGGCACCCAATCATTAGTCACCATTGTTACATAAAAATGATGGAACATCGGCAACGTCAGAGTAACATTCAAAACTTTGTTCAATAGCTTGAAACACATGATTTTCTTAAACCCGTTACGTGTAATCTGGGCAATGTGGAGATTGTAGCGATCTAGGACTGAATTCAAGAAATCAAACGCAGGTAGACAAAGAGTGGATTTGAAAATTTGAGTGTAAACGCCTACATAGCCTAGACGTGGATTTGTAATAGGTTGGTTTTCATAAGGAAGCAGATGTTTAAATTAGGGATCGATGTGGTAAGTAGAAGGAAGAAAAAGACAAAGACAATAGAGTAAAGAAGATGGTTGAATCAAGCAGCTCGATCATGCCCGTTAAATACGAGGATAAGTTCAAAATTTTGAAACAACAGTTACTTAATAAGAAATGATGAGTTGTAAGACGACGAGATGGTCAAATCAGTTATTTGATTTGTACTTTGGACTTATTTGTTACCCATTAATGTGCACAAACCCCGATAGTAACAACACAAATTCGAATCATTAAAAACGATTCGAACTTGGGGGACATAATGAGGTATGCACCTCCAGCAAAGCTAGTCCAAACATGTTGAACCTGAACCGAAGATGAACGACCGTAGCGCTTGGGTTGGTGTTGTTGGATTAGTGTCTAAACCCGTAACTATGTTTGGTAAGTATTTGACCCGATTGTGCATGGTCCTTTTGGGTTGCCTTCACCAAAGCAACATGATAGGTTGATTTATGAATAAAGAGGTTATTATGATTTATTAATGTGTTATATGAATAATATATTAAAGGAGAAATCATATAGTTTAATTAATATTAGACAAGAATTATCTAAGAATTAATTTTATGGCTAAAAGAGATTAATTAAATAAAGGGGACTGCAACTGTCAATTGTGTGATAGTTGATTTGGGGTGAGAATCCTTTTGGATTTAAGGGGTGGATGAAAATTAGAGTGGAAGCCCATCTAATTTCGTCCAAGGCCTGTGTTCTGGAAGATTCTGGAAGATTCTGTAACATCCTGTTTAATTAATAAATAAATATATAAAATTGATAAACAGATAGTTGCCCTAAATCCATATTATTTAGTGGGGTATTGGTTTTGGGAAGCCAAATGTTATAAATTGAATTATTCGAGGGTTAAAAAGTAATTTTGGGATTTATTTTGAAAAGATTTTGAAGGCTAAGGGGCTATTTGGTAAGTATTAGACTTAATTTGTAAAGGATTTCAGGAGGCTGGGTTAAAAAAGTAAATTTCGGGCCAACCCCCCTCCCCAACTTATCCCTCCCATTTACGGCCACACACCTCCTGACTCCTCCATTATCGGTCATTATTCCTCGTCTATGAAATTGGAGGACCACCGAGAAGCCACTACCGCCAATAAGGTCGTTGTTGCTGCCGCCGTTTGGGCTATTGTCGTCACTAGCTGGTGCTATTGCCGGCTGTTTCGCTCACCATCATTTTTCCTCTCTATCTTCCTAGTCTGTCATCATAATGTTGGACGTCGTGAACGTCGTTGCTGCTGCTGGGAGTTATTAAGTCGCTATGGTCGTGGTTTCGGTGAAGGATTGCCACCGTTTCCCAGCCGGAAACGCTCCATTATGTTCGTTGCGGTCGTGTTTGTCGCGTGCTGCCATTGTCGCCATCGTTTTATGCCACCTGGAGGGGTGGCTGGGCTTGTTCACGGCCAGAAGTGATTGTGGTGTTTGTATGTGGCTGTTGGAATGATACTTGGCTGGAAACCCGAATGAAAGACCCCATTGCCACCACTCGCCACTGCCGGTCACCACAAGGTGTTTATATGTGTGTGTATGTTTAGCTTAGTTAGTGCGTGTGTTACTTTTGGTATTCATTGTAAATTGTAACAAAAATGGAATAATGGAAAGAAAGGAACCCTAACTACCACCGTGAGGTGGTGGCTGCCGCCACCGGCCGCCGTGTCGGGTGGTGGTGTGCTTGCCTTGTTGAGTTTGATTCGTTTGGGATGCTTGAAACCCTAATGGGCCTAGTGAAAACCCTAATGGGTCTATTGGACCCTAATTGACCAAAGGAAAACCCTAATGGGCTTAAGGACCTAACTATTGGGCCTATTAGGCTAAGATGGGTTTGAAACCCTTATTAGGGTTTGGAAAACCATAATGCCATGAAACCCTAATTTGGGATTTATCGGGACTGCATCGGAATTATTTAATGAACTCAAATATTAATTAACAACATTGGCAATTAACCTAAAGGGTACATTAGACTTAATGGGTTAAGTCCTTAATGGGTTAAGTAGGAACACTTAACCCTAATCAACATTTTATGTGAAAAACCCTAATTGCAATTGGGTTCTTATTGGGCCACTTATTGAACTAAGTTGTTGTGGGCCTTAATGGGCCAATTGGGAACATGTTATAGACTAAGGAAATCCTTGGGCCTTAGGATAAGACCTGTTAGAGGGGCTTGGGCCCAATTGGGAAAATTGGGCCATAATTGGGCCACAACTGGGCCTTGAGGACTATGAGAGGTTGAGCCATGGGAATGCCCAATGGTTGGACTAGAATAATTGGCTGGGCCTTCAAGTAAGTCCATGTAGATGTTTGGGCCCAATTTGGGAAATTGGGCCATATGTTGGGCTTTGGCCCATTACTTGTCTATTGGGCCTTTGGATTTCGCCTTGAACTGAATAAAGCTAAGTTAGGGTAAAGTAGTCTTTTACCCCCAAGTATGGAGTTGTGGTTATGCATTGGGAACCAACTATTAATTTGCTGTTGTTTGATGTTGACAGTTCGGGAACCTGTCAACCAGCACTGGGGTTTTATCTGCGGGACTTCAGCAGTGCCAGGTGAGTCTCCTCACCATACCAATGGGTCTAAGGCACCAATGCTGGCCCATTTTATGATATGTCATACACTAGTTGAAGTTTTATTATGTGGCATGTTAGATGTTTATGTGATAGTGAGTATGCTAGTGATTATGTGGTATGCTAATTGATTTTGTGGTACGTGATATGCTAGTGGTCTTTATGATACTTGCATGGAAGACCTCGGGGGGTTCCTGAGGCACTTAGGTGTAAGCCCTTGGAGGGTTTCCTTGGCATCCAAGGTCAAGACCTCGGGGGGTTCTCGAGGCACCTAGGTGTAAGACCTTGGAGGGTTTCCATGGCATCTTAGGTCAAAGACCTCGGGGGGGGGGGGGGGGGGGGGGGGGGGGGTCCCGAGGAATTAGGCTAAGACCATATGGGGGTTCCCATGGCACCCGGTGTAAGACCCTGGAGGGTTTCCAGGGCTTCCCTATATGTTTATATGCATGGATGATGTAGTTGATATGATTTATGTGAGTATGTGAATAAGAACCTGGAGGGTTTCCATGGCATCTTTATATATGCATATGCATGCTTATGCTATTGTTACGGTTTATGCAGCTGTTATAGCTGATATAGGTTATGTGGTTATGTGGATTGTATGGGGTATGCTCTGGGGAACTCACTAAGCTTCATGCTTACATTTTTGTTTATGGTTTCAGGTATCATCAATTTGGAAAAGAAGGGCTTGGATTGATCGCAGTGTACACACCTATGATTTCCGCAATGAATGATTTTGGGATAAACTTTGATAAATATTTTACTTAATGATGATTTGAAATGTTTGAAATGAATGGTATCAATGCTTTAGCTACATTTAAAAATGAAAATTTTACCCTTTATTTTTGGGTTGTTACAAGTTGGTATCAGAGCCTTAGTTTGAGGGATTCGGACATAACTAAGGATCTGTAAAGTTTTCAAAAACTGAAAAAAAAAATGTTTTCAAAAGAAGTTTTCTAAGACAAGAAAGGGTGTGGTGCATGCAATCAGTCGAGCTCAAGTAAGTTTCCATAGAATACCCACATTTGTTATCTGTTATGATTTGATTATGAATCTGTGAACTGCATGCTAGTTAGGGCTAGGAGAGATGCCCTAATATGTTATATGAGTTGGTAGACTTGCATGCTAGTGCTGAGTAGTCAACGATAGAGTTAGCCTGATATGTGATGCTTGTAGCCTTGGAGATACTAGATGCCATGCTGGAATGAGAATGATAATTGGTATTTGTAACTGCTATGTGTATGCTTTTAAAATTGTATATGGTTAGGATCTTATAGCCTTAGAATAATAGATTTTGCCTTATTTCCTGTTCCTTGTTTGGTTGTGGTCCTTGGGAAGAGTCTATTATTCGACAATCTATTGGATCCTGTTATGTGTATAATTTGCATGCATAAGGTAGCCGACAGTGAGGATTGATGGATGTGGATAGCGCGAGCTGCTATATGTGGACTGAATGTTTTATGATAGTTCTTCGGGTCGGAGTGCAACTGCACGAATGCTGCTTGCTTTGTACTTTGTCGAACTCTTAAGTGATGGGAGTCAGCTACTAAGTGGATGTAACGATATCCAGGAGGTAGATGACTGGCATCGTGGGGAGTTCTTCAGCAGCTGATGGAAGGGTGAGTTCGGGGACCTAGGAAAGCCTAGGATATGTTTCAGTGGGTTAGTAGTGAGTCTCAATGAGACTTGGGTGTACTAGTTGTACTAGTTTGAGGAAGTGACTTGGAGTATTCGGGAGGATTGCTGAGGAAAGTATGGATAGGTGTAGAAGGTAGTATTGGGCCCATACTATTGAAAGCACAGGATCCATACTCGAATCGGTGAGAGTCTTGGAGAATCTGAGAAGCTTCGAGGAGGATTTTGTGACCCGATTTGGGGACAGAACATGTTCCAGTTGTTGCAGCTTAGCCATTGGCAAGTGGGCATGGTGGTGTGTTGTGCCTGTATGTTGTGATGGTTGAGGCTACTCGAGTATTGCAAGGCCGGAGCCAGCGCAGCACGTACGAGGAAGTGCTCAAGGGAGTTTGTCACTCCAAGGGTTTAGGTTGCTACAGGTGTGGCAGAGTTGATCATGTCAGCTGAAGGTGATCAGTATTCCTCCAGATGTTGCAGGTATGTCATCTTCTACTGCTATTAGGTGGATGTTGGGAATACGTATCGCTTTGGAATTGTGAGTGAGTTGGATAAGTCAGATCTCGGGTCTGGTTTTTGCTAATGTTTGGCTTATCAAGGATCATATATGCCATTCTGCATGCCGAAAAGTCAGTGATGAACCCATAGAGGAACGCATCTTGTGAAGTAGGTTCCAAGTGTACCGTTATCATTCTGGATCTTTGACGAGATTTGTGCAGGAGTATTATTTGGGAGATCCTTGGTCGGAATTAGTGGGATAGTTCTCCAGCAAAGTCAGAGTTCAATGATTCTATCATTTGTTCGTATATGGTTGAAATTGTTTATGGATGAACTTTGGAGTTCAAGGCACTACTATTACTAAGTTAGGATTAGTAGCACGAAGATGGTGATGTCAGTTGTGGGTGTTAGATGCATAAGTGGTTAGTCATCGGATGTTCAAGAGAATTGTATTTTCGCATGGGCTGTGTACGGATAGAGTTTAGTGGTGCTACGAGATTAGAAGTGGGAACGAGGACTCGTCAGCCAGAGTGAAGATTAGAGCCTCTAGTTATCAGCATGGGAGGTGGATTGAGGTGTCAGACTGGAACATATTTCAAGAGTACTCATCAAGATTTTCGAGTATGGGCGATCTTAAGGTTTAACCGGTGATTAATCGCTAGCATTGGTAAGATTAGGTTGTCATCAGTGGGATACTAGAAAGCAAGAAGGATTGGGAATCCTTCAAATCTCATGTATTGCGAAGACTTAGTCGAATCTAAGTAAGGGAGAATCATGCAAGTATTTAGGACAGAGATAGGTTTGAGACTGGGAGGGACTTCTCGTCCTCATCAAGGGAAAATGGCAGCCCAAGTGGGTATTTGGTTTGAGGGTTGTGCAAGTTTGGAGTTCAGTAGAACTCCCCAGCATGTGAACCGCGTCTTCTTGGAGGCTTGCTAGTAGAATTTGGGGAAGCAGGTTGGGGCTCCAGTTATTGATGGAGTTCAGTTTGGGTGTTGAGTGGAGTGCGTGCTCGAATTTGTTTGCGTTTTCAATCAATAGATTAGGGGTAAGGTATCGGGCTAGGGTTGTGTTAGGATGAAGGTGTTGTAAGACTACGGGGGAGCCATAGCATTCACTAATGGTCAGTTGGTATGGAAGTGTTGTAAGACTACGGGGGAGTCATAGCATTCACTAATGGACAGTTGGTATGGGAGTGCTGTAAGTTTGCGGGTGTAGCCATAACATTCACGATGTTAGCATATAGTACTCTAGTGATGTAAGTCTGTGGGTGTAGCCGCAGCCTACACTTGGTTGGTAGATGGAATGAGTGTGTTGTGAGGACACGTAAGGAACAGTAGTACCCACCAGTTCGGGTGTAGCAGTGAGGATATGGAAATCCACGAATTGGATTTCGGAATTACCCAGATGGATTAAATCTGGTTGAGACAGTGACAAGCCTGTAGGATCGCCCCTACAAATTATGAGATTAGGAAAGCAATGGACTGTCTAAGGTCATTCGGGATATTAGGCTACCATTGGTCGGGTAGCAATCACTTTTAGACTTGGATTTGGTAATGTCAGGATTCAATACATGGACCCGCTCGGTTGGATTGGGAGGTTTTTAGAGCCACAGTGGCATGATAATTAGTGGCAACTTGTTCCAGAGGAGGTTTCGTTCAAGAAGTCGCATGGAGCGACTGCATGCGAGTCTTTTGGCTCCGTAATCGGGTCGAGATCCGATATTTCAGATGATCGGAGAACGAATTGAGACCAGGAAGGTCTCAGTGGATTTTGGGAAGCAGTCATGTAGCAACATGTGTTTCAGGCAGTTTAAGCGATTGGGAAGTATTAGTAATGGTGTTTAGGTTATGTATACGAACGAAATAACTGCTTGATTTGGAAGTGACAAGTCACTCACAACAGAATCAGCTGAGCCTTGTCCGAGTATAAGTGAGCTACAAGGGTAATGGGGTTTGTGACTCTGTTTTCCAATGGGAACCTCGAGTTCTCAGAAGTTGAGTAGTCAGTTGAAGGATAAGTGGGTCGGGTTAACCAATACTGATGTAGCATAAAAGGTCTGCCAGGGAGTCTAACCACCTCAAGACTACAGATTTCAGATAAAATAGACATGATTCAGTTGCAAGAAATTCGTTTATGTGGGGATTATAGGGCCTGGCGAAGATTGGTCATGGCTACCCTGGAAAGACTTGGGTGTGCCCAGGATGGTGACCAAGTTACTAGAATGGTTGAGCGTGTAATCAATGGTAAGGAATGATTTTGAGGACATAATCTAATTTAAGTGGGGGAGAGTTGTAACATTTAGTTTAATTAATAAATAAATTGATAAAATTGATAAACAGATAGTTGCCCTAAATCCATATTATTTAGTGGGGTATTGGTTTTGGGAAGCCAAATGTTATAAATTGAATTATTCGAGGGTTAAAAAGTAATTTTGGGATTTATTTTGAAAAGATTTTGGATGCTAAGGGGCTATTTGGTAAGTATTAGACTTAATTTCTAAAGGATTTCAAGAGGCTGGGTTAAAAAGGTAAATTTCGGGCCAACCCCCCTCCCCACCTTATCCCTCCCGTTTACGGCCACACACCTCCCGACTCCTCCATCACTGGTCATTGCTCCTCGTCTGTGAAGTCGGAGGACCACCGAGACGCCACTGCCGCCATTAGGGTCGTTGCTGCTGCTGTCGTTTGGGCTATTGTCATCGCTCGTTGGTGCTATTGCCGGCTGTTTCGCTCACCATCATTTTTCCTCTCTCTCTTCCCTGTTGTTCATCGCAATGTTGGACGTCGTGAACGTCATTGCTGCTGTCGGGAGTTATTGTGTCGCTATGGCTGTGGTTTTGGTGAAGGATTGCCACCGTTTCCCGGCTGGAAACGCTCCATTATGTTCGTTGCGGTCGTGTTTGTCTTGTGTTGCCGTTGTCGCCATCGTTTTACACTACCTGGAGGGGTGGCTGGGCTTGTTCACGGCCAGAAGTGATTGTGGTGTTGGTATGTGGCTGTTGGAATGATACTTGGCCGGAAACCCGAATGAAAGACCCCATTGCCACCACTCTCCACTGCCGGTCATCACAAGGTGTTTATATGTGTGTGTATGTTTAGCTTAGTTAGTGTGTGTGTTACTTTTGGTATTTCATTGTAAATTGTAACGAAAATGGAATAATGGAAAGAAAGGAACCCTAACTACCACCGTGAGGAGGTGGCTGCCGCCTCCTACTGCCACCTGCCGCCGTGTCGGGTGGCGGGGTGCCTGCCTTGTTGAGTTTGATTCGTTTGGGATGCTTGAAACCCTAATGGGCCTATTGAAAACCCTAATGGGTCTATTGGACCCTAATTGACCAAAGGAAAACCCTAATGGGCTTAAGGACCTAACTATTGGGCCTATTGGGCTAAGATGGGTTTGAAACCCTAATTATGGTTTGGAAAACCATAATGCCATGAAATGGACCGAGATCCGAATATCAGCAGTTTCGAGTGTTAGGGAAGGATGTCCTGATGACAACCCTCTGAACTCGATGCGGATACTTCGAGTCCGTAGTGATACCCCTCGGATAGGACCAATACGCCCATAATATTCATGAGCTTAATTAGTAGGGTACACCATTCTTACTTCGATCAGTTCGTCCTTCTCCTTGTAATGACTTATTTATCTACCCTCGTAGTAAGAAGGAATCCATGGAAAAATTACCCTCAGAGAAACCCTTCGTGAAGTTCTCTAAAAACGAGTTTTGGAATTTAAGAGTCAAATTCCTGAGACACACTATTAGTGATGGGAAATTCTTGAGTACTCTGTAAATTTATCAAAACCGTTGGGAATTTGTCGGCACCGCAGACGCCGACAGAAATTCGCCAAATTCTAGGTCTTGCAGACCTACTATCGTAGTCCATTCAGAACTCATCGCAAATTACTGAAACCTCTTATGACATTGACTCAGAAGGGAGTGGCCCTTGACTGGGAAGACAAGCAAGAGGAAGAAAACCTTGGAATTTCAAGTGAGAGGCCAAATCCTTTTGGAAATCTCACTCTGGGAATGGCTTAATACGCTTCGTAACGCGTGGAAAGCTAAATCCATGATAGTCAGGACCTCCGAGATTCTTACCGGAATCGGTCCTATATCTCACAGACTAGACCTACTCCGCGAGCTTAGTAACATACATTCTACTCTTCACGTCTCGAACTTGTAAAAAGTATTGATCTGACGAGACTCTTGAAATCCCACTCGAAGAGATCGAGTCCCACAAGAGCCTCATACGTACCATTTATATTACTAGTAAGCTACCATATGGGTAGTTTAGGAAGATACTAATATGTTTACTAGAATGCGAAATCATACCACGAGTCAGTTCATTCTTGAGTCTATACATGCTAGATAGAGAGAGAACACACATTACAGCTAGTACACACCGTGCATTACTATACATGCTAGATAGAGAGAGAACACACATTACATAGATATGTTTACATGAGTGCGTTTACATATACGATAATAGGATAGACATCACTCGGTGTTATAGCATGGAACGATTTCAGGATCTAACTATACCAATGAATCACAACGCATTGTGATAGTTATATTGGGTATACGTGATCATAGTAATGTGGATGTTCACGGCTTGCAAATATGCAGGGGTCGTGTATGGGTCCTAAAATCTCTTTGACACGGGAGCATCTAGCCTAGGATCTAGCCATCACATTATGCCTTATCCCTCAAATAAGGCAATATTAGTACAAAAGTAGTCACTTATTACAAATACTATAGTACTTACGAGATTACAATAGGTTAAAGGTAGTTAGTACGGTTGTAGTTATTTGATACTACACCATAGTACTATTTCATTTTCCCATTACATTCACTTCGTTAACATTCAAACGATGCACGGTAATGAAGAAGCTATATTTTGGGTTAATGAGAGTCGGATTTGGGAAAATACACACTCTTACAGGAGACACACACAGATACTAGATGCCTTGGTAGATGGCTACTCTCAGTAGGAAGCATAGGGATTTCTAGGATGTTCAAAACGTTTTCATACTTACAGTTCATATACATACAAATACTTACAGTTCATATACATACAAATACTTACAGTTTATATACATACAAATACTTATAGTTCATATACATACAAATACTTACAGTTCATATACATACAAATACTTACATACAAATTAAGACACTAAAATACTTATGATCTCACCAGCTTTAAAGCTCATACTCCCTTTCAAAATAACTTGTATCCTCAGGTCAACAGTAGACAGGTACCGATGCAAGGTTTAGAGAAGATGGTGCTCGTTCAAGACTCATCTTTCATTTTGATTTATACTTTAGTGTTTATCATAATTTGACAGAACACACTTGTATTAACATTATATTATTAATGCAATGGATGATGTTGTTGCTTGTTTACTACTTTTCATTGTTGTGATACTGTACTTGACGTCCTCCGCCCCAGAACGTTTCCGCCGTTCATGGTTTTGGGGTGTGACAGATTGGTATCAGAGCATTGTTTATAGTGAATTAAGTATATCAACCCATAAAAGATATACAGACTATAAATACAATGGGATTAAAATACTCTAACCAAGAGTTTATACTTTAAGTAGTAAAATATTTAATTAAGTATACGTGCCTGCATTCATACTAAAATCAGTGTCACTAGGACAGTACAAAAGAATTACGATTGTTGGGCAACACAGGTGGACTTAGAGACATATGGTCAAAACTGGGAAGATATAGCCTGGTCAACTATATTATCCGAGGGTTGACTAGCATGTGCCTAAGTGTAGTTGTGTGGTTGCAACAAGTCTAAAATCTTACCAACAATACCACAATGGGAACAATAGAACATAAACCTAAAATACTATAGGGGTATTTGGTGTTCCTATAAGTACTTCATACTTGAGAACTAAACGGGATCTTCATTACAAAGTTGATAGTTGCTAAGTGGATACACTAAGGCTATATGTAACTAGGATGTTATAGACTTAGAATCTGTGAAAATTTTGCTTTACCCCTATTCTTTGTGAATTTGGAGTAAGGTCACTTATTCAAAGGCCTATCCTGTCTTGCTTACATATAACTGGTATTCACTTCACAAATAGTGATGTAACTAATGAAGATTTTCTAAATATTTATATAGATAGTTCGTCTAATAATTATTTTCTTACCCCAATTCTCGCATAGATAACATGGCTGGACTCCATCCCCACGACAATCCGTACCTTCCGAATGAAGTCATTGCTGGATGGTTTGGAGAAGAACCAGAGAATGATCATCCTATCCCTCTGAATGAGCACCATGATGAAGACCTTTCGGATGGTGCTAACTCCGAACCCGAGGTTGAGAACCTACCCCAGGCAGCTCCCTTTCCAAATCCTAACCCTCGTCCGACTTTTCATGGCCCGACGCCTCCATGGGTGGAATGCTTGGAAACACGGAGCCAAGGACAAGATCATCCCATGCCATTTAATGGTGATCGAAGCTTTTATGACCTGAGCAATGGGGGCTCAGCAGACAGAATCTTGCCAATCCTGGTCCGCAGAGTGGCCCGAAATGAGATTCAAGGCAGGACAACCCTACATCAGATCACAAAAGTTGTCGCCAATGCGAGAATGCATACCCTCCACACCATTCGTCTGGAAGATGCTCGTGAGAGATCTGAGAGAGACCATGAAACCCTGCTGCGAGAACTGGCTGAATCACGAGCCAAAGTCATAGAACTCTGAGTACGCCAGAGGGTGTACGAAAGACACCTACTTGAAGTGGAACGCCAAATGGCTGAACTGAGAGTTCACCAGAGGGATGACCGTCGCCAATAGTATATGCCTTACTTTATTTTTCCTTGTTAAAAGGAATCGTTTTCTGTCTATGCCCGATGTGGCATTTTCTATGAAACTGTCTTGTACTGTAAGTACTTTAGTTAGGCCTTTATGCTTTCAAGGACTACCTACTCTGGATATGATGTAAGACCTTTTACAAGGTCATTTTCCCGAACTTTTACATCATGAATATCAAAGATATTGACAGTCGGCTAACTTCTGTGTCATTCTTTATTCAAATACTCTCATCATACTTTCATTGGAGTATATCTGAAACATGCTTTAGTCAAGACATTAGACTATAGAAATTTAGCTTCGGAGACATTTCCAAGTGTCTTTTAGTGGTTGGATCATGTTATTCACCAACCAACGATACCTCGGCTTGAACGACAAGAGTGTTGAGACCATTCTACGAACTTACTTCCACTCAGTACTCGGACTGCATCATGGGGATGTAGGTCAAACCTTCGTGAACATACTTCCAATCCGTACAAGGACTGCACCATAGGGATGTAGGTCAAACTTTCGAGAACATACTCTTACTCTTTACTTGAACAATCAAAGTACATCTAGGGTCAACCAGAATCGCTCACAAAATTCTTATCTTTCGTGTTACAGAATCATGTCGTCATCCGGAAACAATCAGCCGAGCAACGAAACCCCTATCCTCCATATCGACCCCACTACGTTACAAGCAGCAGTAGCAGCTGCTGTGACAACTTTCCTTACACACATCAACTCCGACAACACAAGCAAGACTAACAAAGGAGTCGAGAGTTCCGATTGTAGTACCAAACCGGGAAACCAACAAATGACAACAGTCACGGACCTACAAAGCCGAAAAAATGAGAGGAATAAACGAAAGCGCCAAGCCCAAAAGGAGCACAAGAGATCCCAAAGACTTGCCATGCCATAGCAGCAAGTGGCAACTCTTGCAGAACTCTTTAGGAGGTAATTTCCAAAGGGGAGTAATGAGGAAGGCACTCGTGTCCACATAACACTGGCTAAACACTTCACTCCCACCACCAATGCTAGTGTTAGCCAGTCATGCCACCAATGCGGTGAGATAGGGCACTTCAAGAAGGATTGTCCTATAATAAAGAACTCTGGCGCAGATGGCAGAATTCTAAGGATTACTGCCGCAGGGGAGACTACTCCAAACCCACGTAAAAGTAATTAAGGCGTTTCATTGTAACAGACTTATAAACCGTTTAATTTAGTGCGACTCGAGTTTTACCTTTTGAGGGAGCCCATCAGTTAAGGGACCCCTGTGCTGCGTATACTTGTCTTTTGTAGTATACCTTGTTCACAGCAATAGTCTTATAGTAAGTCTAAGGTACTGTAACTCGGTTGATGGTTGCACGGTTGTGTTTTGTATGTAACGCCTTATGCTCAAATCTAATGTCTTTAGTTCCCATATTATTCCGACATTATCATACGTCTATACTCAATTTGATCTGCACAAAACCAGCTTCATAAGTACATCTCTTTCTCAATAAACGTCATTTCAGAACTCGGAAGTACTCATGCATAGAGTACCTCATGTCTCTTATCCTTTCTGAAGAAAACTCAGCAAACCTCCCCGAAGTACCACTCGTACAGTACGTCAAGTTCAATCCAAGAATCCATGCAGTTGATCTATCGCTGATGAATGTATACATAGGGGTGATATATAATCAAGGTTTTACAGGTTTAGAATTGATGATTTCACTTTAACTTCCTTTCCTCATAGGGATGTGAACGTAAAGAAGAATCAGTTATTCGACTATCTTTTCAATCTTAATTATATACGACTCGTATACACGAGATTGTGATCGTTGAACCATGTATGAATTCTAATATGAACTTCAGGACGGCGACTGCCCAAGACTACGAGTAATCGCATTGTCATGTGAACAAACTTAGAACCCACTATGACTCCTGTAACCAGACCTCCCTACAGTCTAAACACCTATGGAGATACAAGAACAGTCCGGACAACTTTGCGAACTACTCAGCAATAGAATTGGAAGACCAGGCTTCTCACCCTGGAGAGCTCCGGTCTTATTCTTCCAAAAATCAACGGGTTGCATCATATGTACCTCGGCTATCGAGGACTCCGTCAAGATTTCCATTAGAAATCGTTACCTCTGCCTCGCATAGATGAATCGGTTGAACAAACGCAAGGAACGATTTACCTTTCAGAAATGGATCGAGATCCGAATATCAGCAGTTTCGAGTGTTAGGGAAGGATGTCCTGATGACTACCCTCCAAACTCGATGCGGACACTTCGAGTCCGTAGTGATACCCCTCGGATAGGACCAATACGCCCATAACATTCATGAGCTTAATGAGTAGGGTACACCATTCTTACTTGGATCAGTTCGTCATTCTCCTTGTAATGACTTACTTATCTACCCTCATAGTAAGAAGGAATCCATGGAAACATTACCCTCAGAGAAACCCTTCGCGAAGTTCTCTAAACACGAGTTTTGGAATTTAAGAGTCAAATTCCTAAGACACACTATTAGTGATGGGAAATTCTTGAGTACTCTATAAATTTATCAAAATCGTTAGGAATTTGTCGGCACCGAAGACGCCGACAGAAATTCGCCAAAT
The DNA here is from genome assembly GCF_051521515.1 of Lactuca serriola. Taxonomy (NCBI): domain Eukaryota; kingdom Viridiplantae; phylum Streptophyta; class Magnoliopsida; order Asterales; family Asteraceae; genus Lactuca; species Lactuca serriola. The sequence goes on from NC_136411.1 coordinate 377,088,295, forward strand.
TCTAGGTCTTGCAGACCTACTATCGTAGTCCATTCAGAACTCCTCGCAAATTACCAAAACCTCTTATGACTTTGACTCAGAAGGGAGTGGCCCTTGACTAGGAAGACAAGCAAGAGGAAGAAAACCTTGGAATTTCAAGTGAGAGGCCAAATCCTTTTGGAAATCTCACTCTGGGAATGGCTTAATACGCTTTATAACGCGTGGAAAGCTAAATCCAAGATAGTCAGGACCTCCGAGATTCTTACCAGAATCGGTCCTCTATCTCACAGAATAGACCTACTCTGCGAGCTTAGTAACATACATTCTACCCTTCACGTCTTGAATTTGTAAAAAGTATTGATCTGACGAGACTCTTGAAATCCCACTCGAAGAGATTGAGTCCCACAAGAGCCTCACCTACGCGGAAGAACTGTAGTGACCATGTACCGAGAGGTCGTGCAAGCGATTCATAGTCATTTCCCTTTTAAGTGAAGGTTCGTTGAGATGCCAACCAGGGACCCGAATTCACTTGGGAGCGCGAGAATTGATCGTTTAGGAAGTATCCCCACTTCTTGGCTTGATTATTCATGCCTACTTCCTTACCTAAATTCTAATTTCGGGACGAAATTCCTTCTAAGGAGGGGATGATGTGACAACCCGAAATTTCTATTCTATACAAACAATACCAAGTCAATAGAAGTTAGAACAGTTGCAGTAAATTTTCAGACTTTTAGTATAAGTTTGAGTATGTCAGGATTTACACTTGAAGAGATATCAGGAGAGAGGATGCACTAGGGTTTTGTGCAACTATGTTATTCCAAAACTCTATGATATTAGAGTTCGCTGCCTGAATAAAATATTTTCTGCCAAAAACCCCAAGGGTATATATATGGTCCTTAGCCATATTTATTCATTTGTTCCATTTCCAACTAGAGAAAAGCCAAATTCTCTCTCACCGATCTTCGGCCTTTCGTCCCAAATCGTGAGTACTTCTATCTAAGTGTATTATAGAGCTTGTTATGTGTCTAATAACCTAGAAATCATATGAAGACATCAAGATCAAAGAGTTTACGGCCCAAGAACATCTTGGATCGTAAACCCTTCTTTATGAGACAAATAAGTGCCCTAGTCCCTTCCCTTTGAAATAAAACTAGCCTAGACTCGTACCTTAATGTAGGTAGGACTAGAAAACACACCAAGAACACCAAGATCAAAGGTGTTTACGGTCCAAGAACACCTTGGACCATAAACCCTATTTAGGGTGCCAAAGTGTGCTTTATCTTACCCTAAGCCTTGGGTATTAACTTAGAATCCTTCCTTGATGTGTTTAGCACATGAAAACCACCAAAATACCTCATTTATATGTGTTTACGGTTTGGGGATCTCCCAAAACCGTAAACACCCCAAAGGTGTGTAAAAATGGCCCTAATCCCTTCACAAGCTTAGGAAACTAGTCTAGATTTGTTTCTTGATATGTTTGGGACTTGAAAACGTCAAAGGACCTTAGACTATATGTGTTTATGACCGTAAACACATGGAATAGTTTTCCATGGGGTGTAAACTCCATTTAGAGGTGTTTTGATGCCACAAACACTTCCATAAGCTTATACTCCAATGTAGAAATGCTTCAAGGGACTCACAAGACTTCAAAACAACTCATGGTCAATAAGACATGAGTTTACAGCCGTAAAATCAAGGGTTTACGACCGTAAATTCAAGGGGTGTTGGTCTTTAGGGAGTAAACTCAAGAAGGGGGTCCTTTGGAACCCTAAATCCACTAGCCTTGTCCTACAACAACTTAGATGCAATCCTTAGGGCTTATAACACTTGTTAAATGCGTTTAGCATGTCCTATGGTGTCTAGACTTTGTTTATTAGTTGTTTAAAGACTAATTTGATACATATATTGATGGGTTTTGAGCATTCTAACACTTCCTAAGTGTGCATGCAACCCTAATAACCTTGGATCTATGTTTGTCTAATTATCATGCAAAGTTGATTTCCAAGGCTATGATCCTATCTAGCATACATGGGGAACAATTTTAACTTAAATAATAGATAGAATTACATACCTTTTGTTGTAAATGTTCCTTGAAACTTTGTGAGCCTAGCACCCCAAGTGTGATGCCTCAAATGCTTCACACAACACCAAATGCTATGGAGTAAACCTGGAGAGAAAGTATAACACACTAAAATCGGCTCTAGCCCTCTACTTTTTTTTTGGTGTAACCAATTTTGGGAGAACACATGAGCTTTATATAGTGTTGACGCGTCTAGGGTTACACCATGTAAACCCTAATGTGTCATGACTTTTCATTTCCATGACCCATGGGTTTGTAACTCCCATGGAGCCTCCATGGAGCATCCAATGGGTTTAACCCAACTTGATTATCCATGGAGCCTCTTAGCCCACTATATAAGTTATGGATGATTTACATAATCAACCCATATATTTAATTAGTTATCTTTTGATCACTTAATTAATTTTAAAATTAATTCTTGATCAAACTAATTAAATAATATTATTAATATATTAGAACTTAGAATATATTAATAACCACAAGTGTTATTTCTCTCATTTAGTCTATCCAATTGCATTGTGCCATGCAACCCAAATGGACCATGCCGGGTCGGGTCAAGTACATACCAGAAATAGTTATGGACTTAGACACCTTATCCAACAGTCTCCCACTTGGATAAGTCTAATAACTATAACTGCAAGTATGAATTCAGGAACCGATCGGCAATCATAGCTCTTTTCAAGGTTTCTCGGAACTGAGAAGATGATGGTGCGCCATTTCAGATAAGGGATCATATAATCCTCTGTTCTAGATATCAGCCGGAAAAATACATGGAACAAAGTCTTACTTATTGTCCAGCAGTTTGTTTCCCGATTTCCGATTTGTTTGACAAAGAACTTAATTGAACACATCAACTTAGTTCTGACCGGGCCCGGTACATAGGTCAAAACAAAATCATCGAGGGCTCCAGATATCAGCTTCTAATCCAAGAAGGAACAGATAAACTTCGACTCATATGCTTGTTCTACTACTTGTTAAATTACACACAAACGCACGTTTTATAACATCGAGTTACCAATGCGGTTTCGCACGTTCAATGCATAACTAACTCATAGTTAACAAGTCATATCTCTAGGTTTGAAGACTTATATGATATTACCATCTCGCGATCACTCGAGATAAATTCCATGAAGTGATACCAGCGAGCGTGGGTTGAATCCAATACTCAGAACTTATGAGCACTCATGAGTGTTGAGGCCATGTCCAACATCTTAGACCTCTACAATCAACTCGTGACAGTCTTACTTCATATCTACTCCCAACATATAACTGACTGTGGAAATTTGAATAATATGTAAAACAACATAAATATTTTGGAAGTCAAAACATGCAAAAGAAATAATAGTAAACAATTGACAAAAGATCGTAACACTTTACTCATAAATAAACACAACTTTTATTCATCATCAAATGTCAATTACATTTTACAAATTTCAAAATTATCTAACTACTAAGACTAATATCATCCTTCAGCCCTATGCTCCTAGCATGCTGGAGATGCTTAACCCTACCCAGTCCCTTCGTGAAGGGATCTGCCGGGTTCTCATCCGATGATACCCTCTTTGCCACGAGGAGTCCTTCTTCTATACGATGTCTGATGAAATGATATTTTCTGTCAATGTGTCTGGATCTCCCGTGATCCCTTGGTTCCTTTGCTAAGGAAGCTGCACTTTCACTGTCACAGAAAATCTCTATAGGCTTCGATATAGCTGGTACAACTCCAAGGTCTCCAATGAAGTTCTTTAGCCACATAGCCTCTTTTGCCGCTTCGCTTGCCGCTATATACTCTGATTCGCAAGTTGAATTAGCCACTGTCTCCTGCTTGGAACTTTTCCAAGAGATTGCTCCTCCGTTTAAGGTAAAGACCCAGCCCGACTGAGAGCGGAAATTATCCCTATCAGTCTGGAAGCTAGCATCACTATACCCTACAACTATCAAGTCATCACTCCCACCGAGGGTAAGGACCCAGTCCTTAGTCCTCCACAGGTACTTGAGAATGTTATTTACCGCTGTCCAGTGAGCCTTACCAGGATTCCCCTGATACCTGCTAACCATGCTTAAAGCAAAGGCTACATCAGGACGAGTACAGGTCATAGCATACATGACCGAACCTACTGCCGAAGCATAAGGTATCCGACTCATTTCTGCTATCTCATCCTCAGTACTCGTGCTCTGAGTCTTACTCAGTCAAGTGTTACTCTGGATGGGTAACTCTCCTTTCTTGGAATCTTGCATGCTGAATCTCTTCAGTACCTTATCCAAGTATGTACTCTGACTAAGTCCAATTAGTCTTTTACTCCGGTTTCTCAAGATCCTTTTCCCTAGAATATAGACAGCTTCTCCTAGGTCCTTCATAGCAAAACACTTCCCAAGCCAGGATTTAACTTCCTGCAGAGTTGGGATGTCATTTCCTATGAGTAGTATGTCATCCACATACAGTACCAAAAAGCTAACTATACTCCCACTAGCTTTGACATATACACAAGATTCATCTTCACTCCTAGAGAAGCCAAACTCTTTGACCTTCTCATCAAAGCAAATATTCCATCTGCGAGGTGCTTGCTTTAATCCATAGATGGGTTTCTCAAGCTTCCACACTCTATTAGGGTACTCAGTGCTGACAAAACCCTCTGGTTGATTCATGTAAACATCCTCAGCCAACTTTCCATTAAGGAAAGCGGTTTTGACATCCATTTGCCATATTTCATAGTCATGAAATGCAGCTATGGCTAACAATACCCTAATGGACTTAATCTTGGCTACTGGAGAAAAGGTCTCATCATAATCCACTCCAGGAGTTTGAGAGAAGCCCTTTGCTACCAGTCGAGCCTTATAAGTGTGTACATTACCATCCATATCGGTCTTCTTCTTGAAGATCCATTTGCACCCTACAGTCTTACGACCTGGTACATTCTCAACCAAGTCCCAGACTTGATTGTCATACATGGATTGTATCTCGCTATCCATTGCCTCTTTCCATTTAGCAGACTCAGGGCCTGCCATGGCTTCCGCATAGCTGTTAGGTTCATCTAGACCTACTAGTGTCTCATCACTAATAAGTGTCTCACCTTCCGCAGTAATATGAAATCCATAATAATGCTCAGGTATATTCCTAACCCTTGTGGAACGCCTCAGAGGTACAACTGGAGGTATAATCGGATCAACAGGAGGTTCCTCCTCAAGTTGACTGCTAGGTGTTGAGGTTCCTTCACCACTTGACTCTTGAAGTTCTTCAAGGTCAATTAGCCTCCCACTATCTCCTTGGCTTATAAATTCTCTCTCTCGAAAGACAGCCCTCCTTGCTACAAAGACCACATTCTCACTAGGTATGTAGAAGAGGTAACCAAAGGATTTTTGTGGGTAGCCGATGAAAATAAACTTCTTGCTTCGAGGTTCGAGCTTGTCATGAGTCTCGCGTCTCACGAAAGCCTCGCAACCGCAAACCTTGATGTGGGCTAGACTAGGAACTTTTCCATTCCACATCTCGTGAGGTGTTCTGGCAACCTTCTTTGTAGGGACCAGATTAAGGATATGGGTGGCAGTCTCTAAGGCATACCCCCAAAATGAGATTAGTAGCGTAGCTCGACTCATCATGGAACGAACCATATCTAACAAGGTTCGATTACGCCTCTCAGCCACACCATTCAAATGTGGTGTCCTGGGAGGTGTCAATTGTGAGACTATCCCACATTCCCTTAGATAGTCGAGGAACTCTGAACTAAGATACTCACCACCTCGATCGGATCGAAGCATCTTAATGTTCCTGCCCAATTGATTCTCGACTTCATGTTTAAACTCTTTAAACCTTTCAAAAGTCTCTGACTTATGCTTGATTAAGTAGACATATCCATATCTACTATAATCATCCATAAAAGTCACATAATAACGATTAGCATCCCTTGTGGCATGTTTGAAGGGTCCACACACATCTGTGTGTATAAGATCCAACAAACCTTCACCCCTCTCACAAGAACCAGTGAAAGGTGACTTTGTCATTTTTCCAAGTAATCATGACTCGCAACTATCATCTGACTTTAGGTCAAATGACTCCAAGACTCCATCTTTTTGGAGTTGGCCTATGCGTTTCTTACTTATATGTCCAAGACGACAATGCCATAATGATGCTTTATCCAAGTTATTATTAGTAGTAGAATCAATACATAATACATTATTTCCTAAGTTATCTACAACAGACACAGCTTCATACACACCATCACAAGGTAATGCTTTAAAATAAAACACATTATTAAAGAAAGCATTTATTCCACCAGTTTCATTATCAAAAGAAAAGGTAAAACCTTGTTTATACAAAGCATGAAGGGAAATAACATTTCTTGCCATTTCTGGCGAATAACAACATTTATTCAAATCTAAAGTAAATCCACTACTAAGCAACAAAGTATAAACTCCAATCTTGGTGACAGGTAAAACTTTCCTATTCCCCATGATTAAGTTTATCTTTCCATGCTCCACATTCTCACTTCTTCTTAGTCCCTGCATTTCAGAACAAATATGAATACCGCAACCGATATCAAGGACCCAAGAGTTAGAATAGAGTGAATTATTAGATGAGATAGTGTAAATACCTGCATGGTTGGGTTTAACTTTCCCATCCTTCAAATCTTGCTGGTACTTTGGGCAGTTACGCTTCCAGTGCACCTTTTCGTGGCAGTAGAAGCATTTAGCCTCTTTGGGATCAGAAGAAGGTGTAACGAAACCTTTCTTGGTTCCGCTAGAAGAGGAGCCATCAAGGGTCTTACCCTTGGTGCCCTTCGAAGGGTTCTTTCTCTTCTTCCCTCTACCTTTCCCGATTGCCAGGACAGGTGCTGAGTTTGGAGTAGTAGCAGGAGTGGTCACAACCAACTTACCTTTAAGACCTGATTCTGCGGTCTTTAGGAGTCCCTGAAGTTTGCTAAGTGTAACTTCCTCCTTATTCATGTGGTATGTCATGCGGAATTGATCATAACAAGAAGGTAAGGAGTGCAAAATAATATCTATTGTTAACTCCTCAGGGAAGTTCACATTCAACTTCATCAACCGATCCACATACCTTTTCATTTTCTGCATGTGGCTTGTGATGGGTTCACCATCTTTCATTCGGGTTGTGATCATAGAGGAGATGATTTCATATCGCTCTTGACGAGCACTCTGATGGTAGCGGTCCATCAAATCCTGGTGCATCTCAAAAGGATAGTAGTCCTCATAGGACTTTTGGAGCTCGGCTGTCATGGTGGCCATCATGATGCATGGCACTTTGGTAGCATCTCTTTCATGTGCCTCATATTCAGCAAACTCCTCAGGAGTAGCAGATGGCTCAGGCACCTTGAGCTCCTTGTCAAGAACATATTCCTTGTTCTCGTAACGAGTGACCATCCTGATGTTCTGATCCAATCAGTAAAGTTAGATCCATCAAAGATGACTCTCCCACAAAGGTTCATGAGAGAGAAGGAGCATGTAGGGTTTGAGCCAGGAGTAGCATTGTTGGAAGACATCTGAAAAGAAGGAAAAGTTTTAGTTTAGATATAGGGATAGTCCTTAATAAAACACCCAAATGTAGTATTAAAGCTAGGATCCAATCACAATATATTATAACCTAGAAGAGGGATGTCGTAATCCAAGTTATAACATATTTGAAAGGTAGGTGAATGACGATTCACCAATTTCCACCATGAAAATGAAATGTTAATTATTAGGTTTTATTTGGTTTTTTAGAAATTCCTAGATTCTTTGAGATTCATTGAACTTTTCAATGGCATGTTTCAATCTCGAGTGTGCCCTTCATGTTTTGTGACTGGGGTACCGAGGATCACAAAACAAGGTGTGAAGTAACCATGCAAATTACTTGGCACCCTTAATGTTTTTTCACTTAATCGTAGTGCCGGTAAACCACACGCGCTCCTTCCGACCTCATAAAAAACCTTAAGTCACCCTTTGCCTTCCTTGTTAAGTCCAAGTTAGTGTGCCGGTAAACCACACACGCTCCACCAACGACTTAGACAAGGTGCAAAGTGTAATTTCATGGATTAGCACCTTATTCACATTTTCCTAAAGTAACTAAGATTGGGAATTTATAAAACATTTAGTTACTTTATAATTATCATTATACTTTTAATGAGAATTTATAAGTCCTTGTCTTACCCGTTCGGCTAACGACCCTCCACCAGTCAAGCAAGCGGTGGGTGAGAGTGGACACCCATTAAGTTGCCATTTTATAGGCAACAACCTTATACCCACCTTATAGACCGACTTCGTGAATGAGGCATACTAGCGGTAAGACGACTTTGATCTTATACATATATATATTATTAATAACTTTATAATATTATAAGTATAAGGGTAGAATTTTAACCTTTAAAAATCTAAGGGTTGGAACTAAAGTTTTAATCAAGACTTTACTTGTTCCAAAACTTGAGGTCAAGTTTTATAAACTTTCAAAACTTTTCATTTCTTGTAACTTATGAGTTAATTAGAGTATTAAAAATGAAGACTCTTCATTTTTCTAACTCTTGTGTTCTTTTAATGGTTTTAATTCAAGTGTGACTCTTGGTTTTCCATAACTTGAGGACAAGTTATGGATTCCATTAAAACACATTATGATCAAGAATTAAACTACCAAGTAGGTTACAAGTAATTCCTATGATCATCTAAATTCATAAGATCAAGAACATGAATATTCATATCAAAGTTTCAAGATCATATGAACACATATAATCATGAAAATTTGATATTAGCCATTGTAAATGGATTAGAACAAACATTACTCCATCTAAAATAAGTTTTATAACACCAAAACAATTTAGGGTAATGTTTCTAGTCCATTTCCAGCAGCACAAGTCGGAAATCTGCACTCTGTCGCTCCTACTCGCCAAGTGCATGAACCTACTCGGCGAGTAGGTTGAAGATACACGTGAACTCGGCGAGTCCCCCCATGGACTCGGCGAGTTCATCAGGCAGACAACAAGTTTTTCGACTTTTTTCAACTTTCTAGCACAAATAACAAACAAACAAGCCTAGGCTCTGATACCACTGATGGGTTTTGAGCATTCTAACACTTCCTAAGTGTGCATGCAACCCTAATAACCTTGGATCTATGTTTGTCTAATTATCATGCAAAGTTGATTTCCAAGGCTATGATCCTATCTAGCATACATGGGGAACAATTTTAACTTAAATAATAGATAGAATTACATACCTTGTTGTTGTAAATGTTCCTTGAAACCTTGTGAGCCTAGCACCCCAAGTGTGATGCCTCAAATGCTTCACACAACACCAAATGCTATGGAGTAAACCTGGAGAGAAAGTATAACACACTAAAATCGGCTCTAGCCCTCTAGTTTTTTTTTGGTGTAACCGATTTTGGGAGAACACATGAGCTTTATATAGTGTTGACACATCTAGGGTTACACCATGTAAACCCTAATGTGTCATGACTCTTCATTTCCATGACCCATGGGTTTGTAACTCCCATGGAGCCTCCATGGAGCATCCAATGGGTTTAACCCAACTTGATTATCCATGGAGCCTCTTAGGCCACTATATAAGTTATGGATGATTTACATAATCAACCCATATATTTAATTAGTTATCTTTTGATCACTTAATTAATTCTAAAATTAATTCTTGATCAAACTAATTAAATAATATTATTAATATATTAGAACTTATAATATATTAATAACCACAAGTGTTATTTCTCTCATTTAGTCTATCCAATTGCATGGTGCCATGCAACCCAAATGGACCATGTCGGGTCGGGTCAAGTACATACCAGAAATAGTTATTGACTTAGACATCTTATCCAACATATATGTGATATTATATGTTAACTAGGATCACAGAGTGTGTTCAGAACTTCACTTGACACCTAGCAATCCTTCAGTTCATCCGTACCACTCACTACAGGTGAGTTCATACCCCTTTAATCAATGATTTAAATGTTTTTAAATGTTTCTATGTGGGGGGAGGGGATACAAGTTGAAACATGCTAGTTATTATATTAATCACAGGTGATTAACAAGTAGCATACAAAAGGATTTATTACTCATTTAGATGTTTTACCAAATAGTTTACTTCAGATGGTTTTCCAAAACTTCATTTATGCTATTACATTGTCAATTGCATGCTTATATATGTATAGTTATATAAGTAATGTTTAAAGGACTTAGGAAGGTTAGCCCGCTCTATTTCCTTTTCCCCATTGGGATGTGGTCTGGTGAGGTACCGGGCATCCGTCCGAAGGTCGTTTAAATATTAGTTATGTATCATATGTACATATATAGTCGTAAAGGTTCTTCCAGTCAGTTCAATACCCTTGGGTAGCAAGGGTATACTTCCATGTTCATACGTACCATTTATATTACTAGTAAGCTACCATATGGGTAGTTTAGGAAGATACTGATACGTTTACTAGAATGCGGAATCATACCACAAGTCAGTTCATTCATGAACCTATACATGCTAGATAGAGAGAGAACACACATTACAGCTAGTACACACAGTACATTACTATACATGCTAGATAGAGAGAGAACACATGTTACAGCTAGCACACGCAGAACATTACAGTACACTACTATACTATTACATGATTACGTTTACGTGATTACGTTTAGATGATTACGCTTACATGAGTACGTTTACATAGATACGTTTACATGAGTGCGTTTACATATACGATAATAGGACAGACATCACTAGGAGCTATAGCATGGAACGATTTCAGGATCTAACTATACCAATGAATCACAACGCTTTGTGATAGTTATATTGGGTATACGTGATCATAGTAATGTGGATGTTCACGGCTTGCAAATATGCAGGGGTCGTGTATGGGTCCCAAAATCTCTTTGACAGGGGAGCGTCTAGCCTGGGATCTAGCCATCACATTATGCCTTATCCCTCAAATAAGGCAATATTAGTACAAAATTAGTCACTTATTACAAATACAACAGTACTTACGAGATTACAATAGGTTAAAGGTGGTTAGTACGGTTGTAGTTATTTGATACTACACCATAGTACTATTTCATTTTCCCATTACATTCACTTCGTGAACATTCACACGATGCACGGTAATGTAGAAGCTATATTTTTGGTTAATGATAGTCAGATTTGGGAAAATACACACTCTTACAAGAGACACACACAGATACTAGATGCCTTGGTAGAAGGCTATTCTCAGTAGGAAGCATAGGGCTTTCTAGGATGTTCAAAACGTTTTCATACTTACAGTTCATATACATACAGATACTTACAGTTCATATACATACAAATACTTACGGTTCATATACATACAAATACTTATAGTTCATATACATACAAATACTTACAGTTTATATACATACAAATACTTATAGTTCATATACATACAAATACTTACAGTTCATATACATACAAATACTTACAGTTCATATACATACAAATACTTACATACAAATTAAGACACTAAAATACTTATGATCTCACCAGCTTTAAAGCTCATATTCCCTTTCAAAATAACTTGTATCCTCAGGTCAACAGTAGACAGGTACCGATGCAAGGTTTAGAGAAGATGGTGCTCGTTCAAGACTCATCTTTCATTTTGATTTATACTTTAGTGTTTATCATAATTTGACAGAACACACTTGTATTAACATTATATTATTAATGAAATGGATGATGTTGTTTCTTTTTTACTACTTTTCATTGTTTTGATACTGTACATGACGTCCTCCGCCCCAGAACGTTTCCGCCGTTCATGGTTTTGGGGTGTGACAAAGAGCCTCCAACCTCTCTCGAAGATCATCGTCTTGCTTGTGGTGTTTGTAAGCCATTAGAGGAGTGACACTTGTGACTCTAAGCTCCAAGGACAAGAAGATTCAAGCTTTGAATAATAGGTAATCATCTAGATCTGTTCTGTTATGTCAATTTCGAATTATATACATTAGATCTAGGGTTTGAAAGTCTTGGATGAATTGCATGTACAATAGAGAAACCTAGATCCAAGCATTAGGGTTTGCATGAGCACATAGGATGTTCTTTTGGCTCAAACCCATCAGTGGTATCAGAGCTTTGATTGGTTTCTTTTGTATTGATGCCTTGCTTGTTCATCCTCTCTGAAAATTATTTTTTCTGCCTTCTGCCCGACCTGACTCGGCGAGTCACTAGTCCAACTTGGCGAGTCCAGTTAGTGACTCGGCGAGTTGGAGCGTCTGGTAGGGGATATTCAGGATTTCTTGCTGTTTTGCATTAGGATAATTGCCAAAATCGTTTTTGACTAATAAAATCCGAATTTTATTGTTGCTATACATTTATCCTTTCCAAAACAAAAGATAATTACCATTTACTTGAATAATAAATTCCTTATGTGATAATATTTGGTTATTTAAATTATTTGATGAATTATCTTGTGAATAAAATTGATTAGGTCAATTTTAGATAATCATTAAATTAAATGTTTAATTTTAAATTATTTGCTATTTGATCCTATGTGTTTTGAATAAGTTCAAAACTTGCCCACAAGTTTTGAAATTTAAATTTTGATTAAAAGTTTAATTTGAACTATTTAAATTTCAAACCCTAGAATTTTACAAGTTTAAAATTCAACCTTATACTTTATAATATTATAAGATTAATATATATATATATATATATATATATATATATATATATATATATATATATATATATAACTGAAATGCTAGTCTTACCGTTAGTAGGCCTCATTCACAAAGCTGATCTATAAGGGGGGGTATAAGGTTATGGCCTATAAAATGGCCGTTTAATGGGTGTCCACTCTTACCCACTGCTTCCTTGATTGGTGGAGGGTCGTTAGCCGAACGGGTAGGATAGGGAAACCCTTTCCTCATTAAAAGTATAATGAATTCATAAAAGTAACTAAATGTTTTTATAAAATTCCCAATCTTAGTTACTTTAGGCAAAAGTGAATTGATGCAATTCCATGAAATTAGACTTTGCACCCTTGCTAAGACATTAGTGGAGCGTGTGTGGTTAACCAGCACACTAATTGGGTTCTAAGCAAAGGTGGCAAAGGGTGACTCATTGTTTGTCATAGTTCGATGGAGCAAGTGTGGTTAACCGACACATCGAATAGGTGACTATAACAATGAGGGCACCATGTACATTTGCATGGTTATTCACACCTGCTTTGTGATCCTCGGCATCCTAGTCACAAACTTGAGGGCATATCGAGATTTCAACATGCCATTGAAAAGTTCGATGAATATCAAAAGATCTAGGAGTTTTCAATACATTTAAAACTTAATCTCTTTTTCTTTTTTCATGGTGGAGAATTAGTGAATCGTCATTCACTTACCTTCAAATTATTTACTTGTTAGATTACGACATCCTTCTTCTTATTTGTAAATAATCATGTTGGATCCTAGCCCTAATTTCTCATTTGGGTGTTTAATTAGGGATTCATTTCTAATCAACGTCAACACTGCCTCTGCTGAAGAGATCGCAACCTTTGAGGCCCATGAGCGTGATGCTACGAAGCTCCATTGCATCATGCTGGCGACTATGACTGCAGAACTCGAAAATTCCTATGAGGACATGTATCCTTATGAAATGCATCAAGACTTGCTGGACCGTGTGACATCCCCATTTTCACGGCCAGAAAAGACCGATTTGTTTATGCTTTGTTTTATAAAATTAGAGTAATCCTTTGATTAAAAGAGTTGCGGAATTTGTTCCCAAAACAAAATATGATAAGAATTTATCAAAGGATTTCTTTAAAGAAATGTATTTTCATTAAATAACAAAATATCGGGATGTCATGTTCCGATACAGACCAAAAGCATAAACAATATAAAATAGACCTTACAACAGTTATTTATAACTACTGATCTATAATCCAAAATCTCTCGTCAAGTCCACCAACTTATACTCTTGTGCCATTACCAGTAATGCAAAGAAAACTAAGTGGGTCAGGCTTGGGAGCCTGGTTAGCATATAGGGTTTTCAACCCACAATAATATATTTTTTTATATTCAATCATCAAACAATCAACCCAATTACCCATCCCCATTATCTTCTTTATTTCTTAAGGTTTTACCCTAAGAATCGACTATCCTTCCTTCATTCATTCCTAAGGATTGACCTAAGGAATTGACACAAAGTCCATTGCTGCCAAAGTTTATCTATCAGGTACTAAATCCATAGCTATCAGGCGCTAACTCCATAGTCACCAAGGTTCACTTAACAGGCGCTAATTCCATAGTCACCAAGGTTCACTTTAATAGGCGCTAACTCCATAGTCACCAAGGTTCACTTAACAAGCACTAACTCCATAGTCACCATGGTTCACTCATACCATCTTTCATTACACACCAATTATTCTATCTACCCACATTCTAGCCAACATATTTGTAGATCTAAAATACAAATACAGGTTAACTCATTTAGAACCTATATAAAACATTCATTTCACGTCCACCTTAAATAAACAAACAATATATAAACACATAGCACGTATTCCATAGCAAATACTTCATATTTATGTGTTAGAAAAAAGTAACCACACACTCACTTGATAATACAATGATCGGACAGCACTACGGCTCTAAATGTAGAATTCTTCAGTGAAACCGGGATGCTTCCTTGAAAACCGAGCCTCTCGTGGGCAGTGTTTCGGCTCGAAAACTTTAATTATCGGGATCTTTGAGGCTTTGGGACTTTCTTCGGGTGTCGGGATTGATATCGGGGCTTCGCGGGTATAAATTTCCAAGAAGAAGAAAGAAAAAGGGTGAAAAAGTGAGAAATTAGCAACAAACCCCGGAGGCCTCGCCTGCCTTTTATAGGGGCTGCACCCTCGCATTACGATGGGCATACTCAAAGTTTACGCAGGGCGTAACGCCTCGTCAACATGTACGTTGCGCCCAGTATGTTGGGCGTACTGGGTGGATTGGATTGGACGTGTCATGGCTTCGGATATTATCCGAATTTATAATTTTATAAATATATTTTAATTATTTAAAAACTTCATAAATTCATATCTTCATCATACGAGCTCCGTTTTTGACGATATTTAAATTCACACTTAGGTGAGACTATATTCTACAGCTTTCATTTATACTCCGTCGGCTAATTTTGACTTTATTTTTGTTATATTATTTTTAGTAGGCCGGGACAGGAAAACTCCGTTAGAAATTCATAACTTCTTCATATGACGTCCGTTTTCGTCTGTCTTTTCACCATTGGACTACTATCGACGAGATATTCGATTCTCATTTAGATTGTTTCGGCCAAATATCACTTGATCTCAATTTCAAGATTTGGGTTGCACACTGCTAAGCTGAAACTTAGAAAAATCATAACTTCCTCATACGAAGTCAGATTTGGACGTTCTTTTTATGCATGCTCTCGGCTTAATGAACACTACGACTTTTGTTTAGATCACTAAGGCTAAAAATTGCTCCATCGTAAATTCACTATTTACGTCACACAGCGTCGTTTCGGTTTTGTCGCAAAACTTCGACATGTCATAACTCCTTCATTATAACTCGGATTTCAGCGTTCTTTATATGTACGGAATCCTTGCAACATATACTAAAACTTAGTTAAGATTAATCCTTCTAAATAATATTCCATCAAAAAGTCATTTTGACGCTCATTGTCTCTAGATTGACAAGCTCTGATCTACGGGCGTTACAGACCGGTACCAACAGAGCGCTAGGCAAGAAAGGTACGAGATCATCACTTCGATGATCACTACCAGAATGGGTAATGGAGAGTCCCTTACCTCTCATCTACAAAAGATTTAGACATATGCTGATCGCCTGCTAAAGTTGAATGTTAACTTTGATGAAGAGTTGTCAGTTGACATCATCCTTCACTCCTTGCCTCCCTGCTACAACCAGTTCCGCATGACCTACCACATGAATAAGGAAGAGGTCACTTTGAGCAAGCTTCAAGGCTTGTTAAGGACTACTGAGAGCAATCTCAAAGATAAGTTTGTTGCATCAACTCCTGCTCCCACTGTTGCCCCAGTCTTGGCAATAGGGCAAGGGAAGGGTAAGAAAAGGAAGGCTCCCTCAAAGAGCCACCACAAAGGAAAGTCCCAAGATGGTACCTCTTCTAGTGGAACCAAATTTGGTTCTTCTAAACCCCACTCAAACCCCAAGGAGGCAGAGTGCCACCACTACCACATGATAGGGCATTGGAAACGAAGCTGCCCAGAATATCTGCAAGCAATCAAGGATGGGAAGATCAAGCCATATATCCTACACGTGTATTTACACTATTAAATCTAATGATTCATCACATGTCATTTCTTGGGTACTTGATACAGGATGTGGTTTTAACATTTGTTCTGATTTGCAGGGCCTAAGAAGAGATAGGGATGTGGAGCATGGGAAGATAAATTTGATCATGAGGAACAAAAGATCATCGCCTGTCACCAAGATCGGAGTTTACACTTTAATGATTTGTAGTGGATTAGGATTAGATTTAAATAATTGTTGCTATTCGCCAGATATGGAAAGAAACATCATTTCATTTCATGGTTTATATAGACAAGGTTTTAGATATTCAATTGATAATGAAAAGGGTTCTATTAATGCTTATCTTAATGGTGTCTTTTATTTTAAAGCATTGCCTTGTAATGGAATATATGAAACTGTGATGGTTGTAGATAACTTAGGAAATGATGTATTATGTATTGATTCATCCATTGGTTTGGATAAAGCATCCTTGTGGCATTGTCGTCTTGGACATGTCAACAAGAAACGCATAACCTAACTCCAAAAGGATGGAGTGTTGGAGTCATTCGACCTTAGGGACGATGACGTGTGCAAGTCTTGTTTACTTGGAAAGATGACCAAGTCACCCTTCACTGGCACTTGTGCGAGGGGTGAGGGTTTATTGGATCTCATACACACCGATGTGTGTGGGCCCTTTAGATCCACCACAAGGGATGCGAGCCGCTTCTATGTGACTTTTACCGATGATTATAGCAGATATGGGTATATCTACTTAATCAGGCACAAGTCAGAAACCTTTGAAAAGTTCAAAGAGTTAAACAAGAAGTGGAGAATCAATTGTGCGGAAAAATCAAGATGCTTCGATCCGATCGAGGAGGAGAGTACCTAAGTCTTGAATTCCACGACTACCTCAAGGAATGTGAAATCGTTTCGCAATTGACGCGACCTAGGACACCGCACTTGAATGGTGTGTCTGAGAGGCATAATAGAACCTTGCTAGACACAGTTCGTTCCATGATGAGTCGTGCTTCGCTACCTATCTCATTCTGGGGGTATGCCTTAGAGACTGTCGCCGATATCTTTAACTTAGTCCCTATAAAGAAGGTTGCCAAAACACCTCACGAGCTGTGGACAGGGAAAGCTCCCTCATTGGCACACATCAAAGTTTGGGGTTGCTAGGATTTCGTAAGATGTGAGACTCACGACAAGCTCGAACCTTGTAGTGAGCGGTGTATTTTCATCGGCTACCCGCAGAAGTCCTTTGGATATCTCTTCTATAGACCGAGTGACAATTTTGTCTTCGTCGCGAGGAGGGGGTTTTCCGTGAGCGAGAAATCATAAGCCAAGGGGACAGTGGGAGGCAAATTGATCATGAAGAGATTCAAGAGTCGAGTGATGAAGGAACCTCCAACACCGGTGAGTCCTTACCTCTAAGAAGTTCCGAAAGAGTTAGGGTTCAACCCTAGTTTTATGGTTTTCATATTACTACAGAAGGGGATACGTTCATTAGTGATAGTACACTCGTGAATTTGGACGAACCTAACAGCTATAAGGAAGACATGGCAGGCCCGGAGTCTACAAAGTGGAAAGAGACGATGGACAGCGAGATTCAGTCCATGCATGACAATCGAGTTTCGAATTTGGTTCACAATGTACTAGGTCGTAAGACGGTCGGGTGCAAATGGATCTTCAAGAAGAAGATCGACATGGATGGGAATATACACACCTCTAAGGCGCGATTGGTCGCGAAGGGTTTCACTCAAACTCCCAGAGTTGACTATGATAAAACCTTCTCACCAGTTGCGAAGATAAAGTCTATTACGGTGATGCTGGCCATTGTTGCATTTCATGACTATGAAATATGGCAGATGGATGTCAAAACCGCTTTCCTTAATGGAAAGTTCGCTGACGATGTTTACATGGCTCAGCCAGAGGGTTTTGTCAATGCAAAGCATCCTGATAGAGTGTGCAAGCTTGAGAAGTCCATTAATGGACTGAAACAAGCATCTCACAGATGGAATCTTTGTTTTGATGAGAAAGTCAAAGAGTTTGGTTTTCTATGAAGCGAGGATGAATCATGTGTATATGTCAAAGCAAGTGGAAGTATAGTAAGCTTCCTCGTATTGTATGTGGATGACATACTACTCATAGGAAACGACATCCCGATGCTGCAGGAAGTTAAGTCCTGGCTCGGGAAGTGCTTGGCTATGAAGGACCTCGAAGAGGCTGCCTATATTCTAGGAATAAGGATAGTGAGAAACAAAAGTAAAATGCTAATAGGACTTAGTCAGAATACTTACTTGGACAAGGTACTAAAGCGTTTTAGTATGGAGAATACAAACAAGGGAAAGTTACCAATCCAAATTAATGCCAAGTTGAGTAAGACTCAAAGCCCGAGTACCAAAGTCGAGATAGCATAAATGAGTCGAGTACCATACGCTTCCGCAGTTGGCTCAATTATGTATGCTATGACTTGTACTCGCCCTGATGTGGCCTTCGCTTTGAGCATGGTCAGCAGATATCAAGGTAACCCTGGCAAAGCGCATTGGACCGCAGTCAAGATTATTCTTAAGTACCTAGTGAGGACCAAGGAATGGTTTCTAGTCCTCGGCGGGAGTGCTGACTTAAGGGTGCGAGGGTATAGTGACGCCAGTTTTTAGACCGACAAGGAGAACTACTATTCACATTCGGGCTGGGTCTTTACCCTTAATGGAGGAGCAGTGACTTGGAAAAGTTCCAAGTAGGAGACCGTAGCTGATTCAACGTGCGAATCAGAGTACATTGCAGCAAGCGAAGCATCAAAAGAGGCAATATGGTTGAAGAACTTCATTAGAGACCTTGGAGTTGTGCTGACCATAGAGGAGCCTATCAAAATTTTTTGTGAAAATGAAGGAGCGGTTGCCTTGACCAAGGAACCGAGGGATCATGGCAGATCTCGACATATCGACAGAAAATATCACTTTATTCGATATCGGGTGGAAGAAGGACTCCTCGTAGTGAAGAGGGTATCGTCAGAGGATCACCTAGCAGATCCGCTTACGAAGGGATTGAGTAGGGGTAAGCATTTGTAGCACGCTAGGAGCATTGGGCTGAAGGACGATATTAGTTTAGATTAGATAGTTTAGAAACGTGTAATAGATAAATTGTAATTAACATTCGATGATTAAATAAATGGGTATTATTTATAAGTACAGTTACTGTCTTATGTTAATTGCTTACCTATTGTTTCATTTTGCATGTTTTGACTTCCTGAATAATAAAATTATTTGAACGGTCCACAGTCGTTCATATATTGGAAGTAGGTATGAATAAAGATTGTCATGAATTGGTGTGTAGATTGTCTAAAGTGTATTAGACATAGAAAAATTTTGCTACAACGTTCATGAGTGCTTATGAACTTTGATTTGAGCATTGGAATAAACCCACACTTGCTGGAATCACTTCATGGAATTTATCACGAGTGATCGCAAGATGATAATATCACATGGTCTTTAAAACCTAGATATATGGTTTATTGTTTGCTGATTGGTTGTGCATTGATAATGTGAAAACGCATCAGTAACTTGATGTTATAAAACACATTGTTGTGTATGATTTGATTAGTGGATAGTAAATGCATATAAGTCGAAGTTTATCTGTTCCTTTTATCCTAAGAGGGTAAAAGCGATATCAGGGTCACTCGATGATTTGGTTTGACTTATGTACCGGGCCCGACCAGGACTGAATTGATGTGTTAAATTAAGTTCTATGTCAAACGAATCTGAGATCGAGAAACAAATTGTCGGACAATAAGTATGACTATGTTCCATGTAATTGTCTGCACGATATTTGTAACGCCCGCAGATCCGGGCTAGTCAATTTAGAGACAATGAGCATCAAAAATGAGTTTTTGATGGAAGAATATTTAGAAGGAATAATCTTACCAAGTGGTAATATACGTTACAAGGGTTCTGCACATATAAAGAACGCCGAAATCCGAGTTATAACGAAGAAGTTATGGCCGGTCGAAGTTTTACGGCAAAACCGGCACGGCACCGGGAGACGTAAATAGTGAATTTACAATAGAGGACTTTTTAGCCTTAGTGATATAAACAAAATTTGTAGTATACGTTAAACCGAGAACATACAAAAAAAAAAAAGAACGGCCAAATATGACTTCGTATGAGGAAGTTATGAATTTTCTAAGATTTGGCACAGCAATGCACGACCCGAAACTTGAATTTTAGTTCGAGTGGTTTTTGGCCTACGCGACCTAAATTAGATTTTAATATCTCATTAATAGGAACTCAACGATAAAAAGACAGACGAAAACGGAGTCCGTATGAAGGAGTTACGAATTCTTCGCGGTCATTTAACAATCTAATCTCCTCCTACTGTTAAATTTAAGATTGCTCGAGAATTAGTCGACGAAGTCAAAATGAAAGTTGTAGATCTTTTTTTTACCTTTGCTTGGATATAAAGAACGTCGAAAACGGAGCTCGTATGCGAAAGTTATGAATTTTTGAAAATCGGCTGATTTCCACCCTGTATGCGATGCCACATGTCAGCACCAGGGTCAGACTTGGAGCCCAAGTTGGCTCACGACGTGAGCATCATAAAACTCATGACGTGAGTAACCCTCCAACCCCTATAAATAAGAGGTAAATCCCTCTTCATTCCTCACACCTCTTATCATTTCCCTCTCTCTAGCTCCGAAATCCCCCGAAAAGCCTAGGGAACCTCCCTAGCACGAGGCGGAAGCCCCGGAGCGCCCGACGGCTCCGAGAAGAAGAGCCTTTCGGCTCGGGAACGCTACTCCAGCGGAGCCCGATTTTGAGAAAAAACTCGCTGTAAGTGAGCTACGCCTAACCTATCTTTAGTAAAGCTTATGTTTTAATGTAGTAATGTTATTAGGACCTTATAATAAATATTTGGGCTATTATTATGAGTTATATAAGTGTCGTTATAATATCGTTTTAACCACTCGCGATACGGGGAATCTGGTTTGGAGGACCGCTTGGGTTGCTGGATCCAGAAGTGCTATATGCCAAAATGATCTTGCCCCCCGGTGTTCCATGTCTGGCCCCTGTCCGTATATAGTGGGTGAAGAGTATTATTTAACGCGTATATAATAGTAATAATAGTTAGACTATTAATTAGTCTCGGAGAATATTAGACTAAACTCTAGTGATAATGATACTAGGTTCTGTTAAAGGAGTTGTTTAAAGTAAACGAAGTGTTGCCCAAGTACCAAGTCACCACCATATTAGGTGAGTGCATAGTTACTTTCATCTTACACATAGATATGAAATATTTTATATAAATTAAGTGCTATATGTATATACTGTCTGAATACTTGCTGTCTATGCTGGATGAAACGTTTTATACATGTTCTTAAATGATCTAAACTGTATATGTATTATATATCTACAAAATGTGTTGGGTAAAACATGGGTAGATTAGAGGTGAGATAAATGATGAGCGATGAAAGATGAGATAAATGATGAGCGATGAAAGATGAGATGAATGATGAGCGATGATATATATTAGTGATAAAATATGGTGCAAAGCGATGAACTAAGCGATGAACCAAAGCAATGAGCCAAAACGATGAGCCAAAGCGATGAGCCAAAACGATGAGCCAAACGACGACCCAAGCGATGGCCCCGTCATCTAGCAGAGTATGGATGACAACCATGGACTATTCTACATAGTTTAGTGGAACACTAGCAGACTCGCAACCTGTAGATGTTATGAACGATGTGTTCACCCGGTGTACTCTAAAAACCCATTGACAGGTATTGCGAGTGGACTCTCGAAAACGATATTGTCACTAAAAGAGATAAACCCTGGCGACTATGCAGACTTAGTGCCGATTCCTTAGGATACTACTTAGGAATGAATGAACGAGGAATAGCTAATTCTTAGGGTAGATCCTTAAGAGTAAAGAAGATAATGGGGATGGGTAATTGGGTTGATTGTTAGATGTTTAAACATAATAATTATATTATTGTGGGTTGAAAACCCTATGTGCTCACCAGGTTTCCCAACCTCACTCACTCAAGCTTATTTGAATCACAGGTGTCGATACGAAGTTACATTACATTGAGAGATTAAAGAGGTGTAGATCACTAGTGTAAATGAATGTAAGTTCTGTTTATGCTTATGTTTCTGTATTGACAGTGACATCCCAAATGTTTTAAAATGAATACAAATACATTTCCTCGGAAATGCTTTGATAACGTATTTATCATGTTTTACTGGGAACCAATTCCGCAACATTTTTATCAAAAGAAGTACTCTGATTTTTATAAAGCATAAACAAAATCAGTCTTTTCTGGCCGTGAAAATAGGAATGTCAGAATATCTAGAACGGAGGACTATACGATCCCTTATCTAAAGGACAAGTTACTGATAAGATCAGAGTTTAACAGTGTATTTGAGAGCTACGATTACTAATCGGATTGTATTTACATTTGTAGTTACTAGACTTATCCAAGTGGGAGACTGTTGGTTTAGTGTCTAAGCCCATAACTATATTTGGTAAGTATTTGACCCGGTTGTGCATGGTCCTTTTGGGTTGCCTTCACCGAAGCAACATGATAGGATGATTTATGAATAAAGAGATTATGATTTATTAATGTGTTATATGAATAATATATTAAAGGAGAAATCATATAGTTTAATTACTATTAGACAAGAATTAATTAATAATTAATTATGTGGCTAAAAGAGATTAATTAAATAAAGGGGACTGGAACTGTCAATTGTGTGATAGTTGATTTGGGCTGAGAATCCTTTTGGATTTAAGGGGTAGACAAAAATAAGAGTGGAGGCCCATCTAAATTTGTCCAAGGCCTTTATTTTGGAAGATTCTTTGGGTTGCATAAGGCCTAAGCTATCCAATTAGGGTTTTGACTGAAACCCTAACAGCACAAGTATAAATAGACCCCTTAGGCTTCAGAAATTGGCTAACCCTACTTCTATGAGTATTAGAGCCGATTTCAAGAGCCTCTAACCTCTCTCCAAGATCATCCTCTTGATTGTGGTGTTTGTAAGCCATTAGAGGGGTGACACTTGTGACTCTAAGCTCCAAGGATAAGAAGATTCAAACTTTGAAGAAGAGGTAATCATCTAGATTTGTTTTGTTATGTCAATTTCGAATTATATACACTAGATCTAGGGTTTGAAAGTCTTGGATGAATTGCATGTACAATAGAGAAACCTAGATCCAAGCATTAGGGTTTGCATGAGCACATAGGATGTTCTTTTGGCTCAAACCCACCAGGTGTGGTATATGGTCGTATGGAACGAGCCGAGGAAGCTCATGCCGAAGCACTTAAATAATCAAATATGTTGTGAGAAAGCATTTAAATATATCAGATCAAAAGGCCATGGGGAATGACATGCGACAACATGTACTTTCCCAACATGTCGTTATAACTCGGATATTCATAATAACAAGACTGACTACATTCCTAAGTGATGCTTTTGTACCTTCGGCCTCAAGTGCATTAATGACAATGAGACGGGTACCTGCTCGGCCCATCTCCATCGTCATTTCCCCATGCACCAGAGTATAAAAGGAATTTGACTTCAACATGAAAGGGGTACGTAACCTAATCCTTTCTCTCAATAGATATCAAATAATTACCTATCTTGCTTTCTGACTTTGGCATCTCGGTAGACATTTAACGATTTGTTTTGTCTCTCAGGTTCGGACTGCTGAGGATCTAACGTCATAGCATCATCTAACACTCGAGAAATCTTAGAAATAACGATGCACAAATATCATGTTAGAAGCCTACAAAACCATAATCATGGTCCATTATGAAGGGAGAGTCTGGTAATCAAAACATGTTATTACCAAAAGAAGGGCCATATACAACTTAAGTGTTCATCTCTAAGTTGGACAGTTCGACGAAGTCAAGATTATCAAGTAGGAGTAAATCTAAGTCTCGGGTGAATATTAGTCTATCAGAAATTCATAAATGTTATACATTTGATTTAAATGACAAATAGAATTGTATATTATCTGGCACTCACAAAGTCAACAACGTCATGATATTCATCTAAATATGTATTGCGCTTCAAACATTGTACCCGTCATTTAAATATAAAGTAATACAACAAATGAATACAAATAACTGAATACTTTTATTTTTATATATAACAAAGTACAATACTTTTACTAAATAAATTAAAATACAATAATTTAAATTAAATAAAATGAAATTCAAAATACATTTGTCGTCATCATCCAGAAAATGGCTACGAAACCATTGTAACCAAGGTGATGTTTGTAGCATATGCACTATGGATTATCGATCGATCAAGAGTAGGGTAAAAAATACCATTGATAAGACGACTTTTTTAAGCTCCTTCGGCTCTTCCTTGTAAGCAACGACATGTTCAGATCCCTCCCGGTAAGTGGTGACTTTTTTAGATATCTTACGTTTTGACTTTAACTATCTTGTATAAACAAAACAAAAAACAAATCGAATAATATTTTGAAATTTCTTATGGAACATGACCAAAATGCTACATAATTACGGTAAAAAAAATTAAATACACCTCAAAACACCTAGATTTATACTAATAACAACTAAGTATGTTTTTGTGATGCATGTAACTAAGTCTGAAACAAACAAGACAAATCCGAAATCCAATATATGAAGAGCAAGCCTGAAATACATATTTCAAACATATTTAGACTTCTCAAAAACACATCAAATCACTATATTAGGGTCGACCTACGAAGTAGGGGTGTTCACGGTCCGTCTATTTCGCTTTTTATATCAAACTGAAGCCAAACTGTTAGTAACGGTTTTTGTCAACCAAAAACCGAAGCCAAACCATTGGAAATTAAAACCGAACCAAATCAAACCGTTACTAACGATTTGGCTCCGGTTTAGTTTCACGGTTTGGACGTTTTAGGCCCATTTTAATCTTACCCATTAAATCGAATCAGGCCAAATCACACTCCAAATTGGACTAAAAACCAAGTTTGTCCTACCCACTTTAGGGAAAAAGCTCGCTCAAATGGGCCTGCTAGCCCAAAGCAAAGCTGTTTTGTTTTTCTAAGCGGATTAATGCTGCTTTCTAATTTCTGTAGTCACCGCCTTCAATTGTTTTTTTCCTTTGGCTATGTGGGATGTGGGATATTTAAACTTTTAACTATTTTTCTTTTTCTACACAACGAACATCACATGTTTTCTTCTTCTCTTCTTTTTTGTTCACTTAACAGGTTGCTAGATTTGATACTCATATATTATACACACAAATATTTAATATGCATATATAAAACAGTACACATTTATTCTACAACAAAGATTGTTATAAAATGTAATATGCGTATATCAAACATACATATTTTACATATTACCATATTAGGTAACACAACACACACATTACATATTTAGTATTTTTCATATAACAAAAACACACACACACACACACACACACACACACATATATATATATATATATATATATATATATATATATATATATATATATATATATAAAAGATAGTTCAAATAAAAATAGTAAATTAGAACATAAAAACATTATTTTTATGTCATTATTCTGCAATGAATTTTGTATCAACAACTTTATATCATTATTCAATAGTGAATAAATGAATAGTCACAACTTAAAACTAAAATTATAATTCACTACAAAAATGAATATACATAAATTTATGATAAAATAATAACATTCTAATAAATATATGAATGATTAAACGTTAAGATTCATATTAGAATTATTTCAAAAATACACATATATACAACATTAATTATAAAAAAATAACATCAACATATGTTTTTATGTTCTCACACTATTTACTGTTTTTTTATTTGAACTTATATATATATGCTATGAGAATTACTAAGATAATAAGTTGTTTAGCAATGCGAATACGTTCAACCTTACAAGAATATCGTCATTTTCATGCATTCTCGTTAATTATTTTTTTTTTTGTTCTCACACATCGTTTTTCACTCATTTTCATTCTGACAAAATACGACCCAATAAAACATTCTGACAAAAATGAGAATAATAATAATAAGTGTATAATAACCTTATAGACGATTTAATTAGTGAGAATGTGTGTTAATGACAAGAGTTATGTAAGATTGAATATGTTTATATTATCAAACAACGTATTTTCTTTATCATTCTCATAGCATACGATAGATGTACAATAACTAGTTAGAATATTTGAACATATATATATATATATATATATATATATATATATATATATATATATATATATATATCCTACGGTCCGGTCCGGTTTTATACGGTTTGAAAATTTTGAAACCGTAAGCCAAACCGTTCATTACGGTTTCGATAGTTTCAAGTTGCAAGTCAAACCGTAAAGAAAAATACAAATCGCAAACCAAACCGATGCTCGATTTGACCGATTTCATGGTTTCAAACTGAACCGTAAATGCCTCCTACTACTACGAAGCATAAAAAATAGACCAACATACATAATATATATCTTTTGAATATATATATATATATATATATATATATATATATATATATATATATATAAATTAAATATGTTGATAAAACGTAAAAAAAAAGGTGTAAAATGTTGTATTATACTTGCGTAGGTCCGTCTTCACTCATTGTCAGTTATATGTTTTTTGTTTCTCGTGTCACAAGTGAAAAAATACTGAAAGTACTCATATATGACGAAGGTCGTCCAACTAATAAAACAAAAAGTTATAGATATTCAAGTGTTTCATTGTTTTTTTTTTCAGACATTTCAATGTTATCAATAATATTAAATATGTTTCTACTACTTTATTTTTTTATATGTTCTCTGCGTTTTACTCGTGTCATAATCTAGTTTTTATGCAAATGAAGAAAACACGTTTTGGTAAAGGGTGCTGATAAATCCACATAGTATTTTTTGATGTTTCCACTAAAAATTTTAATTTAAGACAATGATACCCTTATTTACACAAATGAGATAAATTCCCAATTTTGTTTAAGAAAAACGCATTATTTCCAAAACTTATATATTCAAAATCATATCTCATGTATTTGATAATTATATCTTTCATTTTCATTTACTAATTTATAAATATTTATAGAATAACAATTATATTTTTTTTATTTGCTCATTGATTATATAAGTTTCGTTCTTGTAACCTTTATACTCATTTTAATATAGCTTTTTGCTTCTTCTTTGGTCATTCTTTTTTTAAATATTTGTATCCATGTATATGGTCAAACTGGATCCGGGAAAACACATACAATGGTATTATGGCAACATACTTTCTCATTCTATAAATTATAGAGGATGTATCTATAGCAATATTTAGTATTTAACATGTAATCCATTTGCTTGTTAATTGTTATTCATTTAGATCGGACCAAAGGATCTTACAAAGACTAGCCAAGGATTCAACTAAAAAGATGTCCTTTTCATCCTAGGATAGTAGGATATACAGAAGATAATCCTTTTCATCCAATAAATTTAACATATAATCAATTCGCTTGTTATTTAACATAAACTCAATTTTCGTGATCTCCTCTTTACCGAGGGTTTAAGCAAAAGATATCCTTTTCACCCAATAAATTTTATCATATTCAATATTTGCATAGAAACGAAAACATTCTCAGTATCGGATTCCTTCGTCTAATATTACATTAGAAATGCGTAACAATTCACATAATGGATTCAATGTTCCAGATGCTAACCTTGTTCACGTGGCATCAATTTATGATGTTCTTGATTTGATGAAACTAAAGCACAAAAATTGTGTTGTTGGGTCAACTGCTCTAAATGACAGTAGTAATTGCTCTCACAGGTTTGTTATTTTAAGCAATTAGTAGTTATTTATAAATTAGTTTAATTAATCATATAGTTCAATACATATCGATTGACGGCAAACGGGCAACAAGCTGCGCCGCTAGCCCTTTCTGGATAGCAAAATCAATTCTTTTGAAAACTACATTTGTGGATCTAGGAGATATGACATTAAAATGCATGACCCGGTGGACTCTATTGAGGAGCTCCACCGCCTCTGGTGCGAGAACGCCAAATGTATCAAATGCAAAATGAACAAACACATGTTGATTTGCTATACATGCATTCTCGTGTTTTACCACTTTGCACGTAGCGGCTTTCAAAGCGGCATGCCCGGCTGTAAAACCCTTGCTCCCCAAACCAACGAGAGGAGAGACCCAGTAAGATCCACGCACGCATGCTTCCCGTTTGAGAATCAGTTGAAGAAGAAGCTGTAAAAGCAGCGTCGTCTGAAGAGCAGCGTTGAAGGAGGATGAAGCGTACGTACGTTGTGCGTCGTTTCACTGATCATGTGGGTCCTTTTTTAAAACGAAAACTAGGATTTCTCAATAGGGGTATAATTGTTGCTATATAACTTTTTCGTGGAAATATCAAAATTTCCTGTGGAAATTTCAGCGATCTTTGGTAAATTGGGTTGTCTTTTTAGTCGAACATTGTTGTAAATACTAAAAAAAAACATGGTCATTTGCATATACTCCTAAATCCTAATACATAGTATTTGGTTATTTTGTGATTATCTGCATTTACAAATTATTTAAGATAATTACAAATCAATAAAGGATAACATTTTACCGACTGACGGTCCTAGATATACATTAAATTCGTACCCACTCTTCATGTATTCAAGCTTTATCGACAGGCTCCGTCCAGATCATGTGCAAGGTTAGCAACCAAACAGGTCTTCAAACATCTGACGATTTGTAAGAGCTTTATCTTGTTAATCTTCATAGTATTCATAATATTTATAATGTCTCCATTACTACAATAACTAATGAAATTAAAAATAAAATTTTGTAGTTATTTCAATTTGTTATTCACTTATTTGTAGGATCTAAGATTAATAATTTACAAGAAATCAATAAAAAAAACGATTAGATTATTAGTGATTTACAATTCAGATAGTTTGCTGGATTTACAATTCAAATAATTTGCTTTATTTACAAACCTAAAAAGTATTCAACCGAATTGAATTGGATTACACTTCATTTAACGTCAACCAAAGGAGATTTCAATTTCTTAGCTGAAAATTGATTGATCAAAAGCCTCCATATATATATATGTATATTATTTAGTAACTAATAATATATATTTATTAATAAATAGAAGATAAATGTTTAACTAAACACAAGGTGCAATTATCAAGTGGGACTAAAAGCCAAAGGTGTAAATTTTAAGACAACTTTCTAATATTCTATTTCCAGATCTCAAGCAAGCATCTCCCATTTTTTTTTTCTATAGTAATATATATTAAAACAAAATGTTTGTATTTTTTTAATAATAGTATAATGTTTTCAAACATAAATTACATATTTACTTGTTTATTCATTTTATAAAAATCAGTAAGAGCTTTAAATGTTCATAGTTTGGTTTCTTTGACTTTGGTGGATTTGACAAATCGATACACCATGTCGGATATCCATGGGTCTTTGCATATATCCACACACTTAGTTAAATTCTCACATTTACAAGATCAACAAATCCTAGTTTCATTCTAACCCTGATGTCCAAGCTTCTCATCGACAAATCACACATTTTTTTTTTAAGTTTCAAAATTTTACAAAAATATGAATATTACATGGACTCGGCCCATGTTGATTTGATTCTAATATTTTTTGGAAACCGCAAACGAATTAAGCAGAAGCCTACTCGAAATCTTTCAGTGAGCACCCTGAATTCGAGTTTTTTTACAAGACAAACTCAACCCCCATAGGAATTTTCAGAGAAAAACTCCACACATGTAGCACCACAAAAGGTAGTTTAAAGGAATTGAACTCTTAACCTCACACCCCATATGGATATAAAACACAATGCATCAACCCAGCTAAAATATATGAAGACATTAATTTAAACCTTGCTTTTTATTATATTATTATATTTTAAATGACGGGGAAAATATATTAAACTACGAAAAAACTATGGGGCGGCTGGGTGAATTATGGAGACAAAAAAAAATATAGGACAAACAACAAATAAAAGTAAACAACATAAGATATATGGACACCCATGAAGGGAACCCACACCAGCTAAAACTAACCATAAATGAAGTAGGCTACCAAGTACCAACACATCCCTTGCAATAGTTCCTAGTAGGAGTAGTGTAACGCCCCAAGTTTCCACACCAGATACACTTCAGGATTAACTAGTTTATAAAAATAACTTTTAAACATTTTTGTGTACACTGGTACTCTGGAGCACGAGAAGTTATTATCAGGGATCGTCGTACTGGCCACAAGTACAGGATCTGAGTCAGGCGTTACTATCTCTAACCTGATAAACAAACACTGTAAGTCACACGGCTTAGTGAATAACAATTACAATAACATAAATGACATACCACACAATAACATACAATTCAACAAAAATAATGTGATCTCATCTATAACTAAAATCACGAAAACTATAAATTGTTACCCATCAATAACCATGAAGATCATTTCGAGCTCGTAACATATGCACAAATATCAACAGTTTCAACACGCGCCACATCAACGAATATCAACGGTATCAGCCCGTGACATATCAACTCATAACATAGTGTCAGCCTGTGACACATCAACGAATAATATAGTGTCAGTTAGTGACACATCAACGAATATCAACGGTGACACCACATGACACATCAAATCATAACATAGTGTCAGCCCATGACACATCAATGAATAACACAGTGTCAACCTGTGACACATCAACAACACCACTATCTCATTTGATTCTCCTGCAGGTATAAATATGCCATCATGTGGTACATGTATATCTCTATAACATCACAATATCAACAATATGACATTCAATCATTCACACAACAATATAACTCACTTATTGTATCACACAATTATCACAAACAACAGGTGTTAGAATAGTGTTACTCACTTGGTTAGCTAGCAGACATAACAACTTCGGTCCTTGACCTACTCTGCTTTCCACTTTGTCACATGTTAGTACCTAAACAACAATTATCAAGTTCCTCAGAACTTTCCATAACTCACTATTAACTATAATATGTGACTATTTGTTACCAAACCCATTAACATAATAATATAACCACAATAGGCTTAACTCGTAAGTCGTTAACTAAATCGACCATATCAGGCAACTTTAATAAATTAGGGTTTACAACCCCCATAGTCCCGACTAACTATCTCACTGTAAGATTTATTTATAGCACCATATCATGAACACTCGTAACATATGCACGGGTCTAGAAATTCCTGACAACTCTTACATGTAATAATTACACAATAACAAGGTAAAAGATACCTCCATGATCTCGTAACTCAGCCTGTATCTCACGTATATCAGTATAACTCCTCCGATATAATATCCCGTAAATGACTCCTGGGCAGCATCTCCAATCAAATGTGTCAAAATCCTCCAAATGACACCAAAAACTGTTTATTTATAACTTGCATTGGTCATGTCGTGACCATATAGGTGTCACGTCGTGACAACCTGTTAAACCCCATTCTCGCCATATGTCGCACTCTCCAACCACGTGTCTCGTCGACTCATCACATTTCACATCGCGACACACCTATTTTCACGTCGTCACAAACATAATTTCACATCGTGATGGTCAAAGGTTGACCTATGACTTAAATTTTCCAAAATAACAACCTACTTTCATCTCAACTTCAGATAGTCATAACTTTCTCATACGGACTCCGTTTTCAACAAACATTATATCCATGGAATCCTCATCACACAAACTACAACATCTCTCAACTATCTTTTGTTAAATAACATTTCTCAAATTAAAGCAACTCAAGGATTTATCTCATCTATTCATCTCATAACGATCTATAACTTTTAGGATAGTGCCTATTTTAGAAAACATGTATTACAAGTAGCAAGATTTAGACTTCAAAATACCAATATACGTACTTGTCACACCCCGAACCAGACGGCGGAAACGTCTGAGGGCTTGCGTGACTTTAATTGAATACCATCACAATGAATATACATGAATCATAACATAAACATCACCATGCATCAATATATTACAACTGAATTTGTTTACATCAAGTACATTGTTTTAATATTACACATCCATAACCTAAATAGTTTGAGTGCATTCAACAACATGACATCTAACATTACTTCTTATAAATCTTCCGTTTACCTGTTACCTGAGAATACAAGTTATTTTGGAAAAACGTCAACATATGAAATGTTGGTGAGTTCATAAGAAATGTTGTGATAAAATGGTTTGTGCAGTTTTGTAAAAACCCAGAAAATCCGACATTTTCTAAAAAGACTTTTGTTTATCAAAGCGCGAGATCCATAAGTTGATGCATGAATGCTTTTAAACACACACACCCATATATATATATATATATATATATATATATATATATATATATATATATATATATATATATATATATATATATATATATACGAAGGGTATTTAGTAATATTGTTATAAAGTTTCGAACGAGTAATATTAAATTCCCCGGAAAACCCGATGTTTTCCGATGTTGACATGTATTCGTAATTACTGATTTTTGTATTATCTTAAAGAATGAGTATTGATTAATCCATATTGTATATCGTCCTAATTATTGTCTACTTTGATTTCCCGTAAGCCTTAACAAATGAAGAGAATGGGAGTATTATGTCCCACTACTATCGTAAGAACCTTAGGCTGTCGCGGATGCGAAAGACACAATGGTCCAACTCGCACTTGATTATTGTGTCCTTACTAGCTTTCCTAACGGGACACTTTGGCCCACTAGCACATAAAACTATTGAAAGTCCT
Source organism: Lactuca serriola (assembly GCF_051521515.1). Lineage (NCBI taxonomy): Eukaryota > Viridiplantae > Streptophyta > Magnoliopsida > Asterales > Asteraceae > Lactuca > Lactuca serriola. The sequence continues at coordinate 377,121,348 of NC_136411.1, forward strand.
TTTATAAAATATTGGGTCATTAAAGGCCCAATAACATATAAGCGTTATCCCTTTGGGCCCAAAGATCATGTTGGTGGGCTTGCAAGGCCCAACAAGCATAATTTGAAACTCATAAGCCCAAAGTTTGTAGATTTACTCATTGTAGTCATCACGTATCTATTGAAGTGTTTTGATTTAACGCTTGTTGTTTTGTATTGATTCGAGACCGAATCAATTCGTTTATAACGATATTTGGTATTGAAGGTGTATTTGTTTTTCGTTTTGTTGCTAGCTGGATATCTTGTATTCTGTCTTAATGAATGAATTAACTTGTTTTAGGAGTATGACTTTGACCCTTTTCACTACCTTTCTTTTATAAAAATAACACTTTTAGTCCTTTGTATAAAAGAATTTCATTTTTAGTCCTTAAAAACATTTTCTTGACACTTTTGTATCATAAACTTATTGAAAAGACATTTTAAACCCAAATTATATTTAGTAAACAGTTTTAGCCCTTCCAGAATGTTGTTTCTCGATTAGCACCCCAAATTTTGCAACTTTTACAGTTTTGGCCCAAAATACAAAAAGTTTACATTTTGATCCTTTTTGGAGTTTAAAAGCATTTTTGACGTTAGAAATAGCTTTATTTCACTTCATGTCCCCTGTTTTACAGAATATTACATTTCAGCCCCTTAAAAACTTCAATTTTCGCAATTTTGGGCTTGTTGGGCCGAAAAGCCCATATTTAGCCCAATAACTCAAATTTTTGCATTTTAAGTCCTTTGAAAATTTTAATATTCAGAAAAGGGATTATAAAAATTGTTTTGACTCATTTGACCCTCAAGAAACCGTGACTTGGCAGTTTTTACCCCAAGTTTTGTATTTTTAACATTTTAAGCCCTAAATCGAGTTTTATGTTAAAGTTTGTTCCTTATAACCTTATAAGCTATTTTTCTTGACTTGATTAGTGTAAAATAACTTAGATTATGTTTGTTTCCTTTCTCATGTCATAGATCTCGAAATATCACTCGTTTTGTTACATATTTATCTTAAAAACACATAACATCACACACATGCATGCATAAAATTACACATAGCATACACATACACATAGATCTAAACATTTTCTTGTATTCTCCCCCATAAAACATATGAAAACCGAAAATAGAGGGGTATGAAACTCACCTTGAGTTGTAGTTTTGGTTTTGAAGAAGACTAGAAGAAGTTTGATGCTAATTTTCGATGCTAGCAAGTCTTCTTGGTAGATCTCGAGTTTTGTGACTTCTAAGGTGCAAGATCACAAGATTGAGTGGATTTAGAAGAGATTTTTGGATGAAATGAAGTATCTAGATCATGGATTTAACATCAACTTACCTTAGATGATGTGTTTGTGGGAAAAATCTCCTTGAAAGTCTCTTAGATCTCGAAAATATGGAGAGGAGTGGAGAGTGTTTTCTTGAGAGAATTTTGAGTGAAGTGTGTGTGTGTGTTTGGATTCGGCTGAGAGCAAAAGAGAGAGGAAGAGAAGAGAGTGTGAATGATGGGATCGTTGCATGGAGGCATGAGAAAAATGCATGGTTATCCCATGAACAATTGTGAGGTGGCATCAAAAGTCAACTCCTCTTCTTGGGTTGGGCTTGGGCCGAGAATGGAGAGGGAAGAAAAAAAAATTTAGGCCTTGAATGCTTAAATCTGTTTTATGGTTAAGTTAGGTGATTTTTGGCCCAATAAAAATCAAAGAATGATTTTTATGACCTATTAGGGCTAATATAAATTTGTTTTGGTCTAATAAGGCCCATTAAAGTTAATCTAGTTTATTTTGGGTTCATAAGGCCCAAAAATGTTAAGTTTCGTGTATATAGGTCCAATTAAAACCCATTAAAGAATCCTAGTCCACGATGAACTCAAATTGGAATTTCAAGGGTTTCCAATTCTTTGTTGACCATTTGTAGGGCTAGAATGAAGTATTTGGTGAAGTTTTGTTGTTATAGAATAAGCATCATGCATGCTTTCTTGTTATTGATTCATAGTTGTTATAAGTGTTGTGATTACAAGGCACCAAAATTTCTAGTTGTGACATCATCCCCCCGTTAGAGGGAATTTCGTCCCAAAATTCTTTTGAAAGCTAGATTTGAGAATGTGAGAATAGATGAGGGTACTTCTGCTTCATTTGATCTTCGCGTTCCCATGTGAATTCTGGTCCGCACCTTGCATTCCATCGAACTTTCACGATTGGAATGCGACTCTGCTTGGTACGCTTTACTTCTCGGTCCATGATTTCAACCGGATCCTCGATGGACAGAAGGTTCTCATTGATTTTGATTTCCTCTAATGGAATGACAACAGTCTCGTCGGATAAGCACTTCTTCAAGTTGGAGACGTGAAACACAGGGTGTACGCTACTGAGCTCGGCGGGGAGTTGCAAACTATAAGCCACTGGACCGATTCGGGCAAGAATCTCGTAGGGTCCAATGTATCGAGGGTTTAGTTTGCCCAGTTTCCCAAAACGAATCACTCCTTTCCAAGGAGAGACTTTTAGTAACATCCTATCTCCGACTTTGAATTCCAAGGGCTTTCGTCGCTTATCGGCATAGCTCTTCTGTCTGTCTCGTGACGATTGTAGTCGTGCTCTGATCTGAATTATCTTCTCGGTCGTCTCGCGTATGATTTCCGGTCCCGTTAAGGCATTGTTTGGCGTTTGCTCTCTCGCTAGCTGGGTGTCTCCTACTTTAGCCCAGCACAACGGTGATCTACACTTGTGCCCGTATAATGCTTCGAACGGAGCAACTTTGATACTCGAGTGATAACTGTTGTTATATGAGAACTCGATCAAAGGCAAGTGGGTATCCCATGATCTTCCAAAGTCTATTACACACGCTCGGAGCATATCTTTTAGCGTTTGAATGGTTCGCTCACTTTGACCATCCGTTTGTGGGTGGTAGGCAGTGCTCATATCGAGTTGTGTTCCCATAGCTTTCTGAAGCGATTGCCAAAAGCGTGAAGTAAATCTACTATCTCTATCTGAGATGATGAATACCGGTACTCCGTGGAGTCTCACAATTTCTTTGATATAGATTCTTGTCAGGCGCTCCATCTTGTATGATTCTTTTATAGGCAGGAAATGGGCGGATTTCGTTAATCTATCAACTATTACCCAGATCGTGCCCAAACCGTCCGGCGACTTGGGTAGTTTTGTCACGAAATCCATGGTAATCCTTTCCCATTTCCACTCGGGAATTACTGGTTGTTGTAGTAATCTAGAGGGCTTCTGATATTCAACCTTTACTTTAGCACAAGTGAGGTACTTTCACACATAAGTGGCAATCTCTGCCTTCATATGTGGCCACCAATAATGTTGCTTAACATCCAAGTACATCTTGTCTGAACCCGGATGGATGGAGTATCGCGTCTTGTGAGCCTCGTTCATGACTACCTCTCTGAATCCCCCAAGTTTAGGGACCCATATGCGGTTCATGAAATAGTATGCTCCATCTTCCTTCACCTCCAAGTTCTTCTCCATTCCATGCAGCACTTCACTTGTTTTGTTTTCCGCCTTCATGGCATCTGACTGAGCCATTCTGATTTGCGAGGTCAGGTGGGATTGGATGGTTATCAAGAGGGTTTTCACACGACAATTTGAGTATTATTTCCGACTCAAGGCATCGGCTACTACGTTAGCCTTGCCTGGATGATACTTGATTTCACACTCGTAGTCGTTTAGCAGTTCGACCCATCTTCGTTGCCTCATGTTTAGCTCCTTTTGATTCATGATGTGCTAAAGAATCTTGTGGTCAGTGAAGATAGTGCACTTGGTACAATACAGGTAGTGTCTCCAAATCTTTAGGGCGAAGACCACTGCTCCCAGTTCCAGATCGTGGGTCGTATAATTCACTTCGTGTGTCTTTAGCTGTCAGGACGCGTAAGCTATCACCTTTCCACATTGCATGAGTACACAGCCTAAACCCTGATTTGACGCATCGCAGTAGACTATCAAGTCTTATGTCCCTTCGGTTAGTGATAGCACCGGCGCACTGCAGAGTGCTTGCTTCATAGATCGAAAAGTGGCTGTCTGCTTGTCCGTCCATACGAAGGGTACACCTTTTTATGTAAGCGAGGTAAGTTGGTTGGCGGTCTTAGAGAAGTTCTGGATGAATCTTCTTTAATAGCCTGCGAGACCCAGAAATTGGCGAATTTCTGTGGGTGTTATTGGGATTGCCCATCCTTCGATGGCTTTGACCTTAGAAGGATCCACATGTATTCCTTCCTGACTAACAACATGACCCAAAAAGTTCACGCTTCGGAGCCAAAACTTGCACTTGGAGAGTTTTGCGTACAACTTTTCGGTTCGTAGGATTTCTAGGATTTGTCGAAGGTGTTGGTCGTGTTCTTCTTCGCTTCGGGAATATACTAGGATATTATCGATGAAAACGATTACGAAATTATCAAGAAAAGGTCGGCATATTCGATTCATTAGGTCCATGAATGCGGCAGGAGCATTCGTTAGACCGAAGGGCATTACGACGAATTCATAATGTCTGTAACGAGTTCGGAAGGCGGTTTTTGGAATATCCTCCTCTCGAACCTTGAGTTGGTGGTATCCGGATCGTAGATCTATCTTTGAGAAGTAACTAGCTCCTTGTAGCTGGTCGAATAGGTCGTCGATTGGTGGAAGTGGATATCGGTTTTTGACAGTAAGTTTGTTAAGTTCTCTATAGTCGATACACATCCTGAATGTACCGTCTTTCTTCTTGACAAAGAGAACTGGAGCTCCCCAAGGTGAGAAACTGGGTCAGATGAATCCTTTATCCATAAGCTCACTGAGTTGATTGGACAACTCTTGCATCTCCGCAGGAGCCAATCTGTAGGGCGATTTGGCAATAGGGGTAGCTCCTGGTACAAGGTCGATTCAAAACTCGACTTTTCTTTCTGGGGGTATCCTCGGAAGATCATCAGGAAAGACGTCTGGGAATTTGTGAGCTACTGGAATGTCTTGAATTTTGACCTCTTTCTTGGATTTGTCTACTATGTGAGCTAGGAATGTCAAGTCCTTCTTTCGTAGGTGCTTCTGCACCTTAATGCACGAGATAAGACGAAGGTTCATACTGGGTTTGTCTCCGTAAATAACTAGGGTTTCGTGGTTTGGGAGATGAAGGCGAACGGCCTTCTCGTGACACATAATTTCAGCATGGTAGGGGCTTAACCAATCCATGCCAATAATCACATCAAAACTCCTAATGGAAACAGGAATTAAGTTTATTTGAAAGACGTGGTGATTTAAGGTTAGGGTACATCCTATATAGATTTCCCTAATGGATTTTGTCTTCCTATTAGCCATTTCCACCGTAAAGGTTTCATTAAGCTTCTGGGGTTGTTGATTTAACAGGTGTCTGAATTTATTGCTCACAAAACTCCTTTCTGCCCCGGTATCAAATAGGATGCATGCATAGGTGTGGTTTAGGGGAAACGTACCAGTAACAAAAGTGGGATCCTGAACTGCTTCTCCCTGACCCATAGCTAGCACCCTTCCTATTCCTGCGTTCCCAGAGTTGTTGGTGTTGGAGCAGTTGCGACGGATATGCCCAGTCTTGTTGGATTAGTGTCTAAGTCCATAACTATTTTGGTATGTACTTGACCCGATTGTGCATGGTCCTTTTGGGTTGCCTTCACCAAAGCGACTTGATAGGATGAATTATGGAGAGAAATGATTAATTATGATTTATTAATATATCATGAGAATAATATATTAAAGGAGAAATCATATTGTTTAATTAATATTAGTCAAGAATTAATAAGTATTAAGTTTGTGGCTAAAAGACATTAATTAAACTTAAGGGACTAGAACTGTCAATTGTGTGATAGTTGAATATTGGGCTAATGGACTCCATATTAGAGGGGTGGACGAATTCTATGGGGAAACCCATTAGAAATCGTCCTAGGCCTTTAAGGAAGGAGTCCATGGGTTGCTTAGGGCTTAAGCATCCAAATTAGGGTTTCCTAGTTAGATAACCCTAATAGCCTCACTATTTAAATGACCCTTAAGGCTCAAAAACGTGGTGAACTTGTTGATTAGGGTTTCCACATGTTTTGGGCAGCCTCCACTCTCCTTATTCTTCATCCTCTTGCTCTTGGTGTTTGTGAACCATTAGAGGAGTGACATTTGTGACTCTAAGCTTTCTAAAGTCATTACAAGGAGGATTTGGGATTGTTATTGCTACATAACAATCAAGGTAAGATCTAAACCCCATTCATAAGTTAATTTGATTAATTGTATGCTAGATCTAGGGTTTAAAGTCTTGGATGAATTGCATGTACAATAGAGAAACCTAGATCCAAGCATTAGGGTTTGCATGAGCACATAGGATGTTCTTATGGCTAAAACCCATCAGTGGTATCAGAGCCAGGTTGGTTTCTATTGTATTGATGCCTTGGTTATTTTTTCAACTTCAAAAATCGAATTTTTGGTCCCCTGTCTGATGAACTCGGCGAGTAGCTCCAACTCGGCGAGTCCATAAAGGAACTCGGCGAGTTCGAGCGTCAGAAGGAGGCAGTTTCGGGATTTCTTGTTGTTTTGCTTGAGGATACTTGCCTTAATTATTTTGGATCTTTAATATTCAAATTTTATCCCATATTTGAGAATATCCTTGATTAAACAAAAGATAATTACCAATTGATTAGATAATAACTTCCTTATATGATTAAAGATTGATTATTTGTATTAATTGGGTAACTTATCTTGCAAGAAATTGAAATTAGGTCAAATATAGATAATGAAAAAATTAATTGTTTAATTTCTATTATTTGTTATTTGATCCTTGTGTTGTGAAAAAGTTTCAATTATGCCCATGTAAGTTTTATAGTTTAAATTAGAACTTAAAAGTTTTGGTTTTGAAATTTAAATAGTTAAAACCCTAATGTTTTGAAATGTTTCAAAAATTGCCCTCAAGTTTTGGTATTTAAAAGTTGATTAAAAGTTTAATTTGGAAATGTTAAATTCTAAAACCCTAGTATTGTTTGAAAAGTTCATATCACACCCTTATGGTTTATTAATTAATTAAAGTGTGTAATTATTAAATTAGACCACCTAATATTTTAAAAGTGTAAAATACACCCTATACTATATATAACATTAAAAGTCTAACATTATATATATGTATGAGTAAAAGTTAGTCTTACCGTTAGTAGGCCTCATTCACGAAGCTAGTCTATAAGGGGTGTTTAAGGAAATTGCCTATAAAATGGCGATTGAATGGGTATCCACTCTTACCCACCGCACTCTTGACTAGTGGAGGGTCGTTAGCCGAACGGGTAGGATGGGACGGAAACCTTCCATTATAAGTATAATGAAATACAAAAGTAACTAAATGTTTTACAAATTCCCAATCTTAGTTACTTTAGGCAAAAGTGAATTGATTCAATTCCATGAAATTACACTTTGTACCCTTGCGAAGACGTTAGTGGAGCGTGTGTGGTTAACCGGCACACTAAATGGGTCTAAGCAAAGGTAGCAAAGGCTGACTCAATGTTTGTCATAGTTCGGTGGAGCGTGTGTGGTTAACCAGCACATTGAATAGGTGACTATAACATGTGAGGGCACCATGTAAGTTTGCATGGTTATTCACACCCGCTTTGTGATCCTCGGTATCCCAGTCACAAACTAGATGGGCATATCGAGATTTAAACATGCCATTGAAATGTTCAATGAATCTCAAAAGATCTAGGAATTTTCAATAGATTTAAAACTTAAATTTCTTTTTCGTTTTTCATGGTGGAAATTAGTGAATCGTCATTCACTTACCTTCAAATATTCTGCAACTAGATTACGGCATCCCTTTTCTAGGTTGTAGCGTATTGTGTTGGGTCCTAGCCTTAATATCTCATTTGGGTGATTTATTAAGGACTCAATCAATCAACTAACTTGAATTTGTTTTCTCCCGTTTTGTAGATGTCAAAGTATGACAACTATGGTATTCCCAAATCCCGTGGAACAAGCTTTCCACATGAAGATGATATTCCACGATTCGATCGAGGAACAAGAGATCATGCTTCACTTCCTCCACCTCCTACAATTATTCTCCCTAACCCACAAGTTCGAAGGCTTGAAAAGTTCAAGTTCACTCAAGCCCTTTTGGCAAGTAAACATGAAGAAGGAAAGTCAGTGTGTGCACACGTCCTAGAGATGAAGTCACACATTGATAGGTTAAGAATGTTGGGATCCGTTATCTGTGAGGAGCTGGCAGTTGACTGGGTTCTTCAGTCACTTCCTAACTCATATAGTGAGTTCGTAAGAGAGTACTATATGATGAACCACGACATAACCCTCATTGATCTCACCGATATGCTTATTGCTGCTGAATCAACAATCATTTGGCACACTGGAAAAGCAAAGTTGATTGGTGGATCTGCCTTCCAAACCTCTATGGATATAGGCAATGGCAATGAAAGGCATGCCATGATCGAAAATTTTGATCATAAGAGAGAAGCAAAGTCAGAAGTAGTTTCGTGTGCTATTCCAAAGAAGTCAATCTGCTTTTATTGCCATGAGAAGGGGCATTGGAGACGAAGCTGCCCTATTTACCTAAGAGATCTAAGAGATGGTGCTTTAGGTAAAATCCATTAACTAACTCTTTTAAGTTCATATTCTAGATTCTTAATACATGATGTGATAAGATTACATTTCGATGTCTTGTAGGATCGAAGAAAAATAGAGGAAGCTTAAGGGAAGAAGTGAGCGGAATCTAATCGTGAAGAAATGGATTTCGATCGCATTACTTGAAGATTAGAATCTTGAGCTACTACTTAGAGTTAGAATAGATTGCTAAGAAATATATGTATTAGCATAGTTTTTCAATGAGTTGCATTGTAAGGATAATTTTTTCCGCAATAAGATAAAATTTGATTTTGGTTATTTATTTATCCTTGCAATGGCATGTATGAAAAATTGATGTTTGAATGTTTTCTATTATTAGCAATAATGGATTTGATTTTTAACTATGTTATTTGTGGAAATGTCGAGAATTACCAAATAGGAAAAGTTTCTCATCGCCCAAGGTTCAATTGGATAGAAACTTGGAATCATACAACGAGTATTGCATGATGAATGAGAAATTTCATATTTGGAAATTAGACTAATTCGTTGACAAAGTGTCAAGTGAAGGACTAGGACATCAAGTACACAAGGTTGTGTGTTGATCAAGTACACCACAAGAGTGACAAAGATATTTGTCATGATTTACTAAAGGTTTAGTGGATATGATTATACTTATAAGATTAAGTGTAATTCCGAGTTGATTCAAAGAGTTTAAATCAATAGCAGAACGAATAAGAAGAATCAAGTAGGCAGAAAGATAAAAGTTTCTCTATTCTAAGAAGAAGGTAGAGTACTTTTATTATGTTTTATGATAGGTCTTACTGATTAAGAACCATATCTCAATTGATCCTCTAAGTGAGTCTTAGTGCAATTGTATGTCTGAGAAGAGGAATCAAGAATTGAAGAAATGGTTAAATCAAGAAGTCAATCATACTTTGTTCCAAAACCAAGTCTTAAAGTTAAGATTGTGACAATGAGTGACAAGAAGGTTTATAACATCCATAAAATGTGGAATTTGAAAAAAAAAAAGGTTTTCTTATTCTTGTACATTTGAAATTGGAAAGTTGTGATGTCTTGGATAAGACAAAGACCAACTAGGACCAATTTTGTGAAGTGTTTTTGTGTTGATAAAAGCTACACTAACTCTTGAATATTTGTTTGTCAATAAATGTTTATTGACAAAAGAATCTTATATGTCAAGGAATCAGTGGGAGTCTTAATGGTCTTGAAAAGTTTCAAGAACTAATCAAGAATAAACCTTATCGATCATCACTAGCACACGACTTGAGGTTTACAACCTATCGTGTTGACACTATCTTGTTTCTGTGCGGTTCCAATTGAGTTAATTATGCATGTGAGTCCTATGAGTTCTCATTTGAATGCATAAAAGTCAAGGACCTTGATCAATGAAAAGTTACATTGATAGGAAAGGGTGAGCTGCTTAACTACTTGGAAGACATGGTGGGCACTCGTGTTGCCATAAGGCAAGAAATCAAGATTGTGAAGGTTCGGTCCATATGAGTTTGAATTTGTCGTAAACTTTGGTTTTGACAAATTCGCATGGATAGGAACACATACACCATTAAAATCTAAGTGTCATAAGATTCCCTCCTTCATGAAAATGACTGTGAGGAAATGCTTTCACTACGAGAGATTTTAAGAAGATAGTGATTGTGAAAATTGTATTCTCGAATTCGATTATGGTAACGGTATCCCTTTCCATGATTCGAATTGTGAGATTTTTCAATTAGTATAAATTGTTTAGACACACATATGAGCTATCAAAGGCAAAGGTGTATAAGTTTAAGAAGCTTAGATAAAGGATTATCATGTCAAAGCTAGTGGGAGCATAAGTGTTATGCTTATATGATAATAATCATCATGATAGTGGGAGCATAAATGTTGTGCTTGTATGATTATTATGGTAAGTATTGCAAGATAGCAATATTAATTATAGAAAACAAGAGTTACACTTTACAAAGTTGTAATGGTTGAATAGTTGCTTTGCTATAATTAAGGGAGAGAATATTATGCTTCATTTCAAATCTAAAGGCTTAGGTTGTGGAATGTTAATAAATTTAGTCAAGGATACATAGTGCGTTCTCAAATGTTGATTATGATTATGGCATCCCTTTTCATAATTCGAATTGTGAGAACGTGACACATAAAATATTATGGCAAAAGATTGATAAAGTATCGTATCTTTATGTAAAAACATTATGCATCGTGTCCCATACGCTTCGGGTAAAGGATCGATTGCAAATGCTAAAATATTTGACCATTCTAAAATTTTCCAAATGTCTAGCGCATTTAGAGGGAAAAAGGAAAAGAATTGGTTTTGACTAAGATAATTAAACAACAATCAAAGGACAATCCAAAGCTCGCTGAGGATTAGTCGCTTGTGAGTAGTTGGAAGTATGATATTGGATGGACCATATCGACATTATTATGAATAGATAAGATTCTATTAAGAATGAATTGTCATATGGAAAATATGGAAATGTTTATATATTGGGAGTTGGATATTGAAAATCTATGTCTAGATTAGAAATTTTATTCAAAAGGATGTTCAAAGGAATGTACTTTGAGTAAGAGACATCATGTCTATGGAATTGTATTGTAACAATCTCAAATAGAGAACTTTGTAATTTCATTGGCAATAGTCATTGTGACTTTTGTGCTATGACGTTACAAAAGGATCATTGCATAAGATGTTAGAATCTACCATATTCTATAAGTGGCAAGAATTTGAGATTCTTTCACTTGTGAAAAAGGATTAGGAGTTGTGAAATGAGTATGATTGGAAATGTGTTCATTTGATCTATTTCACAAAGTAAGAACCGTAGGTAAACATTGTGTGCATGCTAAGAGCATGGGACAAATGTAGTAATATTTCAAGTAAGAAGTTGATTACCCGAAACGACAAATAATGAGTAATCGATATGGTGATAAATAAAAGGTGTTTTATTTATACTCAAAGGTTTGAGGTCATATGGGATTAGTATTATTCTTGTGTTTCACTTTGCATGTTTTGACTTCCTGAATAATTTAATTGGTTCAGAACAGTCAAATTATTTGAACGAGCCACAGTCGTTCATATGTTGGAAGTAGATATGAATGAAGATTGTCGTGAATTGGTGTGTGGATTGTATAAAGAGTATTAGACATAAGAAACTGTTTGTTGCAACGTTCATGAGTGCTTATGAATATGATTTGAGCATTGGATTAAACCCTCACTCACTTTGATCACTTCATTGATTTTATCACAAGTGATTGGTGAGACGATAACATCTTATATTCTTGAAACCGAGATGTGTGAGTTGTATCTTGCGATTCGGTTGCACATTGATAATATGTAAACACACCAGTATCTTGGTGTTATAAAACATATTGTTGTGTGTGATTCAGTAAGTGAGTGCAAGCGAGCACTGAGTCAAAGTTTATTCGTTCCTTTTATCCAAAGTAAGATAAAAGCGATATCTTTGGGCCCCTCGATGATTTAGTGACTGCACCTAAGCGCTTGGCCAAGCCGGGACTAATTTGATGTGATCAATTATTGTCTGTTGTCAGTCGTCATAAATCGGAAGTCGGGAAATAGTATAGAGAGAATGATTAAGTTCATGTCTCATATCTATATGATATCTAGAATGGAGGAATATATGATCCCTTATCTAAAGGACGCACGTATCTGATAAGATCAGAGTTGACAGCGGCTTTGGAAAGCTACGATTGCAGATCAGGATCTGAAGTCATACGCAGAATAATTATTAGACTTATCCAAGTGGGAGACTGTTGGATTAGTGTCTAAGTCCATAACTATTTTGGTATGTACTTGACCCGATTGTGCATGGTCCTTTTGGGTTGCCTTCACCAAAGCAACTTGATATGATGAATTATGGAGAGAAAGGATTAATTATGATTTATTAATATATTATGAGAATAATATATTAAAGGAGAAATCATATTGTTTAATCAATATTAGTCAAGAATTAATAAGAATTAAGTTTGTGGCTAAAAGACATTAATTAAAATTAAGGGACTAGAATTGTCAATTGTGTGATAGTTGAATATTGGGCTAATGGACTCTATATTAGAGGGACTCCATATTGGGCTAAAAGACATTAATTAAACTCAACCTGTATCTCACGTATATCAGTATAACTCCTCCGATATAATATCCCGTAAATAACTCCTGGGCAACATCTCCAATCAAATGTGTCAAAATCCTCCAAATGACACCAAAAACTGTTTATTTATAACTTGCATTGGTCATGTCGTGACCATATAGGTGTCACGTCGTGACAACCTGTTAAACCCCATTCTCGCCATATGTCGCACTCTCCAACCACGTGTCTCGTCGACTCATCACATTTCACATCGCGACACACCTATTTTCACGTCGTCACAAACATAATTTCACATCGTGATGGTCAAAGGTTGACCTTTGACTTGAATTTTCCAAAATAACAACCTACTTTCATCTCAACTTCAGATAGTCATAACTTTCTCATACGGACTCCGTTTTCAACAAACATTATATCCATGGAATCCTCATCACACAAACTACAACATCTCTCAACTATCTTTTGTTAAATAACATTTCTCAAATTAAAGAAACTCAAGGATTTATCTCATCTATTCATCTCATAACGATCTATAACTTTTAGGATAGTGCCTAT